>NC_082724.1:73273867-73573867 GCF_030144855.1 Hypanus sabinus
TGGGTGAGGCATGGGACCGTAAAGTTTGAGGCAGTGGGTGAGGCATGGGACCGTAGGGTTTGAGGCAGTGGGTCAGGCATGGGTCTATACGGTTCGAGGCAGTGGGTGAGGCAAGGGTCCGTAGGGTTCGAGGCAGTGGGTGAGGCATGCGACTGTAGGGTTCGAGGCAGTGGGTGAGGCATGGGACAGCAGGGTTCAAGACAGTGGGTGAGGCATGGGACCGTAGGGTTCGAAGCAGTGGGTGAGGCATGCGACAGTAGGGTTTGAGGCAGTGGGTGAGGCATGGGTCCGTAGGGTTCGAGGCAGTGGGTGAGGCATGGGACAGTAGGGTTCGAGGCAGTGGGTGAGGCATGGGACTGAAGGGTTCGAGGCAGTGGGTGATGCATGCGACAGTAGGGTTCGAGGCAGTGGGTGAGGCATGGGTCCGTAGGGTTCGAGGCACTGGGTGAGGCATGGGACAGTAGGGTTCGAGGCAGTGGGTGAGGCATGGGACTGTAATGTTCGAGGCAGTGGGTGAGGCATGGGACCGTTGGGTTCGAGGCAGTGGGTGAAGGATGGGTCTGTAATGTTTGAGGCAGTGGGAGAGGCATGGGACTGTAGGGTTCGAGGCAGTGTGTGAGGCATGGGTCTGCAGGGTTCGAGGCAGTGTGTGAGGAATGGGACTGTAGGGTTCGAGGCAGTGGGAGGCATGGGTCTGTAATGTTCGAGGCAGTGGGTGAGGCATCGGACTGTAATGTTCGAGGCAGTGGGTGAGGCATGGTTCTGTAGGGTTCGAGGCAGTGAGGCATGGGACTGTAGGGGTCGAGGCAGTGGGTGAGGCATGGGACCGTAATGTTCGAGGCAGTGTGTGAGGCATGGGTCTATAGGGTTCGAGGCAGTGGGTGAGGCATGGGACTGTTGGGTTCGAGGCAGTAGGTGAGGTATGGGACTGTAGGGTTCGAGGCTGTGGGTGAGGCATGGGACAGCAGGGTTCAAGACACTGGGTGAGGCATGGGACCGTAGGGTTCGAGGCAGTGGGTGAGGCATGGGTCTGTAGGGTTCGAGGCAGTGGGTGAGGCATGGGTCTGTAATGTTCGAGGCAGTGGGAGAGGCATGGGACTGTAGGGTTCGAGGCTGTGGGTGAGGCATGGGACCGTAGGGGTCGAGGCAGTGGGTGAGGCATGGGACTGTAATGTTCGAGGAAGTGCGTGAGGCATGGGTCCGTAGGGTTCGAGGCAGTGGGTGAGGAATGGGACTGTAGGGTTCGAGGCAGTGGGAGGCATGGGTCTGTAATGTTCGAGGCAGTGGGTGAGGCATCGGACTGTAATGTTCGAGGCAGTGGGTGAGGCATGGTTCTGTAGGGTTCGAGGCAGTGGGTGAGGCATGGGACAGTAGCGTTCGAGGCAGTGGGTGAGGCATGGGACTGTAATGTTCGAGGAAGTGCGTGAGGCATGGGTCTGTAGGGTTCGAGGCAGTGTGTGAGGCATGGGTCTGTAATGTTCAAGGCAGTGGGAGAGGCATGGGACTGTAGGGTTCGAGGCAGTGGGTGAGGCATGGGTCTGTAGCATTGAAGGCAGTGGGTGAGGCATGGGACAGTAGGGTTCGAGGCAGTGGGTGAGGTATGTGTCCGTAGGGTTCGAGGCAGTGGGTGAGGCATGGGACAGTAGGGTTTGAGGCAGTGGGTGAGGTATGGGACTGTAGGGTTCGAGGCAGTGGGTAAGGCATGGGACTGTAGGGTTCGAGGCAGTGGGTGATGCATGGGACCGTAGGGTTCGAAGGCAGTGGGTGAGGCATGGGTCCGTAGGGTTCGAGGCAGTGGGTGAGGCATGGGTCTGTAGTGTTCGGGGCAGTTGGTGAGGCATGGGTCTGTAGAGATCAAGGCAGTGGCTGAGGCATGGGTCTGTAATGTTCGAGGCAGTGGGTGAGGAATGGGTCCGTAGGGTTCGAGGCAGAGGGTGAGGCATGGGTCTGTAATGTTAGAGGCAGTGGGTGAGGCATGGGACCGTAATGCTCGAGGCAGTGGGTGAGGCATGGGACCGTAATGTTCGATGCAGTGGGTGAGGCATGGGACTGTAGGGTTCGAGGCAGTGGGTGAGGCATGGGTCTGCAGGGTTCGAGGCAGTGGGTGAGGAATGGGACTGTAGGGTTCGAGGCAGTGGGTGAGGCATGGGACCGTAATGTTCGAGGCAGTGGGTGAGGCATGGGACCATAATGTTCGATGCAGTGGGTGAGGCATGGGACCGTAATGTTCGAGGCAGTGGGTGAGGCATGGGTCTGTAATGTTCAAGGCAGTGTGTGAGGCATGGGACTGTAGGGTTCGATGCAGTGGGTGAGGCATGGGACTATACGGCTTGAGGCAGTGGGTGAGGCATGGGTCCATAGGGTTCGAGGCAGTGGGTGAGGCATGGGTCCGTAGGGTTCGAGGCAGTGGGTGAGGCAGTGGGTGAGGCATAGGACCGTAGGGTTCGATGCAGTGGTTGAGGCATGAGTCTGTAGGGTTGAAGGCAGTGGGTGAGGCATGGTACAATAGGGTTCGAGGCAGTGGGTGAGGCATGGGTCCGTAGGGTTCGAGGCAGTGGGTGAGGCATGGGACAGTAGGGTTCGAGGCAGTGGGTGAGGCATGGGACTGTAGGGTTCGAGGCAGTGGGTGAGGCATGGGACAGTAGGGTTCGAGGCTGTGGGTGATGCATGGGACCGTAGGGTTCGAGGCAGTGGGTGAGGCATGGCACCGTAATGTTCGAGGCAGTGGGTGAGGCATGGGACCGTAATGCTCGAGGCAGTGGGTGAGGCATGGGACCGTAATGTTCGATGCAGTGGGTGAGGCATGGGACTGTAGGGTTCGAGGCAGTGGGTGAGGCATGGGTCTGCAGGGTTCGAGGCAGTGGGTGAGGAATGGGACTGTAGGGTTCGAGGCAGTGGGAGGCATGGGTCTGTAATGTTCGAGGCAGTGGGTGAGGCATTGGACTGTAATGTTCGAGGCAGTGGGTGAGGCATGGTTTTGTAGGGTTCGAGGCAGTGGGTGAGGCATGGGTCTGTAGGGTTCGAGGTAGTGGGTGAGGCATGGGACTGTAATGTTCGAGGCAGTGGGTGAGGCATGGGACCGTAGGGTTCGAGGCAGTGGGTGAGGCATGGGACTGTAGGGTTCGAGGCAGTGAGACATGGGACTGTCGGGTTCGAGGCAGTCGGTGAGGCATGGGACCGTAATGTTCGAGGCAATAGGTGAGGCATGGGTCTGTAATGTTCGAGGCAGTGTGTGAGGCATGGGACTGTAGGGTTCGAGGCAGTGGGAGAGTCATGGGACTGTACGGTTCGAGGCAGTGGGTGAGGCATGGGACAGCAGGGTTCGAGGCAGTGGGTGAGGCATGGGACTGTAAAGTTTGAGGCAGTGGGTGAGGCATGGGACCGTAGGGTTTGAGGCAGTGGGTCAGGCATGGGTCTATAGGGTTCGAGGCAGTGGGTGAGGCAAGGGTCCGTAGGGTTCGAGGCAGTGGGTGAGGCATGCGACTGTAGGGTTCGAGGCAGTGGGTGAGGCATGGGACAGCAGGGTTCAAGACAGTGGGTGAGGCATGGGACCGTAGGGTTCGAGGCAGTGGGTGAGGCATGGGACTGTAGGGTTCGAAGCAGTGGGTGAGGCATGGGTGTGTAGGGATCGAGGCAGTCGGTGAGGCATGCGACAGTAGGGTTTGAGGCAGTGGGTGAGGCATGGGTCCGTAGGGTTCGAGGCAGAGGGTGAGGCATGGGACAGTAGGGTTCGAGGCAGTGGTTGAGGCATTGGACTGTAGGGTTCGAGGCAGAGTGTGATGCATGCGACAGTAGGGTTCGAGGCAGTGGGTGAGGCATGGGTCCGTAGGGTTCGAGGCACTGGGTGAGGCATGGGACAGTAGGGTTCGAGGCAGTGGGTGAGGCATGGGACTGTAATGTTCGAGGCAGTGGGTGAGGCATGGGACCGTAGGGTTCGAGGCAGTGGGTGAGGCATGGGTCTGCACGGTTCGAGGCAGTGTGTGAGGAATGGGACTGTAGGGTTCGAGGCAGTGGGAGGCATGGGTCTGTAATGTTCGAGGCAGTGGGTGAGGCATCGGACTGTAATGTTCGAGGCAGTGGGTGAGGCATGGTTCTGTAGGGTTCGAGGCAGTGTGGCAGGGGACTGTAGGGTTCGAGGCAGTGGGTGAGGCATGGGACCGTAATGTTCGAGGCAGTGTGTGAGGCATGGGACTGTAGGATTCGAGGCAGTGGGTGAGTCATGGGACTGTAGGGTTCGAGGCAGTGGGTGAGGTATGGGACTGTAGGGTTCGAGGCAGTGGGTGAGGCATGGGACCGTAGGGGTCGAGGCAGTGGGTGAGGCATGGGTCTATAGGGTTCGAGGCAGTGGGTGAGGCATAGGACTGTAGGGTTCGAGGCAGTAAGTGAGGCATGGGACTGTAGGGTTCGAGGCAGTGGGTAAGGCATGGGACTGTAGGGTTCGAGGCAGTGGGTGATGCATGGGACCGTAGGGTTCGAAGGCAGTGGGTGAGGCAGGGGTCAGTATTGTTCGAGGCAGTAGGTGAGTCATGCGTCTGTAATGTTTGAGGCAGTGGGTGAGGCATGGGTCCGTAGGGTTCGAGGCAGTGGGTGAGGCATGGGTCTGTAGGGTTCGAGGCAGTGGGTGAGGCATGGGTCTGTCATGTTCGAGGCAGTGGGAGAGGCATGGGACTGTAGGGTTCGAGGCTGTGGGTGAGGCATGCGTCTGCAGGGTTCGAGGCAGTGGGTGAGGAATGGGACTGTAGGGTTCGAGGCAGTGGGAGGCATGGGACCGTAATGTTCTAGCCAATAGGTGAGGCATGGGTCTGTAATGTTCGAGGCAGTGTGTGAGGCATGGGACTGTAGGGTTCGAGGCAGTGGGAGAGTCATGGGACTGTACGGTTCGAGGCAGTGGGTGAGGCATGGGACAGCAGGGTTCGAGGCAGTGGGTGAGGCATGGGACCGTAAAGTTTGAGGCAGTGGGTGAGGCATGGGACCGTAGGGTTTGAGGCAGTGGGTCAGGCATGGGTCTATAGGGGTCGAGGCAGTGGGTGAGGCATGGGACCGTAATGTTCGAGGCAGTGTGTGAGGCATGGGTCTATAGGGTTCGAGGCAGTGGGTGAGGCATGGGACTGTTGGGTTCGAGGCACTAGGTGAGGTATGGGACTGTAGGGTTCGAGGCTGTGGGTGAGGCATGGGACAGCAGGGTTCAAGACACTGGGTGAGGCATGGGACCGTAGGGTTCGAGGCAGTGGGTGAGGCATGGGTCTGTAGGGTTCGAGGCAGTGGGTGAGGCATGGGTCTGTAATGTTCGAGGCAGTGGGAGAGGCATGGGACTGTAGGGTTCGAGGCTGTGGGTGAGGCATGGGACCGTAGGGGTCGAGGCAGTGGGTGAGGCATGGGACTGTAATGTTCGAGGAAGTGCGTGAGGCATGGGTCCGTAGGGTTCGAGGCAGTGGGTGAGGAATGGGACTGTAGGGTTCGAGGCAGTGGGAGGCATGGGTCTGTAATGTTCGAGGCAGTGGGTGAGGCATCGGACTGTAATGTTCGAGGCAGTGGGTGAGGCATGGTTCTGTAGGGTTCGAGGCAGTGGGTGAGGCATGGGACAGTAGCGTTCGAGGCAGTGGGTGAGGCATGGGACTGTAATGTTCGAGGAAGTGCGTGAGGCATGGGTCCGTAGGGTTCGAGGCAGTGGGTGAGGCATGGGTCTGTAATGTTCAAAGCAGTGGGAGAGGCATGGGACTGTAGGGTTCGAGGCAGTGGGTGAGGCATGGGTCTGTAGCATTGAAGGCAGTGGGTGAGGCATGGGACAGTAGGGTTCGAGGCAGTGGGTGAGGTATGTGTCCGTAGGGTTCGAGGCAGTGGGTGAGGCATGGGACAGTAGGGTTTGAGGCAGTGGGTGAGGTATGGGACTGTAGGGTTCGAGGCAGTGGGTAAGGCATGGGACTGTAGGGTTCGAGGCAGTGGGTGATGCATGGGACCGTAGGGTTCGAAGGCAGTGGGTGAGGCAGGGGTCAGTATTGTTCGAGGCAGTAGGTGAGGCATGCATCTGTAATGTTTGAGGCAGTGGGTGAGGCATGGGTCCGTAGGGTTCGAGGCAGTGGGTGAGGCATGGGTCTGTAGTGTTCGGGGCAGTTGGTGAGGCATGGGTCTGTAGAGATCAAGGCAGTGGCTGAGGCATGGGTCTGTAATGTTCGAGGCAGTGGGTGAGGAATGGGTCCGTAGGGTTCGAGGCAGAGGGTGAGGCATGGGTCTGTAATGTTAGAGGCAGTGGGTGAGGCATGGGACTGTAGGGTTCGAGGCAGGGGGTGAGGCATGTGACTGTAGGGTTCGAGGCAGTGGGTGAGGCATGGGACCGTAATGTTCGAGGCAGTGGGTGAGGCATGGGACCATAATGTTCGATGCAGTGGGTGAGGCATGGGACCGTAATGTTCGAGGCAGTGGGTGAGGCATGGGTCTGTAATGTTCAAGGCAGTGTGTGAGGCATGGGACTGTAGGGTTCGATGCAGTGGGTGAGGCATGGGACTATACGGTTTGAGGCAGTGGGTGAGGCATGGGTCCATAGGGTTCGAGGCAGTGGGTGAGGCATGGGTCCGTAGGGTTCGAGGCAGTGGGTGAGGCAGTGGGTGAGGCATGGGACCGTAGGGTTCGATGCAGTGGTTGAGGCATGAGTCTGTAGGGTTGAAGGCAGTGGGTGAGGCATGGTACAATAGGGTTCGAGGCAGTGGGTGAGGCATGGGTCCGTAGGGTTCGAGGCAGTGGGTGAGGCATGGGACAGTAGGGTTCGAGGCAGTGGGTGAGGCATGGGACTGTAGGGTTCGAGGCAGTGGGTGAGGCATGGGACAGTAGGGTTCGAGGCAGTGGGTGATGCATGGGACCGTAGGGTTCGAGGCAGTGGGTGAGGCATGGCACCGTAATGTTCGAGGCAGTGGGTGAGGCATGGGACCGTAATGCTCGAGGCAGTGGGTGAGGCATGGGACCGTAATGTTCGATGCAGTGGGTGAGGCATGGGACTGTAGGGTTCGAGGCAGTGGGTGAGGCATGGGTCTGCAGGGTTCGAGGCAGTGGGTGAGGAATGGGACTGTAGGGTTCGAGGCAGTGGGAGGCATGGGTCTGTAATGTTCGAGGCAGTGGGTGAGGCATTGGACTGTAATGTTCGAGGCAGTGGGTGAGGCATGGTTTTGTAGGGTTCGAGGCAGTGGGTGAGGCATGGGTCTGTAGGGTTCGAGGTAGTGGGTGAGGCATGGGACTGTAATGTTCGAGGCAGTGGGTGAGGCATGGGACCGTAGGGTTCGAGGCAGTGGGTGAGGCATGGGACTGTAGGGTTCGAGGCAGTGAGACATGGGACTGTCGGGTTCGAGGCAGTCGGTGAGGCATGGGACCGTAATGTTCGAGGCAATAGGTGAGGCATGGGTCTGTAATGTTCGAGGCAGTGTGTGAGGCATGGGACTGTAGGGTTCGAGGCAGTGGGAGAGTCATGGGACTGTACGGTTCGAGGCAGTGGGTGAGGCATGGGACAGCAGGGTTCGAGGCAGTGGGTGAGGCATGGGACTGTAAAGTTTGAGGCAGTGGGTGAGGCATGGGACCGTAGGGTTTGAGGCAGTGGGTCAGGCATGGGTCTATAGGGTTCGAGGCAGTGGGTGAGGCAAGGGTCCGTAGGGTTCGAGGCAGTGGGTGAGGCATGCGACTGTAGGGTTCGAGGCAGTGGGTGAGGCATGGGACAGCAGGGTTCAAGACAGTGGGTGAGGCATGGGACCGTAGGGTTCGAGGCAGTGGGTGAGGCATGGGACTGTAGGGTTCGAAGCAGTGGGTGAGGCATGGGTGTGTAGGGATCGAGGCAGTCGGTGAGGCATGCGACAGTAGGGTTTGAGGCAGTGGGTGAGGCATGGGTCCGTAGGGTTCGAGGCAGAGGGTGAGGCATGGGACAGTAGGGTTCGAGGCAGTGGTTGAGGCATTGGACTGTAGGGTTCGAGGCAGAGGGTGATGCATGCGACAGTAGGGTTCGAGGCAGTGGGTGAGGCATGGGTCCGTAGGGTTCGAGGCACTGGGTGAGGCATGGGACAGTAGGGTTCGAGGCAGTGGGTGAGGCATGGGACTGTAATGTTCGAGGCAGTGGGTGAGGCATGGGACCGTAGGGTTCGAGGCAGTGGGTGAGGCATGGGTCTGCACGGTTCGAGGCAGTGTGTGAGGAATGGGACTGTAGGGTTCGAGGCAGTGGGAGGCATGGGTCTGTAATGTTCGAGGCAGTGGGTGAGGCATCGGACTGTAATGTTCGAGGCAGTGGGTGAGGCATGGTTCTGTAGGGTTCGAGGCAGTGTGGCAGGGGACTGTAGGGTTCGAGGCAGTGGGTGAGGCATGGGACCGTAATGTTCGAGGCAGTGTGTGAGGCATGGGACTGTAGGATTCGAGGCAGTGGGTGAGTCATGGGACTGTAGGGTTCGAGGCAGTGGGTGAGGTATGGGACTGTAGGGTTCGAGGCAGTGGGTGAGGCATGGGACCGTAGGGGTCGAGGCAGTGGGTGAGGCATGGGTCTATAGGGTTCGAGGCAGTGGGTGAGGCATAGGACTGTAGGGTTCGAGGCAGTAAGTGAGGCATGGGACTGTAGGGTTCGAGGCAGTGGGTGAGGCATGGGACAGCAGGGTTCAAGACACTGGGTGAGGCATGGGACCGTAGGGTTCGAGGCAGTGGGTGAGGCATGGGTCTGTAGGGTTCGAGGCAGTGGGTGAGGCATGGGTCTGTCATGTTCGAGGCAGTGGGAGAGGCATGGGACTGTAGGGTTCGAGGCTGTGGGTGAGGCATGGGTCTGCAGGGTTCGAGGCAGTGGGTGAGGAATGGGATTGTAGGGTTCGAGGCAGTGGGAGGCATGGGTCTGTAATGTTCGAGGCAGTGGGTGAGGCATCGGACTGTAATGTTCGAGGCAGTGGGTGAGGCATGGTTCTGTAGGGTTCGAGGCTGTGGGTGAGGCATGCGTCTGCAGGGTTCGAGGCAGTGGGTGAGGAATGGGACTGTAGGGTTCGAGGCAGTGGGAGGCATGGGTCTGTAATGTTCGAGGCAGTGGGTGAGGCATCGGACTGTAATGTTCGATGCAGTGGGTGAGGCATGGTTCTGTAGGGTTCGAGGCAGTGGGTGAGGCATGGGACAGTAGCGTTCGAGGCAGTGGGTGAGGCATGGGACTGTAGCGTTCGAGGCAGTGGGAGGCATGGGTCTGTAATGTTCGAGGCAGTGGGTGAGGCATCGGACTGTAATGTTCGAGGCAGGGAGTGAGGCGAGGGACCGTAGGGTTCGAGGCAGTGCGGCATGGGACTGTAGGGTTCGAGGCAGTGGATGAGGGATGGGACTGTAGGGTTCGAGGCAGTGAGGCATGGGACTGTAGGTTTCGAGGCAGTGGGTGAGGCATGGGACCGTAATGTTCGATGCAGTGTGTGAGGCATGGGACTCTAGGATTCGAGGCAGTGGGTGAGTCATGGGACTGTAGGTTTCGAGGCAGTGGGTGAGGTATGGGACTGTAGGGTTCGAGGCAGTGGGTGAGGCATGGGACTATAGGGTTCGAGGCAGTAGGTGAGGCATGGGACCGTAGGGTTCGAGGCAGTGGGTGAGGCATGGGTCCGTAGGGTTCGAGGCAGTGGGTGAGGCCTGGGACCGTAGGGTTCGAGGCAGTGGGTGAGGCATGGGTCTGTAGGGTTGAAGGCAGTGGGTGAGGCATGGGAGAGTAGGGTTCGAGGCAGTGGGTGAGGTATGGGTCCGTAGGGTTCGAGGCAGTGGGTGAGGCATGGGACAGTAGGGTTCGAGGCAGTGGGTGAGGTATGGGACTGTAGGGTTCGAGGCAGTGGGTAAGGCATGGGACTGTTGGGTTCGAGGCAGTGGGTGATGCATGGGACTATACGGTTTGAGGCAGTGGGTGAGGCATGGGTCCATAGGGTTCGAGGCAGTGGGTGAGGCATGGGTCCGTAGGGTTCGAGGCAGTGGGTGAGGCAGTGGGTGAGGCATGGGACCGTAGGGTTCGATGCAGTGGTTGAGGCATGAGTCTGTAGGGTTGAAGGCAGTGGGTGAGGCATGGTACAATAGGGTTCGAGGCAGTGGGTGAGGCATGGGTCCGTAGGGTTCGAGGCAGTGGGTGAGGCATGGGACAGTAGGGTTCGAGGCAGTGGGTGAGGCATGGGACTGTAGGGTTCGAGGCAGCGGGTGAGGCATGGGACAGTAGGGTTCGAGGCAGTGGGTGATGTATGGGACCGTAGGGTTCGAGGCAGTGGGTGAGGCATGGGACCGTAATGTTCGAGGCAGTGGGTGAGGCATGGGACCGTAATGCTCGAGGCAGTGGGTGAGGCATGGGACAGTAATGTTCGATGCATTGGGTGAGGCATGGGACTGTAGGGTTCGAGGCAGTGGGTGAGGCATGGGTCTGCAGGGTTCGAGGCAGTGGGTGAGGAATGGGACTGAAGGGTTCGAGGCAGTGGGAGGCATGGGTCTGTAATGTTCGAGGCAGTGGGTGAGGCATTGGACTGTAATGTTCGAGGCAGTGGGTGAGGCATGGTTCTATAGGGTTCGAGGCAGTGGGTGAGGCATGGGTCTGTAGGGTTCGAGGCAATGGGTGAGGCATGGGACTGTAATGTTCGAGGCAGTGGGAGAGGCATGGGACTGTAGGGTTCGAGGCTGTGGGTGAGGCATGGGTCTGCAGGGTTCGAGGCAGTGGGTGAGGAATGGGATTGTAGGGTTCGAGGCAGTGGGAGGCATGGGTCTGTAATGTTCGAGGCAGTGGGTGAGGCATCGGACTGTAATGTTCGAGGCAGTGGGTGAGGCATGGTTCTGTAGGGTTCGAGGCTGTGGGTGAGGCATGCGTCTGCAGGGTTCGAGGCAGTGGGTGAGGAATGGGACTGTAGGGTTCGAGGCAGTGGGAGTCATGGGTCTGTAATGTTCGAGGCAGTGGGTGAGGCATCGGACTGTAATGTTCGATGCAGTGGGTGAGGCATGGTTCTGTAGGGTTCGAGGCAGTGGGTGAGGCATGGGACAGTAGCGTTCGAGGCAGTGGGTGAGGCATGGGACTGTAGGGTTCGAGGCAGTGGGAGGCATGGGTCTGTAATGTTCGAGGCAGTGGGTGAGGCATCGGACTGTAATGTTCGAGGCAGGGAGTGAGGCGAGGGACCGTAGGGTTCGAGGCAGTGCGGCATGGGACTGTAGGGTTCGAGGCAGTGGATGAGGGATGGGACTGTAGGGTTCGAGGCAGTGAGGCATGGGACTGTAGGTTTCGAGGCAGTGGGTGAGGCATGGGACCGTAATGTTCGATGCAGTGTGTGAGGCATGGGACTCTAGGATTCGAGGCAGTGGGTGAGTCATGGGACTGTAGGTTTCGAGGCAGTGGGTGAGGTATGGGACTGTAGGGTTCGAGGCAGTGGGTGAGGCATGGGACTATAGGGTTCGAGGCAGTAGGTGAGGCATGGGACCGTAGGGTTCGAGGCAGTGGGTGAGGCATGGGTCCGTAGGGTTCGAGGCAGTGGGTGAGGCCTGGGACCGTAGGGTTCGAGGCAGTGGGTGAGGCATGGGTCTGTAGGGTTGAAGGCAGTGGGTGAGGCATGGGAGAGTAGGGTTCGAGGCAGTGGGTGAGGTATGGGTCCGTAGGGTTCGAGGCAGTGGGTGAGGCATGGGACAGTAGGGTTCGAGGCAGTGGGTGAGGTATGGGACTGTAGGGTTCGAGGCAGTGGGTAAGGCATGGGACTGTTGGGTTCGAGGCAGTGGGTGATGCATGGGACTATACGGTTTGAGGCAGTGGGTGAGGCATGGGTCCATAGGGTTCGAGGCAGTGGGTGAGGCATGGGTCCGTAGGGTTCGAGGCAGTGGGTGAGGCAGTGGGTGAGGCATGGGACCGTAGGGTTCGATGCAGTGGTTGAGGCATGAGTCTGTAGGGTTGAAGGCAGTGGGTGAGGCATGGTACAATAGGGTTCGAGGCAGTGGGTGAGGCATGGGTCCGTAGGGTTCGAGGCAGTGGGTGAGGCATGGGACAGTAGGGTTCGAGGCAGTGGGTGAGGCATGGGACTGTAGTGTTCGAGGCAGCGGGTGAGGCATGGGACAGTAGGGTTCGAGGCAGTGGGTGATGTATGGGACCGTAGGGTTCGAGGCAGTGGGTGAGGCATGGGACCGTAATGTTCGAGGCAGTGGGTGAGGCATGGGACCGTAATGCTCGAGGCAGTGGGTGAGGCATGGGACCGTAATGTTCGATGCATTGGGTGAGGCATGGGACTGTAGGGTTCGAGGCAGTGGGTGAGGCATGGGTCTGCAGGGTTCGAGGCAGTGGGTGAGGAATGGGACTGAAGGGTTCGAGGCAGTGGGAGGCATGGGTCTGTAATGTTCGAGGCAGTGGGTGAGGCATTGGACTGTAATGTTCGAGGCAGTGGGTGAGGCATGGTTCTGTAGGGTTCGAGGCAGTGGGTGAGGCATGGGTCTGTAGGGTTCGAGGCAATGGGTGAGGCATGGGACTGTAATGTTCGAGGCAGTGGGTGAAGCATGGGACCGTAGGGTTCGAGGCAGTGGGTGAGGCATGGGACTGTAGGGTTCGAGGCAGTGAGACATGGGACTGTCGGGTTCGAGGCAGTCGGTGAGGCATGGGACCGTAATGTTCTAGCCAATAGGTGAGGCATGGGTCTGTAATGTTCGAGGCAGTGTGTGAGGCATGGGACTGTAGGGTTCGAGGCAGTGGGAGAGTCATGGGACTGTACTGTTCGAGGCAGTGGGTGAGGCATGGGACAGCAGGGTTCGAGGCAGTGGGTGAGGCATGGGACCGTAAAGTTTGAGGCACTGGGTGAGGCATGGGACCGTAGGGTTTGAGGCAGTGGGTCAGGCATGGGTCTATAGGGTTCGAGGCAGTGGGTGAGGCAAGGGTCCGTAGGGTTCGAGGCAGTGGGTGAGGCATGCGACTGTAGGGTTCGAGGCAGTGGGTGAGGCATGGGACAGCAGGGTTCAAGACAGTGGGTGAGGCATGGGACCGTAGGGTTCGAAGCAGTGGGTGAGGCATGCGACAGTAGGGTTTGAGGCAGTGGGTGAGGCATGGGTCCGTAGGGTTCGAGGCAGTGGGTGAGGCATGGGACAGTAGGGTTCGAGGCAGTGGGTGAGGCATGGGACTGAAGGGTTCGAGGCAGTGGGTGATGCATGCGACAGTAGGGTTCGAGGCAGTGGGTGAGGCATGGGTCCGTAGGGTTCGAGGCACTGGGTGAGGCATGGGACAGTAGGGTTCGAGGCAGTGGGTGAGGCATGGGACTGTAATGTTCGAGGCAGTGGGTGAGGCATGGGACCGTTGGGTTCGAGGCAGTGGGTGAAGGATGGGTCTGTAATGTTTGAGGCAGTGGGAGAGGCATGGGACTGTAGGGTTCGAGGCAGTGTGTGAGGCATGGGTCTGCAGGGTTCGAGGCAGTGTGTGAGGAATGGGACTGTAGGGTTCGAGGCAGTGGGAGGCATGGGTCTGTAATGTTCGAGGCAGTGGGTGAGGCATCGGACTGTAATGTTCGAGGCAGTGGGTGAGGCATGGTTCTGTAGGGTTCGAGGCAGTGAGGCATGGGACTGTAGGGGTCGAGGCAGTGGGTGAGGCATGGGACCGTAATGTTCGAGGCAGTGTGTGAGGCATGGGTCTATAGGGTTCGAGGCAGTGGGTGAGGCATGGGACTGTTGGGTTCGAGGCAGTAGGTGAGGTATGGGACTGTAGGGTTCGAGGCTGTGGGTGAGGCATGGGACAGCAGGGTTCAAGACACTGGGTGAGGCATGGGACCGTAGGGTTCGAGGCAGTGGGTGAGGCATGGGTCTGTAGGGTTCGAGGCAGTGGGTGAGGCATGGGTCTGTAATGTTCGAGGCAGTGGGAGAGGCATGGGACTGTAGGGTTCGAGGCTGTGGGTGAGGCATGGGACCGTAGGGGTCGAGGCAGTGGGTGAGGCATGGGACTGTAATGTTCGAGGAAGTGCGTGAGGCATGGGTCCGTAGGGTTCGAGGCAGTGGGTGAGGAATGGGACTGTAGGGTTCGAGGCAGTGGGAGGCATGGGTCTGTAATGTTCGAGGCAGTGGGTGAGGCATCGGACTGTAATGTTCGAGGCAGTGGGTGAGGCATGGTTCTGTAGGGTTCGAGGCAGTGGGTGAGGCATGGGACAGTAGCGTTCGAGGCAGTGGGTGAGGCATGGGACTGTAATGTTCGAGGAAGTGCGTGAGGCATGGGTCCGTAGGGTTCGAGGCAGTGGGTGAGGCATGGGTCTGTAATGTTCAAGGCAGTGGGAGAGGCATGGGACTGTAGGGTTCGAGGCAGTGGGTGAGGCATGGGTCTGTAGCATTGAAGGCAGTGGGTGATGCATGGGACAGTAGGGTTCGAGGCAGTGGGTGAGGTATGTGTCCGTAGGGTTCGAGGCAGTGGGTGAGGCATGGGACAGTAGGGTTTGAGGCAGTGGGTGAGGTATGGGACTGTAGGGTTCGAGGCAGTGGGTAAGGCATGGGACTGTAGGGTTCGAGGTAGTGGGTGATGCATGGGACCGTAGGGTTCGAAGGCAGTGGGTGAGGCAGGGGTCAGTATTGTTCGAGGCAGTAGGTGAGGCATGCGTCTGTAATGTTTGAGGCAGTGGGTGAGGCATGGGTCCGTAGGGTTCGAGGCAGTGGGTGAGGCATGGGTCTGTAGTGTTCGGGGCAGTTGGTGAGGCATGGGTCTGTAGAGATCAAGGCAGTGGCTGAGGCATGGGTCTGTAATGTTCGAGGCAGTGGGTGAGGAATGGGTCCGTAGGGTTCGAGGCAGAGGGTGAGGCATGGGTCTGTAATGTTAGAGGCAGTGGGTGAGGCATGGGACTGTAGGGTTCGAGGCAGGGGGTGAGGCATGTGACTGTAGGGTTCGAGGCAGTGGGTGAGGCATGGGACCGTAATGTTAGAGGCAGTGGGTGAGGCATGGGACCATAATGTTCGATGCAGTGGGTGAGGCATGGGACCGTAATGTTCGAGGCAGTGGGTGAGGCATGGGTCTGTAATGTTCAAGGCAGTGTGTGAGGCATGGGACTGTAGGGTTCGATGCAGTGGGTGAGGCATGGGACTATACGGTTTGAGGCAGTGGGTGAGGCATGGGTCCATAGGGTTCGAGGCAGTGGGTGAGGCATGGGTCCGTAGGGTTCGAGGCAGTGGGTGAGGCAGTGGGTGAGGCATGGGACCGTAGGGTTCGATGCAGTGGTTGAGGCATGAGTCTGTAGGGTTGAAGGCAGTGGGTGAGGCATGGTACAATAGGGTTCGAGGCAGTGGGTGAGGCATGGGTCCGTAGGGTTCGAGGCAGTGGGTGAGGCATGGGTCTGTAGGGTTCGAGGCAGTGGGTGAGGCATGGGTCTGTAATGTTCGAGGCAGTGGGAGAGGCATGGGACTGTAGGGTTCGAGGCTGTGGGTGAGGCATGGGACCGTAGGGGTCGAGGCAGTGGGTGAGGCATGGGACTGTAATGTTCGAGGAAGTGCGTGAGGCATGGGTCCGTAGGGTTCGAGGCAGTGGGTGAGGAATGGGACTGTAGGGTTCGAGGCAGTGGGAGGCATGGGTCTGTAATGTTCGAGGCAGTGGGTGAGGCATCGGACTGTAATGTTCGAGGCAGTGGGTGAGGCATGGTTCTGTAGGGTTCGAGGCAGTGGGTGAGGCATGGGACAGTAGCGTTCGAGGCAGTGGGTGAGGCATGGGACTGTAATGTTCGAGGAAGTGCGTGAGGCATGGGTCCGTAGGGTTCGAGGCAGTGGGTGAGGCATGGGTCTGTAATGTTCAAGGCAGTGGGAGAGGCATGGGACTGTAGGGTTCGAGGCAGTGGGTGAGGCATGGGTCTGTAGCATTGAAGGCAGTGGGTGATGCATGGGACAGTAGGGTTCGAGGCAGTGGGTGAGGTATGTGTCCGTAGGGTTCGAGGCAGTGGGTGAGGCATGGGACAGTAGGGTTTGAGGCAGTGGGTGAGGTATGGGACTGTAGGGTTCGAGGCAGTGGGTAAGGCATGGGACTGTAGGGTTCGAGGTAGTGGGTGATGCATGGGACCGTAGGGTTCGAAGGCAGTGGGTGAGGCAGGGGTCAGTATTGTTCGAGGCAGTAGGTGAGGCATGCGTCTGTAATGTTTGAGGCAGTGGGTGAGGCATGGGTCCGTAGGGTTCGAGGCAGTGGGTGAGGCATGGGTCTGTAGTGTTCGGGGCAGTTGGTGAGGCATGGGTCTGTAGAGATCAAGGCAGTGGCTGAGGCATGGGTCTGTAATGTTCGAGGCAGTGGGTGAGGAATGGGTCCGTAGGGTTCGAGGCAGAGGGTGAGGCATGGGTCTGTAATGTTAGAGGCAGTGGGTGAGGCATGGGACTGTAGGGTTCGAGGCAGGGGGTGAGGCATGTGACTGTAGGGTTCGAGGCAGTGGGTGAGGCATGGGACCGTAATGTTAGAGGCAGTGGGTGAGGCATGGGACCATAATGTTCGATGCAGTGGGTGAGGCATGGGACCGTAATGTTCGAGGCAGTGGGTGAGGCATGGGTCTGTAATGTTCAAGGCAGTGTGTGAGGCATGGGACTGTAGGGTTCGATGCAGTGGGTGAGGCATGGGACTATACGGTTTGAGGCAGTGGGTGAGGCATGGGTCCATAGGGTTCGAGGCAGTGGGTGAGGCATGGGTCCGTAGGGTTCGAGGCAGTGGGTGAGGCAGTGGGTGAGGCATGGGACCGTAGGGTTCGATGCAGTGGTTGAGGCATGAGTCTGTAGGGTTGAAGGCAGTGGGTGAGGCATGGTACAATAGGGTTCGAGGCAGTGGGTGAGGCATGGGTCCGTAGGGTTCGAGGCAGTGGGTGAGGCATGGGACAGTAGGGTTCGAGGCAGTGGGTGAGGCATGGGACTGTAGGGTTCGAGGCAGTGGGTGAGGCATGGGACAGTAGGGTTCGAGGCAGTGGGTGATGCATGGGACCGTAGGGTTCGAGGCAGTGGGTGAGGCATGGCACCGTAATGTTCGAGGCAGTGGGTGAGGCATGGGACCGTAATGCTCGAGGCAGTGGGTGAGGCATGGGACCGTAATGTTCGATGCAGTGGGTGAGGCATGGGACTGTAGGGTTCGAGGCAGTGGGTGAGGCATGGGTCTGCAGGGTTCGAGGCAGTGGGTGAGGAATGGGACTGTAGGGTTCGAGGCAGTGGGAGGCATGGGTCTGTAATGTTCGAGGCAGTGGGTGAGGCATTGGACTGTAATGTTCGAGGCAGTGGGTGAGGCATGGTTTTGTAGGGTTCGAGGCAGTGGGTGAGGCATGGGTCTGTAGGGTTCGAGGTAGTGGGTGAGGCATGGGACTGTAATGTTCGAGGCAGTGGGTGAGGCATGGGACCGTAGGGTTCGAGGCAGTGGGTGAGGCATGGGACTGTAGGGTTCGAGGCAGTGAGACATGGGACTGTCGGGTTCGAGGCAGTCGGTGAGGCATGGGACCGTAATGTTCGAGGCAATAGGTGAGGCATGGGTCTGTAATGTTCGAGGCAGTGTGTGAGGCATGGGACTGTAGGGTTCGAGGCAGTGGGAGAGTCATGGGACTGTACGGTTCGAGGCAGTGGGTGAGGCATGGGACAGCAGGGTTCGAGGCAGTGGGTGAGGCATGGGACTGTAAAGTTTGAGGCAGTGGGTGAGGCATGGGACCGTAGGGTTTGAGGCAGTGGGTCAGGCATGGGTCTATAGGGTTCGAGGCAGTGGGTGAGGCAAGGGTCCGTAGGGTTCGAGGCAGTGGGTGAGGCATGCGACTGTAGGGTTCGAGGCAGTGGGTGAGGCATGGGACAGCAGGGTTCAAGACAGTGGGTGAGGCATGGGACCGTAGGGTTCGAGGCAGTGGGTGAGGCATGGGACTGTAGGGTTCGAAGCAGTGGGTGAGGCATGGGTGTGTAGGGATCGAGGCAGTCGGTGAGGCATGCGACAGTAGGGTTTGAGGCAGTGGGTGAGGCATGGGTCCGTAGGGTTCGAGGCAGAGGGTGAGGCATGGGACAGTAGGGTTCGAGGCAGTGGTTGAGGCATTGGACTGTAGGGTTCGAGGCAGAGGGTGATGCATGCGACAGTAGGGTTCGAGGCAGTGGGTGAGGCATGGGTCCGTAGGGTTCGAGGCACTGGGTGAGGCATGGGACAGTAGGGTTCGAGGCAGTGGGTGAGGCATGGGACTGTAATGTTCGAGGCAGTGGGTGAGGCATGGGACCGTAGGGTTCGAGGCAGTGGGTGAGGCATGGGTCTGCACGGTTCGAGGCAGTGTGTGAGGAATGGGACTGTAGGGTTCGAGGCAGTGGGAGGCATGGGTCTGTAATGTTCGAGGCAGTGGGTGAGGCATCGGACTGTAATGTTCGAGGCAGTGGGTGAGGCATGGTTCTGTAGGGTTCGAGGCAGTGTGGCAGGGGACTGTAGGGTTCGAGGCAGTGGGTGAGGCATGGGACCGTAATGTTCGAGGCAGTGTGTGAGGCATGGGACTGTAGGATTCGAGGCAGTGGGTGAGTCATGGGACTGTAGGGTTCGAGGCAGTGGGTGAGGTATGGGACTGTAGGGTTCGAGGCAGTGGGTGAGGCATGGGACCGTAGGGGTCGAGGCAGTGGGTGAGGCATGGGTCTATAGGGTTCGAGGCAGTGGGTGAGGCATAGGACTGTAGGGTTCGAGGCAGTAAGTGAGGCATGAGGCAGTAAGTGAGGCATGGGACTGTAGGGTTCGAGGCAGTGGGTGAGGCATGGGACAGCAGGGTTCAAGACACTGGGTGAGGCATGGGACCGTAGGGTTCGAGGCAGTGGGTGAGGCATGGGTCTGTAGGGTTCGAGGCAGTGGGTGAGGCATGGGTCTGTCATGTTCGAGGCAGTGGGAGAGGCATGGGACTGTAGGGTTCGAGGCTGTGGGTGAGGCATGGGTCTGCAGGGTTCGAGGCAGTGGGTGAGGAATGGGATTGTAGGGTTCGAGGCAGTGGGAGGCATGGGTCTGTAATGTTCGAGGCAGTGGGTGAGGCATCGGACTGTAATGTTCGAGGCAGTGGGTGAGGCATGGTTCTGTAGGGTTCGAGGCAGTGGGTGAGGCATGGGACAGTAGCGTTCGAGGCAGTGGGTGAGGCATGGGACTGTAGGGTTCGAGGCAGTGGGAGGCATGGGTCTGTAATGTTCGAGGCAGTGGGTGAGGCATCGGACTGTAATGTTCGAGGCAGGGAGTGAGGCGAGGGACCGTAGGGTTCGAGGCAGTGCGGCATGGGACTGTAGGGTTCGAGGCAGTGGATGAGGGATGGGACTGTAGGGTTCGAGGCAGTGAGGCATGGGACTGTAGGTTTCGAGGCAGTGGGTGAGGCATGGGACCGTAATGTTCGATGCAGTGTGTGAGGCATGGGACTGTATGGTTCTATGCAGTGGGTGAGGCATGGGACTATAGGGTTCGAGGCAGTGGGTGAGGCATGGGACCGTAGGGTTCGAGGCAGTGGGTGAGGCATGGGTCCGTAGGGTTCGAGGCAGTGGGTGAGGCCTGGGACCGTAGGGTTCGAGGTAGTGGGTGAGGCATGGGTCTGTAGGGTTGAAGGCAGTGGGTGAGGCATGGGAGAGTAGGGTTCGAGGCAGTGGGTGAGGTATGGGTCCGTAGGGTTCGAGGCAGTGGGTGAGACATGGGACAGTAGGGTTCGAGGCAGTGGGTGAGGTATGGGACTGTAGGGTTCGAGGCAGTGGGTAAGGCATGGGACTGTAGGGTTCGAGGCAGTGGGTGATGCATGGGACTATACGGTTTGAGGCAGTGGGTGAGGCATGGGTCCATAGGGTTCGAGGCAGTGGGTGAGGCATGGGTCCGTAGGGTTCGAGGCAGTGGGTGAGGCAGTGGGTGAGGCATGGGACCGTAGGGTTCGATGCAGTGGTTGAGGCATGAGTCTGTAGGGTTGAAGGCAGTGGGTGAGGCATGGTACAATAGGGTTCGAGGCAGTGGGTGAGGCATGGGTCCGTAGGGTTCGAGGCAGTGGGTGAGGCATGGGACAGTAGGGTTCGAGGCAGTGGGTGAGGCATGGGACTGTAGGGTTCGAGGCAGCGGGTGAGGCATGGGACAGTAGGGTTCGAGGCAGTGGGTGATGCATGGGACCGTAGGGTTCGAGGCAGTGGGTGAGGCATGGGACCGTAATGTTCGAGGCAGTGGGTGAGGCATGGGACCGTAATGTTCGAGGCAGTGGGTGAGGCATGGGACCGTAATGTTCGATGCAGTGGGTGAGGCATGGGACTGTAGGGTTCGAGGCAGTGGGTGAGTCATGGGACTGTACAGTTCGAGGCAGTGGGTGAGGCATGGGACAGCAGGGTTCGAGGCAGTGGGTGAGGCATGGGACCGTAAAGTTTGAGGCAGTGGGTGAGGCATGGGACCGTAGGGTTTGAGGCAGTGGGTCAGGCATGGGTCTATAGGGTTCGAGGCAGTGGGTGAGGCAAGGGTCCGTAGGGTTCGAGGCAGTGGGTGAGGCATGCGACTGTAGGGTTCGAGGCAGTGGGTGAGGCATGGGACAGCAGGGTTCCAGACAGTGGGTGAGGCATGGGACCGTAGGGTTCGAGGCAGTGGGTGAGGCATGGGTCTGTAGGGTTCGAAGCAGTGGGTGAGGCATGGGTGTGTAGGGTTCGAGGCAGTGGGTGAGGCATGCGACAGTAGGGTTTGAGTCAGTGGGTGAGGCATGGGTCCGTAGGGTTCGAGGCAGAGGGTGAGGCATGGGACAGTAGGGTTCGAGGCAGTGGGTGAGGCATGGGACTGTAGGGTTCGAGGCAGTGGGTGATGCATGCGACAGTAGGGTTCGAGGCAGTGGGTGAGGCATGGGTCCGTAGGGTTCGAGGCACTGGGTGAGGCATGGGACAGTAGGGTTCGAGGCAGTGGGTGAGGCATGGGACTGTAATTTTCAAGGCAGTGGGTGAGGCATGGGACCGTAGGGTTCGAGGCAGTGGATGAGGCATGGATCTGTAATGTTCGAGGCAGTGGGAGAGGCATGGGACTGTAGGGTTCGAGGCAGTGGGTGAGGCATGGGTCTGCAGGGTTCGAGGCAGTGTGTGAGGAATGGGACTGTAGGGTTCGAGGCAGTGGGAGGCATGGGTCTGTAATGTTCGAGGCAGTGGGTGAGGCATCGGACTGTAATGTTCGAGGCAGTGGGAGAGGCATGGTTCTGTAGGGTTCGAGGCAGTGTGGCAGGGGACTGTAGCGTTCGAGGCAGTGGGTGAGGCATGGGACCGTAATGTTCGAGGCAGTGTGTGAGGCATGGGTCTGTAGGATTCGAGGCAGTGGGTGAGTCTTGGGACTGTTGGGTTCGAGGCAGTGGGTGAGGTATGGGTCTGTAGGGTTCGAGGCAGTGGGTGAGGCATGGGACCGTAGGGGTCGAGGCAGTCGGTGAGGCATGGGTCTATAGGGTTCGAGGCAGTGGGTGAGGCATGGGACTGTAGGGTTCGAGGCAATAGGTGAGGCATGGGACTGTAGGGTTCGAGGCAGTGGGTGAGGCATGGGACAGCAGGGTTCAAGACACTGGGTGAGGCATGGGACCGTAGGGTTCGAGGTAGTGGGTGAGGCATGGGTCTGTAGGGTTCGAGGCAGTGGGTGAGGCATGGGTCTGTCATGTTCGAGGCAGTGGGAGAGGCATGGGACTGTAGGGTTCGAGGCTGTGGGTGAGGCATGGGTCTGCAGGGTTCGAGGCAGTGGGTGAGGAATGGGACTGTAGGGTTCGAGGCAGTGGGAGGCATGGGTCTGTAATGTTCGAGGCAGTGGGTGAGGCATCGGACTGTAATGTTCGAGGCAGTGGGTGAGGCATGGTTCTGTAGGGTTCGAGGCAGTGGGTGAGGCATGGGACAGTAGCGTTCGAGGCAGTGGGTGAAGCATGGGACTGTAGGGTTCGAGGCAGTGGGAGGCATGGGTCTGTAATGTTCGAGGCAGTGGGTGAGGCATCGGACTGTAATGTTCGAGGCAGGGTGTGAGGCGAGGGACCGTAGGGTTCGAGGCAGTGCGGCATGGGACTGTAGGGTTCGAGGCAGTGGATGAGGGATGGGACTGTAGGGTTCGAGGCAGTGAGGCATGGGACTGTAGGTTTCGAGGCAGTGGGTGAGGCATGGGACCGTAATGTTCGATGCAGTGGGTGAGGCATGGGACTGTATGGTTCGATGCAGTGGGTGAGGCATGGGACTATAGGGTTCGAGGCAGTGGGTGAGGCATGGGACCGTAGGGTTCGAGGCAGTGGGTGAGGCATGGGTCCATAGGGTTCGAGGCAGTGGGTGATGCATGGGACCGTAGGGTTCGAGGCAGTGGGTGAGGCATGGGTTTGTAGGTTTGAAGGCAGTGGGTAAGGCATGGGAGAGTAGGGTTCGAGGCAGTGGGTGAGGTATCGGTCCGTAGGGTTCGAGGCAGTGGGTGAGGCATGGGACAGTAGGGTTCGAGGCAGTGGGTGAGGTATGGGACTGTAGGGTTCGAGGCAGTGGGTAGGGCATGGGACTGTAGGGTTCGAGGCAGTAGGTGATGCATGGGACCGTAGGGTTCGAGGCAGTGGGTGAGGCATGGGTCCGTAGGGTTCGAGGCAGAGGGTGAGGCATGGGTCTGTAGTGTTCGGGGCTGTGGGTGTGGCATGGGTCTGTAGAGATCAAGGCAGTAGGTGAGGCATGGGTCTGTAATGTTCGAGGCAGTGGGTGAGGAATGGGTCCGTAGGGTTCGAGGCAGAGGGTGAGGCATGGGTCTGTAATTTTAGAGGCAGTGGGTGAGGCATGGGACTGTAGGGTTCGAGGCAGGGGGTGAGGCATCTGACTGTAGGGTTCGAGGCAGTGGGTGAGGCATGGGTCTGTAGGGTTCGAGGCAATGGGTGAGGCATGGGACTGTAATGTTCGAGGCAGTGGGTGAAGCATGGGACCGTAGGGTTCGAGGCAGTGGGTGAGGCATGGGACTGTAGGGTTCGAGGCAGTGAGACATGGGACTTTCGGGTTCGAGGCAGTCGGTGAGGCATGGGACCGTAATGTTCAAGGCAGTGTGTGCGGCATGGGACTGTAGGGTTTGAGGCAGTGGGTGAGGCATGGGACTGTAGGGTTTGAGGCAGTGGGTGAGGCATGGGTCTGTAGGGTTCGAGGCAGTGGGTGAGTCATGGGAATGTAGGGTTCGAGGCAGTGGGAGAGTCATGGGACTGTACGGTTCGAGGCAGTGGGTGAGGCATGGGACTGTAGGGTTCGAGGCAGTGGGAGTGTCATGGGACTGTACGGTTCGAGGCAGTGGGTGAGGCATGGGACAGCAGGGTTCGAGGCAGTGGGTGAGGCATGGGACCGTAAAGTTTGAGGCAGTGGGTGAGGCATGGGACCGTAGGGTTTGAGGCAGTGGCTCAGGCATGGGTCTATAGGGTTCGAGGCAGTGGGTGAGGCAAGGGTCCATAGGGTTCGAGGCAGTGGGTGAGGCATGCGACTGTAGGGTTCGAGGCAGTGGGTGAGGCATGAGACTGCAGGGTTCAAGACAGTGGGTGAGGCATGGGACCGTAGGGTTCGAGGCAGTGGGTGAGGCATGGGTCTGTAGGGTTCGAAGCAGTGGGTGAGGCATGGGTGTGTAGGGTTCGAGGCAGTGGGTGAGGCATGCGACAGTAGGGTTTGAGGCAGTGGGTGAGGCATGGGTCCGTAGGGTTCGAGGCAGAGGGTGAGGCATGGGACAGTAGGGTTCGAGGCAGTGGGTGAGGCATGGGACTGTAGGGTTCGAGGCAGTGGGTGATGCATGCGACAGTAGGGTTCGAGGCAGTGGGTGAGGCATGGGTCCGTAGGTTTCGAGGCACTGGGTGAGGCATGCGACTGTAGGGTTCGAGGCAGTGGGTGAGGCATGGGACTGTAATTTTCAAGGCAGTGGGTGAGGCATGGGACCGTAGGGTTCGAGGCAGTGGATGAGGCATGGGTCTGTAATGTTCGAGGCATGGGACTGTAGGGTTCGAGGCAGTGGGTGAGGCATGGGTCTGCAGGGTTCGAGGCAGTGTGTGAGGAATGGGACTGTAGGGTTCGAGGCAGTGGGAGGCATGGGTCTGTAATGTTCGAGGCAGTGGGTGAGGCATCGGACTGTAATGTTCGAGGCAGTGGGTGAGGCATGGTTCTGTAGGGTTCGAGGCAGTGTGGCAGGGGACTGTAGCGTTCGAGGCAGTGGGTGAGGCATGGGACCGTAATGTTCGAGGCAGTGTGTGAGGCATGGGTCTGTAGGATTCGAGGCAGTGGGTGAGTCTTGGGACTGTTGGGTTCGAGGCAGTGGGTGAGGTATGGGTCTGTAGGGTTCGAGGCAGTGGGTGAGGCATGGGACCGTAGGGGTCGAGGCAGTCGGTGAGGCATGGGTCTATAGGGTTCGAGGCAGTGGGTGAGGCATGGGACTGTAGGGTTCGAGGCAATAGGTGAGGCATGGGACTGTAGGGTTCGAGGCAGTGGGTGAGGCATGGGACAGCAGGGTTCAAGACACTGGGTGAGGCATGGGACCGTAGGGTTCGAGGTAGTGGGTGAGGCATGGGTCTGTAGGGTTCGAGGCAGTGGGTGAGGCATGGGTCTGTCATGTTCGAGGCAGTGGGAGAGGCATGGGACTGTAGGGTTCGAGGCTGTGGGTGAGGCATGGGTCTGCAGGGTTCGAGGCAGTGGGTGAGGAATGGGACTGTAGGGTTCGAGGCAGTGGGAGGCATGGGTCTGTAATGTTCGAGGCAGTGGGTGAGGCATCGGACTGTAATGTTCGAGGCAGTGGGTGAGGCATGGTTCTGTAGGGTTCGAGGCAGTGGGTGAGGCATGGGACAGTAGCGTTCGAGGCAGTGGGTGAGGCATGGGACTGTAGGGTTCGAGGCAGTGGGAGGCATGGGTCTGTAATGTTCGAGGCAGTGGGTGAGGCATCGGACTGTAATGTTCGAGGCAGGGTGTGAGGCGAGGGACCGTAGGGTTCGAGGCAGTGCGGCATGGGACTGTAGGGTTCGAGGCAGTGGATGAGGGATGGGACTGTAGGGTTCGAGGCAGTGAGGCATGGGACTGTAGGTTTCGAGGCAGTGGGTGAGGCATGGGACCGTAATGTTCGATGCAGTGGGTGAGGCATGGGACTGTATGGTTCGATGCAGTGGGTGAGGCATGGGACTATAGGGTTCGAGGCAGTGGGTGAGGCATGGGACCGTAGGGTTCGAGGCAGTGGGTGAGGCATGGGTCCATAGGGTTCGAGGCAGTGGGTGATGCATGGGACCGTAGGGTTCGAGGCAGTGGGTGAGGCATGGGTTTGTAGGTTTGAAGGCAGTGGGTAAGGCATGGGAGAGTAGGGTTCGAGGCAGTGGGTGAGGTATCGGTCCGTAGGGTTCGAGGCAGTGGGTGAGGCATGGGACAGTAGGGTTCGAGGCAGTGGGTGAGGTATGGGACTGTAGGGTTCGAGGCAGTGGGTAGGGCATGGGACTGTAGGGTTCGAGGCAGTAGGTGATGCATGGGACCGTAGGGTTCGAGGCAGTGGGTGAGGCATGGGTCCGTAGGGTTCGAGGCAGAGGGTGAGGCATGGGTCTGTAGTGTTCGGGGCTGTGGGTGTGGCATGGGTCTGTAGAGATCAAGGCAGTAGGTGAGGCATGGGTCTGTAATGTTCGAGGCAGTGGGTGAGGAATGGGTCCGTAGGGTTCGAGGCAGTGTGTGAGGAATGGGACTGTAGGGTTCGAGGCAGTGGGAGGCATGGGTCTGTAATGTTCGAGGCAGTGGGTGAGGCATCGGACTGTAATGTTCGAGGCAGGGGGTGAGGCATGGTTCTGTAGGGTTCGAGGCAGTGTGGCAGGGGACTGTAGGGTTCGAGGCAGTGGGTGAGGCATGGGACCGTAATGTTCGAGGCAGTGTGTGAGGCATGGGACTGTAGGATTCGAGGCAGTGGGTGAGTCATGGGACTGTAGGGTTCGAGGCAGTGGGTGAGGTATGGGACTGTAGGGTTCGAGGCAGTGGGTGAGGCATGGGACCGTAGGGGTCGAGGCAGTCGGTGAGGCATGGGTCTATAGGGTTCGAGGCAGTGGGTGAGGCATGGGACTGTAGGGTTCGAGGCAATAGGTGAGGCATGGGACTGTAGGGTTCGAGGCAGTGGGTGAGGCATGGGACAGCAGGGTTCAAGACACTGGGTGAGGCATGGGACCGTAGGGTTCGAGGCAGTGGGTGAGGCATGGGTCTGTAGGGTTCGAGGCAGTGGGTGAGGCATGGGTCTGTCATGTTCGAGGCAGTGGGAGAGGCATGGGACTGTAGGGTTCGAGGCTGTGGGTGAGGCATGGGTCTGCAGGGTTCGAGGCAGTGGGTGAGGAATGGGACTGTAGGGTTCGAGGCAGTGGGAGGCATGGGTCTGTAATGTTCAAGGCAGTGGGTGAGGCATCGGACTGTAATGTTCGAGGCAGTGGGTGAGGCATGGTTCTGTAAGGTTCGAGGCAGTGGGTGAGGCATGGGACAGTAGCGTTCGAGGCAGTGGGTGAGGCATGGGACTGTAGGGTTCGAGGCAGTGGGAGGCATGGGTCTGTAATGTTCGAGGCAGTGGGTGAGGCATCGGACTGTAATGTTCGAGGCAGGGTGTGAGGCGAGGGACCGTAGGGTTCGAGGCAGTGCGGCATGGGACTGTAGGGTTCGAGGCAGTGGATGAGGGATGGGACTGTAGGGTTCGAGGCAGTGAGGCATGGGACTGTAGGTTTCGAGGCAGTGGGTGAGGCATGGGACCGTAATGTTCGATGCAGTGGGTGAGGCATGGGACTGTATGGTTCGATGCAGTGGGTGAGGCATGGGACTATAGGGTTCGAGGCAGTGGGTGAGGCATGGGACCGTAGGGTTCGAGGCAGTGGGTGAGGCATGGGTCCATAGGGTTCGAGGCAGTTGGTGATGCATGGGACCGTAGGGTTCGAGGCAGTGGGTGAGGCATGGGTCTGTAGGGTTGAAGGCAGTGGGTAAGGCATGGGAGAGTAGGGTTCGAGGCAGTGGGTGAGGTATGGGTCCGTAGGGTTCGAGGCAGTGGGTGAGGCATGGGACAGTAGGGTTCGAGGCAGTGGGAGAGGTATGGGACTGTAGGGTTCGAGGCAGTGGGTAAGGCATGGGACTGTAGGGTTCGAGGCAGTAGGTGATGCATGGGACCGTAGGGTTCGAGGCAGTGGGTGAGGCATGGGTCCGTAGGGTTCGAGGCAGTGGGTGAGGCATGGGTCTGTAGTGTTCGGGGCAGTGGGTGAGGCATGGGTCTGTAGAGATCAAGGCAGTGGGTGAGGCATGGGTCTGTAATGTTCGAGGCAGTGGGTGAGGAATGGGTCCGTAGGGTTCGAGGCAGAGGGTGAGGCATGGGTCTGTAATTTTAGAGGCAGTGGGTGAGGCATGGGACTGTAGGGTTCGAGGCAGGGGGTGAGGCATGTGACTGTAGGGTTCGAGGCAGTGTGTGAGGCATGGGTCTGTAGGGATCGAGGCAGTGGGTGAGGCATTGGTCTGTAATATTCGAGGCAGTGGGTGAGGCATGGGACTGTAGGGTTCGAGGCAGTGGGTGAGGCATGGGACCATAGGGTTCCAGGCAGTGGATGAGGCATGGGACTGTAGGGTTCGAGGCAGTGATGCATGGGACTGTAGGGTTCGAGGCAGTGGGTGAGGCATGGGACCGTAATGTTCGAGGCAGTGGGTGAGGCATGGGACTGTAGGGTTCGAGGGAGTGGGTGATGCATGGGACCGTAGGGTTCGAGGCAGTGGGTGAGGCATGGGCATGTCATGTTCGAGGCAGTGGGTGAGGCATGGGTCCTTAGGGATCGAGGCAGTGGGTGAGGCATGGGTCTGTAATATTCGAGGCAGTGGGAGAGGCATGGGACTGTAGGGTTCGAGGCAGTGGGTGAGGCAAGGGGCTGTAGGGTTCGAGGCAGTGGGTGAGGCATGGGACCGTAGGGTGCGAGGCAGTGGGTGAGGTATGGGACCGTAGGGTTCGAGGCAGTGTGTGAGGCATGGGACAGTAGGGTTCGAGGCAGTGGGAGAGGCATGTGACTGTAGGGTTCGAGACAGGGTGTGAGGCGAGGGACCGTAGGGTTCGAGGCAGTGCGGCATGGGACTGTAGGGTTCGAGGCAGTGGTGGAGGCATGGTTCTGCGGGGTTCGAGGCAGTGGGTGTGGCATGGGACCGTAGGGTTCGAGGCAGTGGGTGAGGCATGGGACCGTAATGTTCGAGGCAGTGGGTGAGGCATGGGACCGTAATGTTCGATGCATTGGGTGAGGCATGGGACTGTATGGTTCGATGCAGTGGGTGAGGCATGGGACTGTATGGTTCGATGCAGTGGGTGAGGCATGGGACTATAGGGTTCGAGGCAGTGGGTGAGGCATGGGACCGTAGGGTTCGAGGCAGTGGGTGAGGCATGGGTCCGTAGGGTTCCAGGCTGTGGGTGAGGCATGGGACCGTAGGGTTCGAGGCAGTGGGTGAGGCATGGGTCTGTAGGGTTGATGGCAGTGGGTGAGGCATGGGACAGTAAGGTTCGAGGCAGTGGGTGAGGTATGGGTCCGTAGGGTTCGAGGCAGTGGGTGAGGCATGGGACAGTAGGGTTCGAGGCAGTGGGTGAGGTATGGGACTGTAGGGTTCGAGGCAGTGGGTAAGGCATGGGACTGTAGGGTTCGAGGCAGTGGGTGATGCATGGGACCGTAGGGTTCGAGGCAGTGGGTGAGGCAGGGGTCAGTAGTGTTCGAGGCAGTAGGTGAGGCATGCGTCTGTAATGTTTGAGGCAGTGGGTGAGGCATGGGTCCGTAGGGTTCGAGGCAGTGGGTGAGGCATGGGTCTGTAGTGTTCGGGGCAGTGGGTGAGGCATGGATCTGTAGAGATCAAGGCAGTGGGTGAGGCATGGGTCTGTAATGTTCGAGGCAGTGGGTGAGGAATGGGTCCGTAGGGTTCGAGGCAGAGGGTGAGGCATGGATCTGTAATGTTAGAGGCAGTGGGTGAGGCATGGGACTGTAGGGTTCGAGGCAGTGGGTGAGGCATGTGACTGTAGGGTTCGAGGCAGTGGGTGAGGCATGGGTCTGTAGGGATCGAGGCAGTGGGTGAGGCATTGGTCTGTAATATTCGAGGCAGTGGGTGAGGCATGGGACTGTAGGGTTCGAGGCAGTGGGTGAGGCATGGGACCATAGGATTCCAGGCAGTGGATGAGGCATGGGACTGTAGGGTTCGAGGCAGTGATGCATGGGACTGTAGGGTTCGAGGCAGTGGGTGAGGCATGGGACCGTAATGTTCGAGGCAGTGGGTGAGGCATGGAACTGTAGGGTTCGAGGCAGTGGGTGATGTATGGGACCGTAGGGTTCGAGGCAGTGGGTGAGGCATGGTACAGTAATGTTCGAGGCAGTGGGTTAGGCATTGGTCTGTAATATTCGAGGCAGTGGGTGAGGCATGGGACTGTAGGGTTCGAGGCAGGGGTGAGGCATGGGTCTGTAGAGATCAAGGCAGTGGGTGAGGCATGGGTCTGTAATGTTCGAGGCAGTGGGTGAGGAATGGGTCCGTAGGGTTCGAGGCAGAGGGTGAGGCATGGGTCTGTAATTTTAGAGGCAGTGGGTGAGGCATGGGACTGTAGGGTTCGAGGCAGGGGGTGAGGCATGTGACTGTAGGGTTCGAGGCAGTGGGTGAGGCATGGGTCTGTAGGGATCGAGGCAGTGGGTGAGGCATTGGTCTGTAATATTCGAGGCAGTGGGTGAGGCATGGGACTGTAGGGTTCGAGGCAGTGGGTGAGGCATGGGACCATAGGGTTCCAGGCTGTGGATGAGGCATGGGACTGTAGGGTTCGAGGCAGTGATGCATGGGACTGTAGGGTTCGAGGCAGTGGGTGAGGCATGGGACCGTAATGTTCGAGGCAGTGGGTGAGGCATGGGACTGTAGGGTTCGAGGGAGTGGGTGATGCATGGGACCGTAGGGTTCGAGGCAGTGGGTGAGGCATGGGCATGTCATGTTCGAGGCAGTGGGTGAGGCATGGGTCCGTAGGGATCGAGGCAGTGGGTGAGGCATGGGTCTGTAATATTCGAGGCAGTGGGAGAGGCATGGGACTGTAGGGTTCGAGGCAGTGGGTGAGGCAAGGGGCTGTAGGGTTCGAGGCAGTGGGTGAGGCATGGGACCGTAGGGTGCGAGGCAGTGGGTGAGGTAAGGGACCGTAGGGTTCGAGGCAGTGTGTGAGGCATGGGACAGTAGGGTTCGAGGCAGTGGGAGAGGCATGTGACTGTAGGGTTCGAGATAGGGTGTGAGGCGAGGGACCGTAGGGTTCGAGGCAGTGCGGCATGGGACTGTAGGGTTCGAGGCAGTGGATGAGGGATGGGAACGTATGGTTCGAGGCAGTGGTTGAGGCATGGTTCTGTGGGGTTCGAGGCAGTGGGTGTGGCATGGGACCGTAGGGTTCGAGGCAGTGGGTGAGGCATGGGACTGTAGGGTTCGAGGCAGTGAGGCATGGGACTGTAGGTTTCGAGGCAGTGGGTGAGGCATGGGACCGTAATGTTCGAGGCAGTGAGTGAGGCATGGGACCGTAATGTTCGATGCATTGGGTGAGGCATGGGACTGTATGGTTCGATGCAGTGGGTGAGGCATGGGACTGTATGGTTCGATGCAGTGGGTGAGGCATGGGACTATAGGGTTCGAGGCAGTGGGTGAGGCATGGGACCGTAGGGTTCGAGGCAGTGGGTGAGGCATGGGTCCGTAGGGTTCGAGGCTGTGGGTGAGGCATGGGACCGTAGGGTTCGAGGCAGTGGGTGAGGCATGGGTCTGTAGGGTTGAAGGCAGTGGGTGAGGCATGGGACAGTAAGGTTCGAGGCAGTGGGTGAGGTATGGGTCCGTAGGGTTCGAGGCAGTGGGTGAGGCATGGGACAGTAGGGTTCGAGGCAGTGGGTGAGGTATGGGACTGTAGGGTTCGAGGCAGTGGGTAAGGCATGGGACTGTAGGGTTCGAGGCAGTGGGTGATGCATGGGACCGTAGGGTTCGAGGCAGTGGGTGAGGCAGGGGTCAGTAGTGTTCGAGGCAGTAGGTGAGGCATGCGTCTGTAATGTTTGAGGCAGTGGGTGAGGCATGTGACTGTAGGGTTCGAGGCAGTGGGTGAGGCATGGGTCTGTAGGGATCGAGGCAGTGGGTGAGGCATTGGTCTGTAATATTCGAGGCAGTGGGTGAGGCATGGGACTGTAGGGTTCGAGGCAGTGGGTGAGGCATGGGACCATAGGGTTCCAGGCTGTGGATGAGGCATGGGACTGTAGGGTTCGAGGCAGTGATGCATGGGACTGTAGGGTTCGAGGCAGTGGGTGAGGCATGGGACCGTAATGTTCGAGGCAGTGGGTGAGGCATGGGACCGTAATGTTCGATGCATTGGGTGAGGCATGGGACCGTAGGGTTCGAGGCAGTGGGTGAGGCATGGGTCCGTAGTGTTCGAGGCAGTGGGTGAGGCATGGGTCCGTAGTGTTCGAGGCAGTGGGTGAGGCATGGGACCGTAATGTTCGAGGCAGTGGGTGAGGCATGGGACCGTAATGTTCGATGCATTGGGTGAGGCATGGGACTGTATGGTTCGATGCAGTGGGTGAGGCATGGGACTGTATGGTTCGAGGCAGTGGGTGAGGCATGGGACCGTAGGGTTCGAGGCAGTGGGTGAGGCATGGGTCCGTAGGGTTCGAGGCTGTGGGTGAGGCATGGGACCGTAGGGTTCGAGGCAGTGGGTGAGGCATGGGTCTGTAGGGTTGAAGGCAGTGGGTGAGGCATGGGACAGTAAGGTTCGAGGCAGTGGGTGAGGTATGGGTCCGTAGGGTTCGAGGCAGTGGGTGAGGCATGGGACAGTAGGGTTCGAGGCAGTGGGTGAGGCATGGGACAGTAGGGTTCGAGGCAGTGGGTGAGGTATGGGACTGTAGGGTTCGAGGCAGTGGGTAAGGCATGGGACTGTAGGGTTCGAGGCAGTGGGTGATGCATGGGACCGTAGGGTTCGAGGCAGTGGGTGAGGCAGGGGTCAGTAGTGTTCGAGGCAGTAGGTGAGGCATGCGTCTGTAATGTTTGAGGCAGTGGGTGAGGCATGGGTCCGTAGGGTGCGAGGCAGTGGGTGAGGCATGGGTCTGTAGTGTTCGGGGCAGTGGGTGAGGCATGGGTCTGTAGAGATCAAGGCAGTGGGTGAGGCATGGGTCTGTAATGTTCGAGGTAGTGGGTGAGGAATGGGTCCGTAGGGTTCGAGGCAGAGGGTGAGGCATGGATCTGTAATGTTAGAGGCAGTGGGTGAGGCATGGGACTGTAGGGTTCGAGGCAGTGGGTGAGGCATGTGACTGTAGGGTTCGAGGCAGTGGGTGAGGCATGGGTCTGTAGGGATCGAGGCAGTGGGTGAGGCATTGGTCTGTAATATTCGAGGCAGTGGGTGAGACATGGGACTGTAGGGTTCGAGGCAGTGGGTGAGGCATGGGACCATAGGATTCCAGGCAGTGGATGAGGCATGGGACTGTAGGGTTCGAGGCAGTGATGCATGGGACTGTAGGGTTCGAGGCAGTGGGTGATGCATGGGACCGTAGGGTTCGAGGCAGTGGGTGAGGCATGGTACAGTAATGTTCGAGGCAGTGGGTGAGGCATTGGTCTGTAATATTCGAGGCAGTGGGTGAGGCATGGGACTGTAGGGTTCGAGGCAGTGGGTGAGGGATGGGACCATAGGGTTCCAGGCAGTGGATGAGGCATGGGACTGTAGGGTTCGAGGCAGTGATGCATGGGACTGTAGGGTTCGAAGCAGTGGGTGAGGCATGGGTCTGTAGGGATCGAGGCAGTGGGTGAGGCATTGGTCTGTAATATTCGAGGCAGTGGGTGAGGCATGGGAGCATAGGGTTCCAGGCTGTGGATGAGGCATGGGACTGTAGGGTTCGAGGCAGTGATGCATGGGACTGTAGGGTTCGAGGCAGTGGGTGAGGCATGGGACCATAGGGTTCCAGGCAGTGGATGAGGCATGGGACTGTAGGGTTCGAGGCAGTGATGCATGGGACTGTAGGGTTCGAGGCAGTGGGTGAGGCATGGGTCTGTAGGGATCGAGGTAGTGGGTGAGGCATTGGTCTGTAATATTCGAGGCAGTGGGTGAGGCATGGGACTGTAGGGATCGAGGCAGTGGGTGAGGCATGGGACCATAGGGTTCCAGGCAGTGGATGAGGCATGGGACTGTAGGGTTCGAGGCAGTGATGCATGGGACTGTAGGGTTCGAGGCAGTGGGTGAGGGATGGGACCGTAATGTTCGAGGCAGTGGGTGAGGCATGGGTCTGTAGGGATCGAGGCAGTGGGTGAGGCATGTGACTGTAGGGTTCGAGACAGGGTGTGAGGCGAGGGACCGTAGGGTTCGAGGCAGTGCGGCATGGGACTGTAGGGTTCGAGGCAGTGGATGAGGGATGGGAACGTATGGTTCGAGGCAGTGGTTGAGGCATGGTTCTGTGGGGTTCGAGGCAGTGGGTGTGGCATGGGACCGTAGGGTTCGAGGCAGTGGTTGAGGCATGGGACTGTAGGGTTCGAGGCAGTGAGGCATGGGACTGTAGGTTTCGAGGCAGTGGGTGAGGCATGGGACCGTAATGTTCGAGGCAGTGGGTGAGGCATGGGACCGTAATGTTCGATGCATTGGGTGAGGCATGGGACTGTATGGTTCGATGCAGTGGGTGAGGCATGGGACTGTATGGTTCGATGCAGTGGGTGAGGCATGGGACCGTAGGGTTCGAGGCAGTGGGTGAGGCATGGGTCCGTAGGGTTCGAGGCTGTGGGTGAGGCATGGGACCGTAGGGTTCGAGGCAGTGGGTGAGGCATGGGTCTGTAGGGTTGAAGGCAGTGGGTGAGGCATGGGACAGTAAGGTTCGAGGCAGTGGGTGAGGTATGGGTCCGTAGGGTTCGAGGCAGTGGGTGAGGCATGGGACAGTAGGGTTCGAGGCAGTGGGTGAGGTATGGGACTGTAGGGTTCGAGGCATTGGGTAAGGCATGGGACTGTAGGGTTCGAGGCAGTGGGTGATGCATGGGACCGTAGGGTTCGAGGCAGTGGGTGAGGCAGGGGTCAGTAGTGTTCGAGGCAGTAGGTGAGGCATGCGTCTGTAATGTTTGAGGCAGTGGGTGAGGCATGGGTCCGTAGGGTTCGAGGCAGTGGGTGAGGCATGGGTCTGTAGTGTTCGGGGCAGTGGGTGAGGCATGGGTCTGTAGAGATCAAGGCAGTGGGTGAGGCATGGGTCTGTAATGTTCGAGGCAGTGGGTGAGGAATGGGTCCGTAGGGTTCGAGGCAGAGGGTGAGGCATGGATCTGTAATGTTAGAGGCAGTGGGTGAGGCATGGGACTGTAGGGTTCGAGGCAGTGGGTGAGGCATGTGACTGTAGGGTTCGAGGCAGTGGGTGAGGCATGGGTCTGTAGGGATCGAGGCAGTGGGTGAGGCATTGGTCTGTAATATTCGAGGCAGTGGGTGAGACATGGGTCTGTAGGGTTCGAGGCAGTGGGTGAGGCATGGGACCATAGGATTCCAGGCAGTGGATGAGGCATGGGACTGTAGGGTTCGAGGCAGTGATGCATGGGACTGTAGGGTTCGAGGCAGTGGGTGATGCATGGGACCGTAGGGTTCGAGGCAGTGGGTGAGGCATGGTACAGTAATGTTCGAGGCAGTGGGTGAGGCATTGGTCTGTAATATTCGAGGCAGTGGGTGAGGCATGGGTCTGTAGGGATCGAGGCAGTGGGTGAGGCATTGGTCTGTAATATTCGAGGCAGTGGGTGAGGCATGGGAGCATAGGGTTCCAGGCTGTGGATGAGGCATGGGACTGTAGGGTTCGAGGCAGTGATGCATGGGACTGTAGGGTTCGAGGCAGTGGGTGAGGCATGGGACCATAGGGTTCCAGGCAGTGGATGAGGCATGGGACTGTAGGGTTCGAGGCAGTGATGCATGGGACTGTAGGGTTCGAGGCAGTGGGTGAGGCATGGGTCTGTAGGGATCGAGGTAGTGGGTGAGGCATTGGTCTGTAATATTCGAGGCAGTGGGTGAGGCATGGGACTGTAGGGATCGAGGCAGTGGGTGAGGCATGGGACCATAGGGTTCCAGGCAGTGGATGAGGCATGGGACTGTAGGGTTCGAGGCAGTGATGCATGGGACTGTAGGGTTCGAGGCAGTGGGTGAGGGATGGGACCGTAATGTTCGAGGCAGTGGGTGAGGCATGGGTCTGTAGGGATCGAGGCAGTGGGTGAGGCATGTGACTGTAGGGTTCGAGACAGGGTGTGAGGCGAGGGACCGTAGGGTTCGAGGCAGTGCGGCATGGGACTGTAGGGTTCGAGGCAGTGGATGAGGGATGGGAACGTATGGTTCGAGGCAGTGGTTGAGGCATGGTTCTGTGGGGTTCGAGGCAGTGGGTGTGGCATGGGACCGTAGGGTTCGAGGCAGTGGTTGAGGCATGGGACTGTAGGGTTCGAGGCAGTGAGGCATGGGACTGTAGGTTTCGAGGCAGTGGGTGAGGCATGGGACCGTAATGTTCGAGGCAGTGGGTGAGGCATGGGACCGTAATGTTCGATGCATTGGGTGAGGCATGGGACTGTATGGTTCGATGCAGTGGGTGAGGCATGGGACTGTATGGTTCGATGCAGTGGGTGAGGCATGGGACCGTAGGGTTCGAGGCAGTGGGTGAGGCATGGGTCCGTAGGGTTCGAGGCTGTGGGTGAGGCATGGGACCGTAGGGTTCGAGGCAGTGGGTGAGGCATGGGTCTGTAGGGTTGAAGGCAGTGGGTGAGGCATGGGACAGTAAGGTTCGAGGCAGTGGGTGAGGTATGGGTCCGTAGGGTTCGAGGCAGTGGGTGAGGCATGGGACAGTAGGGTTCGAGGCAGTGGGTGAGGTATGGGACTGTAGGGTTCGAGGCATTGGGTAAGGCATGGGACTGTAGGGTTCGAGGCAGTGGGTGATGCATGGGACCGTAGGGTTCGAGGCAGTGGGTGAGGCAGGGGTCAGTAGTGTTCGAGGCAGTAGGTGAGGCATGCGTCTGTAATGTTTGAGGCAGTGGGTGAGGCATGGGTCCGTAGGGTTCGAGGCAGTGGGTGAGGCATGGGTCTGTAGTGTTCGGGGCAGTGGGTGAGGCATGGGTCTGTAGAGATCAAGGCAGTGGGTGAGGCATGGGTCTGTAATGTTCGAGGCAGTGGGTGAGGAATGGGTCCGTAGGGTTCGAGGCAGAGGGTGAGGCATGGATCTGTAATGTTAGAGGCAGTGGGTGAGGCATGGGACTGTAGGGTTCGAGGCAGTGGGTGAGGCATGTGACTGTAGGGTTCGAGGCAGTGGGTGAGGCATGGGTCTGTAGGGATCGAGGCAGTGGGTGAGGCATTGGTCTGTAATATTCGAGGCAGTGGGTGAGACATGGGTCTGTAGGGTTCGAGGCAGTGGGTGAGGCATGGGACCATAGGATTCCAGGCAGTGGATGAGGCATGGGACTGTAGGGTTCGAGGCAGTGATGCATGGGACTGTAGGGTTCGAGGCAGTGGGTGATGCATGGGACCGTAGGGTTCGAGGCAGTGGGTGAGGCATGGTACAGTAATGTTCGAGGCAGTGGGTGAGGCATTGGTCTGTAATATTCGAGGCAGTGGGTGAGGCATGGGACTGTAGGGTTCGAGGCAGTGGGTGAGGGATGGGACCATAGGGTTCCAGGCAGTGGATGAGGCATGGGACTGTAGGGTTCGAGGCAGTGATGCATGGGACTGTAGGGTTCGAGGCAGTGGGTGAGGCATGGGTCTGTAGGGATCGAGGCAGTGGGTGAGGCATTGGTCTGTAATATTCGAGGCAGTGGGTGAGGCATGGGACTGTAGGGTTCGAGGCAGTGGGTGAGGCATGGGAGCATAGGGTTCCAGGCTGTGGATGAGGCATGGGACTGTAGGGTTCGAGGCAGTGATGCATGGGACTGTAGGGTTCGAGGCAGTGGGTGAGGCATGGGACCGTAGGGTTCCAGGCAGTGGATGAGGCATGGGACTGTAGGGTTCGAGGCAGTGATGCATGGGACTGTAGGGTTCGAGGCAGTGGGTGAGGCATGGGTCTGTAGGGATCGAGGTAGTGGGTGAGGCATTGGTCTGTAATATTCGAGGCAGTGGGTGAGGCATGGGACTGTAGGGTTCGAGGCAGTGGGTGAGGCATGGGACCATAGGGTTCCAGGCAGTGGATGAGGCATGCGACTGTAGGGTTCGAGGCAGTGATGCATGGGACTGTAGGGTTCGAGGCAGTGGGTGAGGGATGGGACCGTAATGTTCGTGGCAGTGGGTGAGGCATGGGTCTGTAGGGATCGAGGCAGTGGGTGAGGCATTGGTCCGTAATATTCGAGGCAGTGGGTGAGGCATGGGACTGTAGGGTTCGAGTCAGTGGGTGAGGCATGGGACCATAGGGTTCCAGGCAGTGGATGAGGCATGGGACTGTAGGGTTCGAGGCAGTGATGCATGGGACTGTAGGGTTCGAGGCAGTGGGTGAGGCATGGGACCGTAATGTTCGAGGCAGTGGGTGAGGCATGGGTCTGTAGGGATCGAGGCAGTGGGTGAGGCATTGGTCTGTAATTTTCGAGGCAGTGGGTGAGGCATTGGACTGTAGGGTTCGAGGCAGTGGGTGAGGCATGGGACCATAGGGTTCCAGGCAGTGGATGAGGCATGGGACTGTAGGGTTCGAGGCAGTGATGCATGGGACTGTAGGGTTCGAGGCAGTGGGTGAGGCATGTGTCTGTAGGGATCGAGGCAGTGGGAGAGGCATTGGTCTGTAATATTCGAGGCAGTGGGTGAGGCATGGGACTGTAGGGTTCGAGGCAGTTGTGAGGCATGGGACCATAGGGTTCCAGGCAGTGGATGAGGCATGGGACTGTAGGGTTCGAGGCAGTGATGCATGGGACTGTAGGGTTCGAGGCAGTGGGTGAGGCATGGGTCTGTAGGGATCGAGGCAGTGGGTGAGGCATTGGTCTGTAATATTCGAGGCAGTGGGTGAGGCATGGGACTGTAGGGTTCGAGGCAGTGGGTGAGGCATGGGACCATAGGGTTCCAGGCAGTGGATGAGGCATGGGACTGTAGGGTTCGAGGCAGTGGGTGAGGCATGGGACCGTAATGTTCGAGGCAGTGGGTGAGGCATGGGAATGTAGGGTTCGAGGCAGTGGGTGATGCATGGGACCGTAGGGTTCGAGGCAGTGGGTGAGGCATGGGCATGTCATGTTCGAGGCAGTGGGTGAGGCATGGGTCTGTAATGTTCGAGGCAGTGGGAGAGGCATGGGACTGTAATATTCGAGGCAGTGGGAGAGGCATGGGACTGTAGGGTTCGAGGCAGTGGGTGAGGCAAGGTTCTGTTGGGTTCCAGGCAGTGGGTGAGGCATGGGACTGTAGGGTTCAAGGCAGTGATGCATGGGACTGTAGGGTTCGAGGCAGTGGGTGAGGCATGGGACCGTAATGTTTGAGGCAGTTGGTGAGGCATGGGACTGTAGGGTTCGAGGCAGTGGGGGAGGCATGGGACTGTAGGGTTCGAGGCAGTGGGTTAGGCATGGGTCTGTAGGGATCGAGGCAGTGGGTGAGGCATGGGTCTGTAATATTCGACGCAGTGGGAGAGGCATGGGACCGTAGGGTTCGAGGCAGTGGGTGAGGCATGGTACTGTAGGGATCGAGGCAGTGGGTGAGGTATGGGACCGTAGGGTTCGAGGCAGTGGGTGAGGCATGGGGCTGTAAGGTTCGAGGCAGTGGGTGAGGCATGGGACCGCAGGATTCGAGGCAAGGGGTGAGGGATGGGTCCGTAAGGTTCGACGCAGTGGGTGAGGCATGGGACTGTAGGGTTCGAGGCAGTGTGTGAGGAATGGGTCTGTAGGGTTCGAGGCAGTGGGTGAGGCATGGGACCGTACGGTTCGAGGCAGTTGGTGAGGCATGGGTCTGTAGGGTTCGAGGCAGTGGGTGAGGCATGGGTCTGTAGGGTTCGAGGCAGTGGGTGAGGCATGGGTCTGTAGGGTTCGAGGCAGTGGGTGAGACATGGGTCTGCAGGGTTCGAGGCAGTGGGTGAGGCATGGGTCTGTAATATTCGAGGCAGTGGGAGAGGCATGGGACTGTAGGGTTCGAGGCAGTGGGTGAGGCAAGGTTCTGTTGGGTTCCAGGCAGTGGGTGAGGCATGGGACTGTAGGGTTCGAGGCAGTGGGTTAGACATGGGTCTGTAGGGATCGAGGCAGTGGGTGAGGCATGGGTCTGTAATATTCGAGGCAGTGGGAGAGGCATGGGACTGTAGGGTTCGAGGCAGTGGGTGAGGCAAGGTTCTGTTGGGTTCCAGGCAGTGGGTGAGGCATGGGACTGTAGGGTTCAAGGCAGTGATGCATGGGACTGTAGGGTTCGAGGCAGTGGGTGAGGCATGGGACCGTAATGTTTGAGGCAGTGGGTGAGGCATGGGACTGTAGGGTTCGAGGCAGTGGGGGAGGCATGGGACTGTAGGGTTCGAGGCAGTGGGTTAGGCATGGGTCTGTAGGGATCGAGGCAGTGGGTGAGGCATGGGTCTGTAATATTCGACGCAGTGGGAGAGGCATGGGACCGTAGGGTTCGAGGCAGTGGGTGAGGCATGGTACTGTAGGGATCGAGGCAGTGGGTGAGGTATGGGACCGTAGGGTTCGAGGCAGTGGGTGAGGCATGGGGCTGTAAGGTTCGAGGCAGTGGGTGAGGCATGGGACAGTAGGGTTCGAGGCAGTGGGAGAGGCATGTGACTGTAGGGCTCAAGGCAGTGGGTGAGGCATGGGACCGTAGGGTTCGAGGCAGTGGGGCATGGGACTGTAGGGTTCGAGGCAGTGGATGAGGGATGGGAACGTAGGGTTCGAGGCAGTGGTTGAGGCATGGTTCTGTTGGGTTCGAGGCAGTGGGTGAGGCATGGGTCCGTAGTGTTCGAGGCAGTAGGTGAGCCATGGGTCTGTAATGTTTGAGGCAGTGAGTGAGGCATGCGACTGTAGGGTTCGAGGCAGTGGGTGAGGCATGGGACTGTAGGGTTCGAGGCAGTGGGTGAGGCATGGTTCTGTAGGGATCGAGGCAGTGAGTGTGGCATGGGTCTGTTATATTCGAGACAGTGGGTGAGGCATGGGACTGTAGGGTTCGAGGCAGTGGGTGAGGCATGGGACAGTAGGGTTCGAGGCAGTGGGCGTGGCATGGGACTGTAGGGTTCGAGGGAGTGGGTGAGGCATGGGACTGTAGGGTTCGAGGCAGTGGGTGATGCATGGGACCATAGAGTTCGAGGCAGTGTGTGAGGCATGGGACCGTAATGTTCGAGGCAGTGGGTGAGGCATGGGTCCGTAGGGTTCGAGGCAGTGGTTGAGGCATGGGTCTGTAAGGTTCGAGGCAGTGGGTGAGGCATGGGGCTGTAATGTTCGAGGCAGTGGGTGAGGCATGGGACTGTAGGGTTCGCGGCAGTGGGTGAGGCATGGGTCCGTAGGGTTCGAGGCAGTGGGAGAGGCATGGTACAGTAGGGTTCGAGGCAGTGGGTGAGGCATGGGTCTGTAATGTTCGAGGCTGTGGGTGAGTCATGGGTCTGTAAGGTTCGAGGCAGTGGGTGAGGCATGGGACCGCAGGATTCGAGGCAATGGGTGAGGGATGGGTCCGTAAGGTTCGACGCAGAGGGTGAGGCATGGGACTGTAGGGTTCGAGGCAGTGTGTGAGGAATGGATCTGTAGGGTTCGAGGCAGTGGGTGAGGCATGGGACCGTACGGTTCGAGGCAGTTGGTGAGGCATGTGTCTGTAATGTTCGAGCAGTGGGTGAGGCATGGGACCGTAGGGTTCGAGGCAGTGGGTGAGGCATGGGACTAGTGTTCGAGGCAGTGGGTGATGCATGGGACCGCAGGGTTCGAGGCAGTGAGTGAGGCATGGGACTGTAATGTTCGAGGCAGTGGGTGAGGCATCGGACTGTAGGGTTCGAGGCAGTGGCTGATGCATGGGACCGTAGGGTTCGTGGCAGTGGGTGAGGCATGGGACCGTAGGATTCGAGTCAGTGGGTGAGGGATGGGTCTGTAAGGTACGAGGCAGAGGGTGAGGCATGGGACTGTAGGGTTCGAGGCAGTTGGTGAGGAATGGGACTTTAGGGTTTGAGGCAGTGGGTGAGGCATGGGACCGTAATGTTCGAGGCAGTGGGTGAGGCATGGGTCTGTAGGGTTCGAGGCAGTGGGTGAGGCATGGGACAGTAGGGTTCGAGGCAGTCGGTGAGGCATGCGTGCGTAGGGTTCGAGGCAGTGAGGCATGGGACTGTAGGGTTCGAGGCAGTGCATGAGGCATGGGACTGTAGGGTTCGAGGCAGTGGGTGAGGCAAGGTTCTGTTGGGTTCCAGGCAGTGGGTGAGGCATGGGACTGTAGGGTTCAAGGCAGTGATGCATGGGACTGTAGGGTTCGAGGCAGTGGGTGAGGCATGGGACCGTAATGTTTGAGGCAGTTGGTGAGGCATGGGACTGTAGGGTTCGAGGCAGTGGGGGAGGCATGGGACTGTAGGGTTCGAGGCAGTGGGTTAGGCATGGGTCTGTAGGGATCGAGGCAGTGGGTGAGGCATGGGTCTGTAATATTCGACGCAGTGGGAGAGGCATGGGACCGTAGGGTTCGAGGCAGTGGGTGAGGCATGGTACTGTAGGGATCGAGGCAGTGGGTGAGGTATGGGACCGTAGGGTTCGAGGCAGTGGGTGAGGCATGGGGCTGTAAGGTTCGAGGCAGTGGGTGAGGCATGGGACCGCAGGATTCGAGGCAATGGGTGAGGGATGGGTCCGTAAGGTTCGACGCAGAGGGTGAGGCATGGGACTGTAGGGTTCGAGGCAGTGTGTGAGGAATGGGTCTGTAGGGTTCGAGGCAGTGGGTGAGGCATGGGACCGTACGGTTCGAGGCAGTTGGTGAGGCATGTGTCTGTAATGTTCGAGCAGTGGGTGAGGCATGGGTCTGTAGGGTTCGAGGCAGTGGGTGAGGCATGGGTCTGTAGGGTTCGAGGCAGTGGGTGAGGCATGGGTCTGTAGGGTTCGAGGCAGTGGGTGAGGCATGGGTCTGTAGGGTTCGAGGCAGTGGGTGAGACATGGGTCTGTAGGGTTCGAGGCAGTGGGTGAGGCATGGGTCTGTAATATTCGAGGCAGTGGGAGAGGCATGGGACTGTAGGGTTCGAGGCAGTGGGTGAGGCAAGGTTCTGTTGGGTTCCAGGCAGTGGGTGAGGCATGGGACTGTAGGGTTCGAGGCAGTGGGTTAGACATGGGTCTGTAGGGATCGAGGCAGTGGGTGAGGCATGGGTCTGTAATATTCGAGGCAGTGGGAGAGGCATGGGACTGTAGGGTTCGAGGCAGTGGGTGAGGCAAGGTTCTGTTGGGTTCCAGGCAGTGGGTGAGGCATGGGACTGTAGGGTTCAAGGCAGTGATGCATGGGACTGTAGGGTTCGAGGCAGTGGGTGAGGCATGGGACCGTAATGTTTGAGGCAGTGGGTGAGGCATGGGACTGTAGGGTTCGAGGCAGTGGGGGAGGCATGGGACTGTAGGGTTCGAGGCAGTGGGTTAGGCATGGGTCTGTAGGGATCGAGGCAGTGGGTGAGGCATGGGTCTGTAATATTCGACGCAGTGGGAGAGGCATGGGACCGTAGGGTTCGAGGCAGTGGGTGAGGCATGGGGCTGTAATGTTCGAGGCAGTGGGTGAGGCATGGGACTGTAGGGTTCGCGGCAGTGGGTGAGGCATGGGTCCGTAGGGTTCGAGGCAGTGGGAGAGGCATGGTACAGTAGGGTTCGAGGCAGTGGGTGAGGCATGGGTCTGTAATGTTCGAGGCTGTGGGTGAGTCATGGGTCTGTAAGGTTCGAGGCAGTGGGTGAGGCATGGGACCGCAGGATTCGAGGCAATGGGTGAGGGATGGGTCCGTAAGGTTCGACGCAGAGGGTGAGGCATGGGACTGTAGGGTTCGAGGCAGTGGGTGAGGCATGGGACCGTACGGTTCGAGGCAGTTGGTGAGGCATGTGTCTGTAATGTTCGAGCAGTGGGTGAGGCATGGGACCGTAGGGTTCGAGGCAGTGGGTGAGGCATGGGACTAGTGTTCGAGGCAGTGGGTGATGCATGGGACCGCAGGGTTCGAGGCAGTGGGTGAGGCATGGGGCTGTAAGGTTCGAGGCAGTGGGTGAGGCATGGGACCGCAGGATTCGAGGCAATGGGTGAGGGATGTGTCCGTAAGGTTCGACGCAGAGGGTGAGGCATGGGACTGTAGGGTTCGAGGCAGTGGGTGAGGCATGGGACCGTACGGTTCGAGGCAGTTGGTGAGGCATGTGTCTGTAATGTTCGAGCAGTGGGTGAGGCATGGGTCTGTAGGGTTCGAGGCAGTGGGTGAGGCATGGGTCTGTAGGGTTCGAGGCAGTGGGTGAGGCATGGGTCTGTAGGGTTCGAGGCAGTGGGTGAGGCATGGGTCTGTAGGGTTCGAGGCAGTGGGTGAGACATGGGTCTGTAGGGTTCGAGGCAGTGGGTGAGGCATGGGTCTGTAATATTCGAGGCAGTGGGAGAGGCATGGGACTGTAGGGTTCGAGGCAGTGGGTGAGGCAAGGTTCTGTTGGGTTCCAGGCAGTGGGTGAGGCATGGGACTGTAGGGTTCGAGGCAGTGGGTTAGACATGGGTCTGTAGGGATCGAGGCAGTGGGTGAGGCATGGGTCTGTAATATTCGAGGCAGTGGGAGAGGCATGGGACTGTAGGGTTCGAGGCAGTGGGTGAGGCAAGGTTCTGTTGGGTTCCAGGCAGTGGGTGAGGCATGGGACTGTAGGGTTCAAGGCAGTGATGCATGGGACTGTAGGGTTCGAGGCAGTGGGTGAGGCATGGGACCGTAATGTTTGAGGCAGTGGGTGAGGCATGGGACTGTAGGGTTCGAGGCAGTGGGGGAGGCATGGGACTGTAGGGTTCGAGGCAGTGGGTTAGGCATGGGTCTGTAGGGATCGAGGCAGTGGGTGAGGCATGGGTCTGTAATATTCGACGCAGTGGGAGAGGCATGGGACCGTAGGGTTCGAGGCAGTGGGTGAGGCATGGGGCTGTATTGTTCGAGGCAGTGGGTGAGGCATGGGACTGTACGGTTCGCGGCAGTGGGTGAGGCATGGGTCCGTAGGGTTCGAGGCAGTGGGAGAGGCATGGTACAGTAGGGTTCGAGGCAGTGGGTGAGGCATGGGTCTGTAATGTTCGAGGCTGTGGGTGAGTCATGGGTCTGTAAGGTTCGAGGCAGTGGGTGAGGCATGGGACCGCAGGATTCGAGGCAATGGGTGTGGGATGGGTCCGTAAGGTTCGACGCAGAGGGTGAGGCATGGGACTGTAGGGTTCGAGGCAGTGTGTGAGGAATGGATCTGTAGGGTTCGAGGCAGTGGGTGAGGCATGGGACCGTACGGTTCGAGGCAGTTGGTGAGGCATGTGTCTGTAATGTTCGAGCAGTGGGTGAGGCATGGGACCGTAGGGTTCGAGGCAGTGGGTGAGGCATGGGACTAGTGTTCGAGGCAGTGGGTGATGCATGGGACCGCAGGGTTCGAGGCAGTGAGTGAGGCATGGGACTGTAATGTTCGAGGCAGTGGGTGAGGCATCGGACTGTAGGGTTCGAGGCAGTGGCTGATGCATGGGACCGTAGGGTTCGTGGCAGTGGGTGAGGCATGGGACCGTAGGATTCGAGGCAGTGGGTGAGGGATGGGTCTGTAAGGTACGAGGCAGAGGGTGAGGCATGGGACTGTAGGGTTCGAGGCAGTTGGTGAGGAATGGGACTTTAGGGTTCGAGGCAGTGGGTGAGACATGGGTCTGTAGGGTTCGAGGCAGTGGGTGAGGCATGGGTCTGTAATATTCGAGGCAGTGGGAGAGGCATGGGACTGTAGGGTTCGAGGCAGTGGGTGAGGCAAGGTTCTGTTGGGTTCCAGGCAGTGGGTGAGGCATGGGACTGTAGGGTTCGAGGCAGTGGGTTAGACATGGGTCTGTAGGGATCGAGGCAGTGGGTGAGGCATGGGTCTGTAATATTCGAGGCAGTGGGAGAGGCATGGGACTGTAGGGTTCGAGGCAGTGGGTGAGGCAAGGTTCTGTTGGGTTCCAGGCAGTGGGTGAGGCATGGGACTGTAGGGTTCAAGGCAGTGATGCATGGGACTGTAGGGTTCGAGGCAGTGGGTGAGGCATGGGACCGTAATGTTTGAGGCAGTGGGTGAGGCATGGGACTGTAGGGTTCGAGGCAGTGGGGGAGGCATGGGACTGTAGGGTTCAAGGCAGTGGGTTAGGCATGGGTCTGTAGGGATCGAGGCAGTGGGTGAGGCATGGGTCTGTAATATTCGACGCAGTGGGAGAGGCATGGGACCGTAGGGTTCGAGGCAGTGGGTGAGGCATGGGGCTGTATTGTTCGAGGCAGTGGGTGAGGCATGGGACTGTACGGTTCGCGGCAGTGGGTGAGGCATGGGTCCGTAGGGTTCGAGGCAGTGGGAGAGGCATGGTACAGTAGGGTTCGAGGCAGTGGGTGAGGCATGGGTCTGTAATGTTCGAGGCTGTGGGTGAGTCATGGGTCTGTAAGGTTCGAGGCAGTGGGTGAGGCATGGGACCGCAGGATTCGAGGCAATGGGTGTGGGATGGGTCCGTAAGGTTCGACGCAGAGGGTGAGGCATGGGACTGTAGGGTTCGAGGCAGTGTGTGAGGAATGGATCTGTAGGGTTCGAGGCAGTGGGTGAGGCATGGGACCGTACGGTTCGAGGCAGTTGGTGAGGCATGTGTCTGTAATGTTCGAGCAGTGGGTGAGGCATGGGACCGTAGGGTTCGAGGCAGTGGGTGAGGCATGGGACTAGTGTTCGAGGCAGTGGGTGATGCATGGGACCGCAGGGTTCGAGGCAGTGAGTGAGGCATGGGACTGTAATGTTCGAGGCAGTGGGTGAGGCATCGGACTGTAGGGTTCGAGGCAGTGGCTGATGCATGGGACCGTAGGGTTCGTGGCAGTGGGTGAGGCATGGGACCGTAGGATTCGAGGCAGTGGGTGAGGGATGGGTCTGTAAGGTACGAGGCAGAGGGTGAGGCATGGGACTGTAGGGTTCGAGGCAGTTGGTGAGGAATGGGACTTTAGGGTTTGAGGCAGTGGGTGAGGCATGGGACCGTAATGTTCGAGGCAGTGGGTGAGGCATGGGTCTGTAGGGTTCGAGGCAGTGGGTGAGGCATGGGACAGTAGGGTTCGAGGCAGTCGGTGAGGCATGCGTGCGTAGGGTTCGAGGCAGTGAGGCATGGGACTGTAGGGTTCGAGGCAGTGCATGAGGCATGGGACTGTAGGGTTCGAGGCAGTGGGTGAGGCATGGGTCTGTATGGTTCGAGGCAGTGGGAGGCAAGGTTCTGTTGGGTTCCAGGCAGTGGGTGAGGCATGGGACTGTAGGGTTCGAGGCAGTGGGTTAGACATGGGTCTGTAGGGATCGAGGCAGTGGGTGAGGCATGGGTCTGTAATATTCGAGGCAGTGGGAGAGGCATGGGACTGTAGGGTTCGAGGCAGTGGGTGAGGCAAGGTTCTGTTGGGTTCCAGGCAGTGGGTGAGGCATGGGACTGTAGGGTTCAAGGCAGTGATGCATGGGACTGTAGGGTTCGAGGCAGTGGGTGAGGCATGGGACCGTAATGTTTGAGGCAGTTGGTGAGGCATGGGACTGTAGGGTTCGAGGCAGTGGGGGAGGCATGGGACTGTAGGGTTCGAGGCAGTGGGTTAGGCATGGGTCTGTAGGGATCGAGGCAGTGGGTGAGGCATGGGTCTGTAATATTCGACGCAGTGGGAGAGGCATGGGACCGTAGGGTTCGAGGCAGTGGGTGAGGCATGGTACTGTAGGGATCGAGGCAGTGGGTGAGGTATGGGACCGTAGGGTTCGAGGCAGTGGGTGAGGCATGGGGCTGTAAGGTTCGAGGCAGTGGGTGAGGCATGGGACCGCAGGATTCGAGGCAATGGGTGAGGGATGGGTCCGTAAGGTTCGACGCAGAGGGTGAGGCATGGGACTGTAGGGTTCGAGGCAGTGTGTGAGGAATGGGTCTGTAGGGTTCGAGGCAGTGGGTGAGGCATGGGACCGTACGGTTCGAGGCAGTTGGTGAGGCATGTGTCTGTAATGTTCGAGCAGTGGGTGAGGCATGGGTCTGTAGGGTTCGAGGCAGTGGGTGAGGCATGGGTCTGTAGGGTTCGAGGCAGTGGGTGAGGCATGGGTCTGTAGGGTTCGAGGCAGTGGGTGAGGCATGGGTCTGTAGGGTTCGAGGCAGTGGGTGAGACATGGGTCTGTAGGGTTCGAGGCAGTGGGTGAGGCATGGGTCTGTAATATTCGAGGCAGTGGGAGAGGCATGGGACTGTAGGGTTCGAGGCAGTGGGTGAGGCAAGGTTCTGTTGGGTTCCAGGCAGTGGGTGAGGCATGGGACTGTAGGGTTCGAGGCAGTGGGTTAGACATGGGTCTGTAGGGATCGAGGCAGTGGGTGAGGCATGGGTCTGTAATATTCGAGGCAGTGGGAGAGGCATGGGACTGTAGGGTTCGAGGCAGTGGGTGAGGCAAGGTTCTGTTGGGTTCCAGGCAGTGGGTGAGGCATGGGACTGTAGGGTTCAAGGCAGTGATGCATGGGACTGTAGGGTTCGAGGCAGTGGGTGAGGCATGGGACCGTAATGTTTGAGGCAGTGGGTGAGGCATGGGACTGTAGGGTTCGAGGCAGTGGGGGAGGCATGGGACTGTAGGGTTCGAGGCAGTGGGTTAGGCATGGGTCTGTAGGGATCGAGGCAGTGGGTGAGGCATGGGTCTGTAATATTCGACGCAGTGGGAGAGGCATGGGACCGTAGGGTTCGAGGCAGTGGGTGAGGCATGGTACTTTAGGGATCGAGGCAGTGGGTGAGGTATGGGACCGTAGGGTTCGAGGCAGTGGGTGAGGCATGGGGCTGTAAGGTTCGAGGCAGTGGGTGAGGCATGGGACAGTAGGGTTCGAGGCAGTGGGAGAGGCATGTGACTGTAGGGCTCAAGGCAGTGGGTGAGGCATGGGACCGTAGGGTTCGAGGCAGTGCGGCATGGGACTGTAGGGTTCGAGGCAGTGGATGAGGGATGGGAACGTAGGGTTCGAGGCAGTGGTTGAGGCATGGTTCTGTTGGGTTCGAGGCAGTGGGTGAGGCATGGGTCCGTAGTGTTCGAGGCAGTAGGTGAGCCATGGGTCTGTAATGTTTGAGGCAGTGAGTGAGGCATGCGACTGTAGGGTTCGAGGCAGTGGGTGAGGCATGGGACTGTAGGGTTCGAGGCAGTGGGTGAGGCATGGTTCTGTAGGGATCGAGGCAGTGAGTGTGGCATGGGTCTGTTATATTCGAGACAGTGGGTGAGGCATGGGACTGTAGGGTTCGAGGCAGTGGGTGAGGCATGGGACAGTAGGGTTCGAGGCAGTGGGCGTGGCATGGGACTGTAGGGTTCGAGGGAGTGGGTGAGGCATGGGACTGTAGGGTTCGAGGCAGTGGGTGATGCATGGGACCATAGGGTTCGAGGCAGTGTGTGAGGCATGGGACCGTAATGTTCGAGGCAGTGGGTGAGGCATGGGTCCGTAGGGTTCGAGGCAGTGGTTGAGGCATGGGTCTGTAAGGTTCGAGGCAGTGGGTGAGGCATGGGGCTGTAATGTTCGAGGCAGTGGGTGAGGCATGGGACTGTAGGGTTCGCGGCAGTGGGTGAGGCATGGGTCCGTAGGGTTCGAGGCAGTGGGAGAGGCATGGTACAGTAGGGTTCGAGGCAGTGGGTGAGGCATGGGTCTGTAATGTTCGAGGCTGTGGGTGAGTCATGGGTCTGTAAGGTTCGAGGCAGTGGGTGAGGCATGGGACCGCAGGATTCGAGGCAATGGGTGAGGGATGGGTCCGTAAGGTTCGACGCAGAGGGTGAGGCATGGGACTGTAGGGTTCGAGGCAGTGTGTGAGGAATGGATCTGTAGGGTTCGAGGCAGTGGGTGAGGCATGGGACCGTACGGTTCGAGGCAGTTGGTGAGGCATGTGTCTGTAATGTTCGAGCAGTGGGTGAGGCATGGGACCGTAGGGTTCGAGGCAGTGGGTGAGGCATGGGACTAGTGTTCGAGGCAGTGGGTGATGCATGGGACCGCAGGGTTCGAGGCAGTGAGTGAGGCATGGGACTGTAATGTTCGAGGCAGTGGGTGAGGCATCGGACTGTAGGGTTCGAGGCAGTGGCTGATGCATGGGACCGTAGGGTTCGTGGCAGTGGGTGAGGCATGGGACCGTAGGATTCGAGTCAGTGGGTGAGGGATGGGTCTGTAAGGTACGAGGCAGAGGGTGAGGCATGGGACTGTAGGGTTCGAGGCAGTTGGTGAGGAATGGGACTTTAGGGTTTGAGGCAGTGGGTGAGGCATGGGACCGTAATGTTCGAGGCAGTGGGTGAGGCATGGGTCTGTAGGGTTCGAGGCAGTGGGTGAGGCATGGGACAGTAGGGTTCGAGGCAGTCGGTGAGGCATGCGTGCGTAGGGTTCGAGGCAGTGAGGCATGGGACTGTAGGGTTCGAGGCAGTGCATGAGGCATGGGACTGTAGGGTTCGAGGCAGTGGGTGAGGCATGGGTCTGTATGGTTCGAGGCAGTGGGTGAGGAATGAGACTGTTCAGTTCGAGTCAGTGGGAGGCATGGGTCTGTAATGTTCGAGACAGTGGGTGAGGCATCGGACTGTAATGTTCGAGGCAGTGGGTGAGGCAGGGGCCTGTAGGGTTCGAGACAGTCGGTGAGGGATGTGTCTGTAGGGTTCGAGGCAGTGGGTGAGGCATGCGACTGTAATGTTCGAGGCAGTGGGTTAGGCATGGGACCGTAGGGTTCGAGGCAGTGGGTGAGGCATGGGTCCGTAGTTTTCGAGGCAGTGGGTGAGGCATGGGACTGTAATGTTCGAGGCAGTGGGTCAGGCATGGGTCTGTAGAGTTCGAGGCATGGATGAGGCATGGGACTGTAGGGTTTGAGGCAGTGGGTGAGGGAAGGGTCTGTAGGGTTCGAGGCATTGGGTGAGGCATGGGACAGTAGGGTTAGAGGCAGTGGGTGAGGCATGGGTCCGTAGGGTTCGAGGCAGAGGGTGAGGCATGGGTCCGTAGTGTTCGAGGCAGTAGGTGAGCCATGGGTCTGCAATGTTTGAGGCAGTGGGTGAGGCATGGGTCCGTAGGGTGCGAGGCAGTGGGTGAGGCATGGGTCTGTATTGTTCGAGGCAGTGGGTGAGGCATGGGTCTGTAGGGATCTAGGCAGTGGGTGAGGCATGGGTCTGTAATGTTCGAGGCAGTGTCTGAGGCATGGGACTGTAGGGGTCGATGCAGTGGGTGAGGCATGGGACTGTAGCGTTTGAGGCAGTCGGTGAGGCATGGGTCAGTAGGGTTCGAGGCAGTGGGTGAGTCATGGGACTGTAGGGTTCGAGGCAGTGGGTGAGGCATGGGACCGTAGGGTTCGAGGCAGTGGGTGAGGCATGGGTCTGTAGGGTTGAAGGCAGTGGGTGAGGCATGGGACAGTAGGGTTTGAGGCAGTGGGTGAGGTATGGGACCGTACGGTTCGAGGCAGTGGGTGAGGCATGGGTCTGTAATGTTCGAGCAGTGGTTGAGGCATGGGACAGTAGGGTTCGAGGCAGTGGGTGAGTCATGGGACTGTAGGGTTCGAGGCAGTGGGTGAGTCATGGGACTGTAGGGTTCGAGGCAGTGGGTGAGTCATGGGACTGTAGGGTTCGAGGCAGTGGGTGAGTCATGGGACCGTAGGGTTCGTGGCAGTGGGTGAGGCATGGGACCGTAGGATTCGAGTCAGTGGGTGAGGGATGGGTCTGTAAGGTACGAGGCAGAGGGTGAGGCATGGGACTGTAGGGTTCGAGGCAGTTGGTGAGGAATGGGACTTTAGGGTTTGAGGCAGTGGGTGATGCATGGGTCTGTAGGGATCGAGGCAGTGGGTGAGGCATGGGTAGGTAAGGTTCGAGGCAGTGGGTGAGGCATGTGAGTGTAGGTTTCGAGGCAGTAGGTGAGGCATGCGACTGTAGGGTTCCAGGCAGTGGGTGAGGCATGGGACCGTAGGGTTCGAGGCAGTGGTTGAGGCATGGGACTGTTGGGTTCGAGGCAGTGGGTGAGGCATGGGTTTGTAGGGTTCGAGGCAGTGGGTGAGGCATGGGACTGTAGGGTTCGAGGCAGTGGGTGAGGCATGGGTCTGTAAGGTTCGAGGCAGTGGGTGAGGCATGGGACCGTAGGGTTTGAGGCCGTGGGTGAGGCATGGGACTGTAGGGTTCGAGGCAGTGGGTGAGGCATGGGACTGTAGGGTTTGAGGCCGTGGGTTTGGCATGGGACTGTAGGGTTTGAGGCCGTGGGTGAGGCATGGGTCTGTAGGGTTCGAGGCAGTGGGTGGGGCATGGGACTGTAGGGTTCGAGGCAGTGGGTGAGGCATGGGACTGTAGGGTTCGAGGCAGTGGGTGAGACATGGGTCTGTAGGGTTCGAGGCAGTGGGTGAGGCATGGGACTGTAGGGTTCGAGGCAGTGGGTGAGGCATGGGACTGTAGGTTTCGAGGCAGTGGGTGAGGCATGGGTCTGTAGGTTTCGAGGCAGTGGGTGAGGCATGGGACTGTAAATTTAATGTGATTCAAGAAATGGACCCTTTGTCCATTACCACCTGCTTTATTCGTGTTGGCGATAGAACCATTAGCTGAATTAATTAGAATGGACCCAGATATTGAGGGTTTCAGAGTTAACCAGGAGGAACACGAGGGGATGCGAAGGGATTTAGAGAGAGTGGATTGGGTCAAGTTGTTATATGGGAAGGATGTAATAGAGAAATGGAGGTCATTTAAGGGTTAAATTATGAGGGTACAGAATCTTTATGTTCCTGTTAGGGTGAAAGGAAAGGTTAAAGGTTTGAGAGCACCATGGTTTTCAAGGGATATTAGAAATTTGGTTCAGAAAAAGAGGGATGTCTACAATAGATATAGGCAGCATGGAGTAAAGGAATTGCTCAAGGAATATAAAGAATGTAAAACGAACCTTAAGAAAGAGATTAGAAAAGCTAAAAGAAGATACGAGATTGGTTTGGCAAATAAGGTGAAAGTAAATCCGAATGGTTTCTACAGTTATATTAAAAGCAAGAGGATAGTGAGGTATAAAATTGGCCCCTTAGAGAATCAGAGAGGTCAGCTATGTGTGGAACCGAAGGAGATGGGAGAGATTTTGAATGATTTCTTCTCTTCGGTATGCGCTAAGGAGAAGGATATTGAATTGTCTAAGGTGTGGGAAACAAGTAAGGAAGTTATGGAACCTATGACAATTAAAGAGGTGGAGGTACTGGCGCTTTTAAGAAATTTAAAAGTGGATAAATCTCCGGGTCCTGACAGGATCTTCCCCAGGACCTTGAGGGAAGTTTGTGTAGAAATAGCAGGAGCTCTGACGGAGATCTTTAATATGTCATTAGAAACGGGGATTTTGCCGGAGGATTGGCGTATTGGTCATGTGGTTCCATTGTTTAAAAAGGGTTCTAGAAGGAAGCCTAGCAATTATAGACCTGTTAGTTTGACATCAGTGGTGGGTAAATTAATGGGAAGTATTCTTAGAAATAGTATTTATAATTATCTGGATAGACGGGATCTGATTAGAAGTAGCCAGCATGGATTTGTGCGTGGAAGGTCATGTTTGACAAACCTTATTGAATTTTTTGACGAAGTTACGAGGAATGTTGACGAGGGTAAGGCAGTGGATGTAGTCTATATGGACTTCAGCAAAGCCTTTGACAAAGTTCCACATGGAAGGTTAGTTAAGAAGGTTCAGTCGTTAGGTATTAATGCTGGAGTAATAAAATGGATTCAACAGTGGCTAGATGGGAGATGCCAGAGAGTAGTGGTGGATAATTGTTTATCGGGATGGAGGCCGGTGACTAGCGGGGTGCCTCAGGGATCTGCTTTGGGCCCAATGTTGTTTGTAATATACATAAATGATCTGGATGATGGGGTGGTAAATTGGATTAGTAAGTATGCCGATGATACTAAGGTAGGAGGTGTTGTGGATAATGAGGTGGATTTTCAAAGCTTGCAGGGAGATTTTATGCCGGTTAGAAGAATGGGCTGAACGTTGGCAGATGGAGTTTAATGCTGAGAAGTGTGAGGTTCTACATTTTGGCAGGATTAATCCAAATAGAACATACAGAGTAAATGGTAGGGCATTGAGGAATGCAGAGGAACAGAGAGATCTAGGAATAACTGTGCATAGTTCCCTGAAAGTGGAGTCTCATGTAGATAGGGTGGTGAAGAGGGCTTTTGGAACGCTGGCCTTTATAAATCAAAGCATTGAGTACAGAAGTTGGGATGTAATGCTAAAGTTGTACAAGGCATTGGTAAGGCCAAATTTGGAATATTGTGTGCAGTTCTGGTCACCAAATTATAGGAAAGATATCAATAAATTAGAGAGAGTGCAGAGACGATTTACTAGGATGTTACCTGGGTTTCAGCAATTAAGTTACAGAGAAAGGTTGAACAAGTTAGGTCTCTATTCATTGGAGCGTAGAAGGTTGAGGGGGGATTTGATCAAGGTATTTAAAATTTTGAGAGGGATAGATAGAGTTGACATGAACAGGCTGTTTCCATTGAGAGTAGGGGAGATTCAAACTAGAGGACATGATTTGAGAGTTAGGGGGCAGATGTTTAAGGGAAACACGAGGGGGTATTTCTTTACTCAAAGAGTGATAGCTGTGTGGAATGAGCTTCCTGTAGAAGTAGTAGAAGCCAGTTCAGTTGTGTCATTTAAGGTAAAATTGGATAGGTATATGGACAGGAAAGGAGTGGAGGGTTATGGGCTGAGTGCGGGTAGGTGGGACTAGGTGAGATTAAGGGTTCGGCACGGACTAGGAGGGCCAAGATGGCCTGTTTCCGTGCTGTGATTGTTATATGGTTATATAACACAAGATTAACTTATTTGCTGATGATGTTCTGCTTTATTTAACAAACCCATTGTACTCGTTGCGTAAATTATCCTCTAGATTAGAAGAATATGGGAAAATATCAGGCTACAAAATAAATTGGGATAAAATTGAAATCTTACCTCTTACTAAAGGAGATTATAGTCAATGTCAATTAATAACTCAATTTAGATGGCCGATAAACGGTATAAGATATTTAGGTATAAGAGTTGATAACGATATAAAGAACTTATATTACTTAAATTATTTACCATTATTCAAAAAAATTCAAGAAGATCTTGATAAATGGATGTTATTACCAATAACATTAGTAGGTAGAGTAAATACCGTAAAAATGAATATATTCCCTAGATTACAATACTTATTGCAATCACTGCCAATACAACTACCCCAGAAGTTTTTTCAAGAGTTAAATAAATATGAGGAAGTTCCTTTGGAAAGGTAAGATGTCAAGAATATCATTGGAAAAATTGACATGGAAATTTGATCTAGGAGAGTTACAACTTCCAAATTTTAAGAATTATTATAAAGCAAATCAAGTTAGATTTATTGCATCTTTTTTTGATAAAGATAGACCGGCATAGATTAGAATAGAACTAGATAAGATAGGAGAAAATACACCAGAAGATTTTATATATAAATGGGAATCTAAATGGATACGGGAAAACAAAGAATCTCCTATATTAAAACATTTGATTGATTTATGGAATACAATAAATGTCGATGATGAAGTAAGAAATTCTTCATTAGCAAAGAGATCTTTAATTCAAAATAGACATTTTACAATGGATAATCAACTTTTATATAATTGGTTTCAAAAAGGGATTAGATATATAGAAGATTGTTTTGAAGGAGGTATATTAATGTCATTTGATCAATTAAAGAATAAAAATATCAAACAACACTTTTTTTGTTACTTCCAATTAAGGGCTTATTTAAGAGAAAAATTGGGTCAATGTTACTGCCAAAATCTAATGAAATAGAAACTTTAATTCAAAAAGGAAAAACTAAAAAATTTATTTCTTGTATGTATAGTTTGATTCAAAAACAGGCAATTGAACAAGGAATGCATAAGTCAAGACAAAAATGGGAAACTAACTTGAATATTAAAATTGAAGAAACAAGTTGGTCAAGACTATGTCTTGACAATATGACAAATACAATAAATGTCCGGTTAAGATTAGTGCAGTATAATTTTTTACATCAATTATATATTACACCACAAAAAATAAATAAACCCAAATTTATCTGATCAGTGTTTCCGATGTAACCAAGAAATTGGTATTTTTTTACATTCTACTTGGTCTTATTCTAAAACTCAACTTCTTTGGACACATTTAAGAGTTTTACTGGAACACAACTTCCGCATAACCCAATATTATTTTTATTAGGTGATATCGAAGGGATAAAACCAAAACCCAAATTGAATAAATATCAGAAAGAATTCATAAAAATTGCACTGGCAGTAGCCAAAAAGGCTATTGCAGTTACTTGGAAATCAGATTCATACTTAAGTATAGATCGTTGGAAGAATGAAATTTCCAGCTGTCTTCCACTTGAAAAAATTACTTATAATTTAAGAGATAAATATGAAACATTTTTGAAAATTTGGCACCCTTATTTACAAAAGATAGGATTAAATATATAGGTGCTCTGAAGATGAAATAATTGGTTATTTGGGGAAATAAATAAATATATATACTAAAGTTATTATGAACTCCGTGGAGCATGTGGGGATCTTCCGATATCCAGGCACTCTTTCTTTTTTCTTCTTTTTCTTTACTTCTATAGGGATGTTAGAGGGGAGGGGGGGAAGGGTAGATATTTTTTTCTTCTGTAATCATTTGAAAACTCAATAAAAAAAATTTAAAAACAAAAAAAAATGGACCCTGTGGAGTTAATAAGATAGAGACTCCACGAGTTTAAAGGAAGAAAGAGCGACAGGCTCCATGAGTTTAAACATAGCTTGTGAGACACTGGCCCTTGTGCTTAAAGGTAGTGTGTAAAATACACGCCTATAAGTTTAACAGAGGTGCAGGAGAGAGAGGTCTGTAAGTTTAAAGGCAGTGTGGAAAATTCAAGCCTCTTGAGTTTAAAGGCCACACAGGGAGAATTTGCCTCCGTCACTGGGGCAACCACGTGTTATGCCAGAATACACATCAAAGTGTGTGTGTGTGTTGTTAAATTTCCAAAAGGTGCTTGACAAGGTGTTATGTAAGAGGTTGATAACATAAGTTAAAAGCCCAAGGTTATGGAGGAAGTGTTTCAGCATGAGTGAATAATGTCTATTACATAGAAAACAAAAAGTTGGAACAAATAGCTCTGTCCAAGCTGGAGTGATAGGCTCTTCACCCTCAATTGTACACTATTTGTATGAATTACCTGGAGAAGGAATAAAACTAAGTTTCCAAGTGTGTCAATGATACAAAGCTAGGTAGAAGGGCATGCTGTGATAAAGACATTCTGATTCTGCAGTGGGATAGAGATTGATCAACTGGGTGAAAATCTGTCAGATGGAGTTTAACGTGGGGAAGGGTGAACTTCGGTAAGGGGAATCAAAATATGGATATTTTATATAGTATACTACAAATGAGTGAAGTTTGGAGGGATCTGGGTATTTAGTGCATGAATCACAAACGTTAGCATGCAGATCAAACAAGGCCAGTAGTGTATTGGCTTTTTATTGTGAAGGGGATGAAGGTTAAAAATAATGGAGATTTTGTAATACTTGTACAGGATGTTGGTGAGGCCACACCTGGAATACTGTTGCTCAGATTTGTCTCCTTACAGAAAAATGATACAGTAGCATTGGAAGAGGTCTAAAAGAAGATTCACCAGGCTAATTCCTGGGGTGAAAGTGTTGTCTTATCATGAAAAGACAGGCAGTTTCTGTTTGTAATCAATATATATATATAGAGAGAGACCGTCCTGTGCAAAAGTCTTAGGCAGGTGTAAAAAATTGTGTAAAGCAAAGATGCTTTCAAAAATAATGAAATGAAAAGTTTCTAGATATCAAAAAATTACTATAAAGAGAGGTAAACAGCAAAAAAACAAACCGAAATCAATATTTGGTGTAACCACTCTTTGCCTTTAAAACTGCATCTTAAATAAACTGCCATGCAATTTTTTTTTAAGAAACTTGGCTGCTAGGTTGTTGGAGAACTTGTCACAGCGTGCAGTCTGGCTGTCTTGCTTTCCTCTGTCTCTCCAGGTAATCCCAGACAGCCTTGATAATGTTGAGATCAGCGTTCGGTGGAGGGAGAGAATGAATGAAAATAAGAATTAATTCATTAATTGTCACTCTTCAACTGTATTGCTGAGTCATACAGCATGGAATCAACATTTCAACCCACCTCATCCACACTGACTATTAGGCACACTTCAACATTAATCATATTTGACTGCTCTTGGTCCGAAGTTTTCAATGCCTAGCTGGTTCAAGTGCTCATCTAGTCACTTCTTGCCATAACCAATTCTGCTTCCACCATTTTTTCAGGCTATGTATTCCAAGTATTCAAAGTTTAAAATAAATTTATCATCGAAGTACATATATGTCACCATATACAAACCTGAGATTCATTTCCTTGCAGTCATACACAGTAAATCCAAGAAACACAACGGAATCAATGAAAGATTGCACCAACAGGACCGACAAACTGTCCAAATACAAAATGAATAAATAAACAAATAAGCAATAAATGTTGAGAACTAGAGATGAAGAATCCTTGAAAGTGAGTCCAAAGGTTGTGGGAACATTTTGGTAATTGGGCAAGTGAAGTTGAGTGAAATTAACTCTCTGGTTCAAGAGCCTAATGGTTGAGGTATTATAACTGTTCCTGAACCCGGTGACATGGGTCTTAAAGCTCCTGTACTTTCTTCCTGATGGCAGCAAAGAGAAGAGAGCATGGTGGGGGCCTTGATGATGGATAATGCTTTCCTGCAACAGCACAATGTGTAGATGCACTCAGTGGTGGGGAGGACTTTGCCCATGATATACTGAGCTGTATCCAGTACTTTTTGAAGGATTTTCTGTTCAAGGGCATTGGTGTTTCCTTACCAGGCCTGATGTATCCAGTCAATAAACTCTCCACCACATATCAATAGAAGTTTGTCAAAGTTTTAGATGTCCTGCCGAATCTTCACAAATTCTAATTAGTAGAGGCACTGCTGTGCTTTCTTCATAATTGCACTTATGTGTTGGGCCCAGGACAGGTCCTTTGAAATGATAACAACGAAGAATTTAAAGTTGTTAACCATCTCCACCTCTGATCCCTTGATGAGTGCGAGGTTGTTGTTGTGGCACCACTCAGCCACATTTTCAATCTCCTTCCTATATGCTGATTTGTCACCACCTTTGACTTGGCCAACCTACCACTCTCTGCATTGTAAACATCTCCCTCAGACCATCTCTCAACCCCCTACGGCAAATCTCGGTTCTCTAGTTTTAACAACAGAACTTCGTCTACGATTGGTCTATAGCTTCATTCAAAGTTCATTTTCAACCTTGTGATTCATCTTCTTGCAGGCAGCTACAAAACACATTGGAATCAGTGAAAAACCCTGCACCACAAAGACAGGCATGCATCCAATGTGTGAAAGAAGAACAACGTGCAAATAATTGAAAAAGTAAACAAATAACACACAGAACATGAGCTGCAGAAAGTGAGTCCACAGCCACGGAGCTGATTCAGCGCTGTAGGAGTCCAGGTACCTGATGCTGCAGGCCACAGTAACAGAGCCGGGTTGGTGCTGAGGTGAGAGAGTGGATGCACCTGCAGGGTCACAATCTACAGGTGCTGAAATCCAAAGCATCTCAAGTAAAACGCCGGTGGAGCCAACCAGTATCCATGGAAAAGGGCAGTCAATGTTTCGGGCCGAGACCCTTCATCCCCCTCTTTTCCTTCGCTACATCAACGACTGCATTGATGCTGCCTCCTGCACACATGCTGAGCTCGTTGACTTCATTAACTTTGCCTCCAACTTTCACCCTGCCCTCAAATTTACCTGGTCCATTTCCAATACCTCCCTCCCCTTTCTTGATCTTTTTGTCTCCATCTCTGGAGTCGGCCTATCTACTGATATCTACTATAAGCCTACAGACTCTCACAACTACTTGGACTATTCCTCTTCCCACCCTGTCTCTTGCAAAAATGCTATCCCCTTCTCACAATTCCTCTGTCTCTGATGCATCTGCTCTCAGGATGAGGCTTTTCATTCCAGGACGGAGGAGATGTCTTCCTTTTTTAAACAAAGGGGCTTCCCTTTGTCCACCATCAACTCCCATTTCCCGCACATCTGCCCTCACCCCATCCACCCGCCACCCCACTCGGGATAGGGTTCCCCTTGTCCTTACCTACCACCCCACCAGCCTCCAGGTCCAATGTATAATTCTCCGTAACTTCTGCCACCTCCAATGGGATCCCACTACCAAGCACATTTTCCCTCCCCCCCCCTTTTCTGCTTTTCGCAGGGATCACTCCCTACGCGACTCCCTTGTCCACTCATCCCCCCCCCCATCCCTTCCCACCGATCCTCCTGGCACTTATCCTTGTAAATGGAACAAGTGCTACACCTGCCCTTACACTTCCTCCCTCACCACCATTCAGGGCCCCAGAGTGTCCTTCCAGGTGAGGCAACACTTCACCTGTGAGTCGGCTGGTGTGGTATACTGCGTCCGGTGCTCCCGGTGTGGCCTTTTATATATTGATGAGACCTGACGCAGACTGGGAGACCGTTTCACTGAACACCTATGCTCAGTCTGCCAGAGAAAGTAGGATCTCCCAGTGGCCACACATTTTAATTCCACGTCCCATTCCCATTCCAATATGTCTATCCATGGCCTCCTCCACTGTCAAAATGAATCCAAACTCATGTTGGAAGAACAACACCTTATATACTGGCTGGGTAGCCTCCAACCTGATGGCATGAACATTGACTTCTCTAACTTCCATTAAAGCCCCTCCTCCCCTTCTTACCCCATCCCTGACATATTTAGTTGTTTGGATTTTTCCTCTCTCTCTGCCCATCACTCTGCATGTTCTCCATCCCCCTCTGCTGCTCCCCTCCCTCTTTCTTTCTCCTGAGGCCTCCCGTCCCATGATCCTTTCCCTTCTCCAGCTCTGTATCACTTTTGCCAATCACCTTTCCAGCTCTTAGCTTCATCCCACCCCCTCCGGTCTTCTCCTATCATTTCCCATTACCCCCTCCCCCCACTACTTTCAAATCTCTTACTATCTTTCCTTTCAGTTAGTCCTGACGAAGGGTCTCGACCCAAAACGTCGACAGCGCTTCTCCCTATAGATGCTGCCTGGCCTGCTGTGTTCCACCAGCATTTTGTGTGTGTTGTTGTATGGTACGATCTGTCCAGATGGTACACAAAACAAAAAGCTTTCACTGTCTTGGTATATGCAGCAACAATAAACCAATACCAATTCCAATCAGTTTTACTGCAATCACTTTCAACTTTCCAATGGGGTTATTCAGCACAAACAAATATGAGACTCCATCAATATTGCACAAACCCAACCATTAACAGACTTTCTTCGAAAACAGTTAGGGACAGTCCCAAAATGCAGCTGTGGCCTTTCCTCATTTCACTTCCAGTTAAAGCCATTCATCCCAACCACTTCACCGGCCTCCGAAAAAGCTGACCCCCCCCAAGCGCGCCCCCGACAGCGTGCGCGGGCACGCTTCAGTACAGGGGCGGGGCCGCGCTGTCGGGCTCACTCTCTGCACCCAACCGTGCGGCACAATCCGATTGGTCCTCTTCCAGGAGGGCGGGGCAAGAAAAGCCCACTGAACCAATCAGACGGAGATTGAGATTGAAAACGGGGAGGGGGGTCGTCTGCGGGCAAATTTGTTATTTTAGAGAAAAATACAAATAAAATTCAGAATTTATTTAACAAAAAATAACGAAGGCCTTGGGTGAGGGAGAAGAGCAGTCGGTGAGAGGCTGCAACGCTACCAGGCCGCCCGTTACCTTGCTCGGGCCGGCGCCGGGCGCTGGCTGCTGCCGGTTGTCCGTGGCACAGGCCTCGATTCACTTGCCCAAGTGTTTCCTTCGCCACTAACACACCTTCAGGTGAGTATGAGTGTGTCACCGTCCCCGGCGGCTGTTCCCTCAGCTACCCCTGCTCCAGCCGGGACACCGACAGCTGTCCATCTCTGCACCTGTTGAGGGCGAGACGGGTTGGATTTTGGGGCGGTCAAAGTACTGGGGAGGTGTGATACAATGGGTGGGGGGTTAATTTCTGCAGAGAGCTTTGCGTTTTCCTAAAAGCCACAAGCATGTTTTTGTGCATGTCTTAGTAGTCACTATTCACGCTGGAATACTGTATGTCTATTATGCATGTCCTTAGTTTTGTCTCTAGAGACTCATTGGATGTGGGCATTGTTTGCAAGACCAGGCTCTTAAGATACATCAGTAGCTGTCTTCGAGAAGGTAGCAGTGAGCTTTTCAGGTAAGCAGTCCCAGGGCTTTTCGTCGATGGCCATCAAGGATGGATGATCATATTTCCAAGTTAACATAATGAGTGACTTGTAGGAGAGCTGCAGGGTTCTGCGTACCCACACACCTGCTGTTGCTATAGTTCTAGATGGTGGTAGTGATATGGGAGGTTTATTCTTGAAAGCTTTGTGAATTACTTATAGGTGGTCACTTTGCAGGTAATGCAAAATGTAGCATCTGTCTGCTGTTGCTGTTGGTTGAGATGTCGGTTAAGTTGTTTGCTTTTTATTTCCCCGGTTGTGCCAACTTTTAGTGGGTTTTTTTGCCAGCAAGCATCGAGTATTCAAACTTAATTTCGTTTTGTAGATGAGGAGGCAAATTAGTGTTGCATATGCACACCTCTTTTCATGAAATAATTTTTTATGTATAAAGATACATAAAATTTATATCGTCATAATTTTATACTGTAAATATTAACTTCAAAGTCAAGTTTATTGTCATGTGTACAAGTACACTCAGGTGCAATACAAACCTTGCAACAAAGCACGTGATACATCGGCATTTTCTACAATCTTTTGGTTCCAGAATCAAAAGGGTGAATGGAAGTAGCTGCTCTTGAACCTGGTGGAATAGAACTTCAGACTTCCTTCTCAGTCATAGCACTCAGACTATCAGTCCTTCTCCAACACATCAAATGTTAGAAGATTGTTTGGAGGCTGAGAGGTGACCTGATAGAGGTGTACAAGATGATGAGAGGAATTGTTTGTGTGGATAGTCAGAGACTTTTTTTGGGCTGAAATGGTTGACACAAGAGGACACATATTTAAAGTGCTGGGGGAGTAGGTACAGAGGAGGTGTCGGGGTAAGTTTTTTACTCAGAGTGGTGAGTGTGTGGAATGGGCTGCTGGCAATGGTGGTGGAGGCCGATACGATAGAGGTCTTTTAAGAGACTTTTGGATAGGTACATGGAGCTTAGAAAAATAGAGGGCTATGGGTAAGTCTAGTAATTTCTAAGGTAGAGACATGTTCGGCATAACTTTGTGGGCCGAAGAGACTGCATTGTGCTGTAGGTTTTCTATGTTTCTAAAATGAATATTTCATATCTTCTATATGCTGTTTCCAGGAATTGTCACATTTATTTTGACAAAATATTTGAACAGGGTTTTATATTTGTGCATCATTCAGCACTGGATCTATGTGGCACTTCTTTAGTGTCCTGTATTGTTGATAACTTTTCCTCTTGCTAATCAGTAAATACAAACAATTTTAACAAATTGTTGTGTTATTTTCCTAATGAATAATGGAAAGAAAATGAAAGATGAAGAATGACTATTTAAACTAATCCTTCACTTCTGCATTTCCATTTTTTTATATGGCAGCAAATGGGCAGAAGTAGTAAACTATAATACAATGTAACACACACAAAATGCTGGTGGAACACAGCAGGCCAGGCAGCATTTATAGGAAGAGGTTCAGTGGATGTTTCAGACGGAGACCCTTTGTCATCCTTTCTTGTGTTTATGATAAAATGTTTTTGTTTTCCCTTTTTTAAAATACAATTCTATTTTCCAGGGATAGCGGATACTTTCAAATTCATAATGAGGATCTCTTGGCTGCTGAGTCACAGGCTATTCATCTCCCCAGCCCATTGGCAGTTCTTCTGCTCGATCATAACTCTGCTACTTGTGGAGTTTGCTGCCCCAGAACAGAACTCCTGTCAAATTTGCCGTCATATTGTTGAGAACTTCAGAAAGGTAAGGAGGCTGCATCTGAGAAACCTATCAATGGGGGCTAGTAGCAACATGTTAAAATTCTGAAACATTCTGGGGCAGTACTGGCCATGTTACCAAACAGAACGAGTGACACATTACTGTGAATGATTAAAAGCAAGACAAGTGGATCTTAAGAAACACTATATAAAGGAGGAATGTGAGAAGTAGAAAGGTTCAGGGAAGAAATTGTGAGGCATTGCATTTGGTTATGATTGCTAATGTTGGATTGATTATTTGAGGATGTTGATAAGACCAGAGTTTTGGGGGGGGGGGGGGGAATACAGCAGTGGAGTGAGAGGGACCATAGAAAGGGTTAACAAAGATGAGAATATTTAAGATGGTATCTGTAAAATGGTCATTGAAGCATTTATGTGGCTGTGGTCCAGTCAGCTAGTTCCAATGTCTGTTTTGCTCCCAAGCCTTTTTTTTTTACCTCTGCACATTATTCATCCTATGATCCTAAAGCTTTATGAATGCAAATTGTTCAGAGGCTAATGGTGTTAAATGAATTTCAAATGATTTTATTTTGCAGAATGGAAACAGTATTCAATTGGCTATTTACTTTTGACCCATTTTTAAATATTGAGGTTAAAATAAAGGTTGTAATGGTTTTATTTTCTCAAATATATTGGAATATTTTCCCGTATCTTTGTGTTGCTGCAGTGATCAGAAATCCAAATGCAAATGTCAGACTGTGTGAAGTGAGCTAGAGATTTTCACTCTGCTTTGATAATAATGTGCACTTCAACAATAGGGTGACCTTGTTGGTATTTTGTGTTCTGTGTTTTAACACAAGTCTGATTGGATAACATTAATAGTGAGCACTTTCTTAATTGCTGAGTTGAAAATGGAAGAAACTGCATTTTCATTTTTAAACTAGTTAATTCTAGTTGATTTTGACGACATCTCCTTCACAAGATATTGTGATTCTTGCTCCCTGATTCTCACCACTGGCTAGAATTTTTAGTTTATCATAATGACCCTTAAAGGTCACAAATGTTCTTGCCTTCTAGATAGGCAAAACTGAAATTGTTTAAAGTTGTTTCAACAAGCTGGAGAACAATATGTGAGTGGGCAAGAAAATCAGCCGGCATCTGTTCTAATGATGTCTTCCATACTAACAGATTTGCTTCTTTTCTTTTAGAAACATAGAAAACCTACATTACAGTACAGGCCTTTTAGTCCACAAATTTGTGCCAAACATGTCCTTACCTTTGAAAAGACCTAGGGTTACCCACAGCCCTCTATTTTTCTGAGCTCCATGTACCTGTCCAGGAGTCTCTCAAAAGACCCTATCGTATCCACCTCCACCATCGTCACCGGCAGCCCATTCCATGCACTCACTAATCTCTGTGTTTATATAAAAAATACTTACCTGTGACATCTCCTCTGTACCTGCTTCCAAGCACCTTAAAACTGTGCCCTCTCGTGCTAGTCATTCCAGCCCTGGGAAAAAGCCTCTGACTATCCACACGATCAATGCCTCTCATCTTATACATCTCTATCAGGTCACTTCTCATCCTCTGTTGCTCCAAGGAAAAAAGGCTGAGCTTTCCCTTACCCTTCTTGTTAAATGGTGTCTCAACCATGTTCCAATTCTCATATTTCTGATCTCTTCTTCTCATTCTTCTCATCTTTCATTTTCTAGTAACCATGCTCAGTGGATCAAACTAAACTCCTACAACTCTACACAATGCCACCTCGAGGCGTACATTACCCTTTCAGTGTTCTAAAGAGCTCATTCTCTCCAGTGCACCCTGCTTCATTCTCCCATCATCATCAGTGCACCCCTATTCTCACGGCATCTTTTCATGCAGCCATCGGAACTGTAACACCTTGAGGCGGTATGGTAGTGTAGCAGTTGGTGCATCACTTTACATCAGCAGCAACCAGCGTTTGATTCTCACTACTTGTACACTCTCCCTGTGAATGCATGGATTTCCTCCATGTGCTCTGGTTTCCTCCAGCATTGCAAAGGCGCACAGGTTAATTGGTCGCTTGGTATAATTGGGTGGTGCAGGTTCATTGGGCCAGAAGGGCCTTTTACTGTGCTGCATCTCCAAATTAAAAATCTATTTTTACACCCCAAGACCAAAACAGAAGCAGTGATTTGTTTGTATAGGAATACTGAATTCAGTTCTAATGATGTAATCTCCTCTATAGCTGTGAAATCAAACACAGATCAATGGTCACCTTGCCTGATGTTTCTACTCTGTCTATGAGATGACCCAATACTTCCATTCACCTGACAGTTTAGTTCACCATTCCATTCCCAGTTTGACCTCCGCGTTTACTCTTCCAGGCTCAACAGTGGCACTTCATCTGAAATTTTTTGAAATTATTTTACTCATGTGTTTCCAGCATTCAGTACTTTTTCTCTCTACAGGAAGCTTCAGTTTTCATTATCTCTTCCCATTATAACTTTCGTTATTCACTAGTCTTTACTCCAGCCTTTTAGCCAGCATCACCGCAACTTGACAATCAAAACCTGCTTACCATTTCAATCATGAGCCTTTCCTTTTACTCTCTCTGTTCTTACCCCCTTTCTCTGCAATATAAAACTGATTTTGATTTAAACCTCTAGTTCCGATGAAAGAGCTTGAAACATTAATTCCTATACTCTCAGCACAAGCGATGACCGATTATGTATTACAATAATTTTCTTGTGTTTGGCCTCCGTCGGTTGTGATCGACCATGGATACTGCACCTCTGGTAGACACCGGTTGTGATCTCTCCAGGGCGCAAGCCAGGGCAGAGTTGATACGGAGATCCGTCTGTTGCCCGTGCAGTGGGACCCCCCTCTCCATGCTGACGATGGGTCCAAAGGAACGACGAGAGTCGATACGGTTTGGTGCCAGCAGCATCACAGGAGTTGCCGTGCCGGTGCCGGGTACAGAGTCAGTCGCCTTCGGGACTCCGACTCCGGATTTTTCCTTGGGATTTACTCCCTTAGCCTTTCCCGTAAGCAGGTATAGCCGTAGGGCAGCAGAGGTTTGAAATCGAAGTTTTCCTTCTCCTAGATGAGCTACAGTCCGCAGTTAATGAGCACCATCTGCCCGGAGCAACTGGTTTTAAGGAGCCAGTGGCCTGCTTTTGCCCCTTCTCCTGTCAGCTCCACCGGGCATAAGAACTAAGCCACATGTGAAGGCCAGGAGATGGACTTGGTTGTCGGAGACTGTTTGAGACACGTGCCATGAAGAAGATTTATTTAGCAGTGGGAGCTTCTCCCCACTGCCACCCTTTGGCTATGACTACCTTTGAGAGATTCAGATTCGGATATTTGGTTATGGTAACAAAAAAGAAAGTATGACTCAGATTTATTATAAATAAATAAAATTTTTGTTTGTCAGGGAATGGAGAAAACCGCAAACAAGAATTTTGGTGGTGGGAACAGTGACTGGGAGAAGAAAAATTTGGCAAAGTATGAAATCAGGTAAGAGATAATGGTTACTTATCCATGTATAGTATACATTGTGGGAGAACTCTCTGCATATTGGTAGGCCATTTCCTTTATAGGAATCTTGATCCAAAATTTAAGTGGTAAGTTACAAGGTTTTCTTAGTAACTTCCATGTTGTAATGGAACATTTATCTTTGCTGCCTTCATTTGTGGCCAAACATGCAGGATACCCTCTTCTCTCTACTACAATTGGGCAAGAGGTATAGCTGCCTTGGGACCCACACCACCAGATTCAGAAACACTTATTATCTTTAAACCATGAAGTTACTGAATCAGCATAGATGTATCAGTTGCCACTACTCTGAACTGATTCAAGTTTGAATCAGTACGCAGTTGTCACCAACTTCCTTAAAATCTGTGTGGATTAGTGTGTACCCATGAGAATATACTGTACATACCCAAATTAAAAGCCATGGATGAACCACGAGGTTTGTAGTCTGCTGAGGGCTAGATCTATGGCATTTAAGTCTGGTGAAACAGGAAGGCCAGGTACAAATTATGGAGGACTATCTCAAGAGCAAAGGAAGATTTCAGAACGAGGGTAAAAGGTTGAATTGGATGCACTTCAACTTTGGCAAGGTTTACAGGCCATTACTTTCCTATAAACTGAAAACTAACATCATGAATGGCTGTGCTGCTTCACGCCCAGATGAGCTCAACACTTTTTACACACACTTTGAAAGGGAGAATAAAACTAGGCTATGATGATTCCTGCATTATCTAGTGACCTTGTCATCGCTATCTCAGAACCTGACGTCAGAATGTCTTTTAAGAGGGTGAACCTGCACAAGGCGACAGGCCCTGACAGGGTACCTGATAGGGCTTTGAAAACCTCTGCCAACCAACTGACAGGTGCGTGCAAAGACATTTTCAGTCTCTCATTGCTACAATCAGAAGTTTTCTTCTGCTTTAAAAGAACAACAATCTGCTGAAGAAGAACAGAGTGAGCTGCCTTATCAATGCTCGTTCAGTAGCTGGATGAAGTATGGTGATGAAGTGCTTTGACAGGTTGTTTAGGGCTAGAATCATTTTCTGTCTCAGCAAGGATCTGGACCCCCTGCAATTTGCCTAGCACCACAGTGGGTCACAGCAGATGTGATGTCATTGGCTCTTCATGAGATCTTGGATCACCTTGACAATACAAATACTTGTGTCAGGCTGCTGTTTATTGACTATAGATCAGTGTTTCAAACAATCATTCCTACAGGTCTGATTGAAAAGCTCCAAAACCTGGGCCTTAGTATCTCCCTCTGTAACTGGAAGGCCACAGTCTGTGTGGTTCAGATATAACATCTCTATCTTGCTGATAATGCTGGTGCCCTTCAAGAATGTGTCCTTAGCCCATGGCTCTACTCTCTTTGCACCACAACTGTGTGGCCAGTCACAGCTCAAATGCCATCTATAAATTTGCTGGTGAGCCAAATATTGTTGGCAGAATTTCTGATGGTGATGAAAAGGTGTACAGGAGCAAGATGTATCAGCTTTGACAGCAACAGACCTGCACTCAGCATCAGTAAGACAGAAGAACTGATTGCGGACTCCAGAAAGTGTAAGACAGGGGACGCACCCCAGTCTTCATTAAAGGGATCAGAAGTGGAAAGAGTGAGTAGTGTCAAGTTCCAGGGTGTCAACATCTCTGAGAATCTTTCCTGGGCCCAGTATATCTATGCAGTTACAAAGAAGGCATGACAATGCCTATATTTTATTAGGAGTTTGAGGAAGTTTGGTATGTCACCAATGACACATCCAAGTTTCTCCAGATGTACTGTGGAGAGCATTCCAACTGGCTGCATCACATCTGGTATGGGGGGGCACTGCATGGGATTGCAAGAAGCTGCAGAAAGTTGTGAACTCAATCATTTCTCTTGTGGGCACTAGCCTCCATAGCATCCAGGACATCTTTAGGAAGCATGCCGCAAAAACATGGCATCCATTGTTAAGGATCCCCATCACCCAGGATGTGCCCTCTTCTCAATGCCACCATCAGGGAGGAGGTACAGGAGCCCAAAGGCACATACTCAATTATTCAGGGATAGTTTCTTCCCCTCTATCATCTGATTTTTGACATATGCTAGTGATATTAAACATGATTCTGTTTCTATGAACTACAGACCCACTTTCAAGGATTCTTCACAACTTGTGTTCTCATTATTAGTTTTTATTTGCACAGTTTGTTTTTTGCTCATTGCTTGTCAATCTTTATCTGTTTATAAAACATAGAACATGGAATAGTACAGCACATTACAGGACTTTCGGCCCACAATGTTGTGCCAACCTTCAAACCCTGCCTCCCATATAACCCTCCATCTTAAATTCCTCCATATACCTGTCTAGTAGTCTCTTAAACTTCACTAGTGTATCTGCCTCCACCACTGACTCAGGCAGTGCATTCCACGCACCAACCACTCTCTGAGTGAAAAACCTTCCTCTAATATCCCCCTTGAACTTCCCACCCCTTACCTTAAAGCCATGTCCTCTTGTACTGAGCAGTGGTGCCCTGGGGAAGAGGCGCTGGCTGTCCACTCTACCTATTCCTCTTAATATCTTGTACACCTCTATCATGTCTCCTTTCATCCTCCTTCTCTCCAAAGAGTAAAGCCCTAGCTCCCTTAATCTCTGATCATAATCCATACTCTCTAAACCAGGCAGCATCCTGATAAATCTCCTCTGTACCCTTTCCAATGCTTCCACATCCTTCCTATAGTGAGGCGACCAGAACTGGACACAGTACTCTAAGTGTGGCCTAATTAGAGTTTTATAGAGCTGCATCATTACATCACGACTCTTAAACTCTATCCCTCGACTTATGAAAGCTAACACCCCATAAGCTTTCTTAACTACCCTATCTACCTGTGAGGTAACTTTCAGGGATCTGTGGACATGTACCCCCAGATCCCTCTGCTCCTCCACACTACCAAGTATCCTGCTATTTACTGTGTACTCTGCCATGAAGTTTGTCCTTCCAAAGTGTACCACCTCACACTTCTCCGGGTTGAACTCCATCTGCCACTTCTCAGCCCACTTCTGCATCCTATCAATGTCTCTCTGCAATCTTCGACAATCCTCTACACTATCTACAACACCACCAACCTTTGTGTTGTCTGCAAACTTGCTAACCCACCCTTCTACCCCCACATCCAGGTCGTTGATAAAAATCACAAAAAGTAGAGGTCCCAGAACAGATCCTTGTGGGACACCACTAGTCACAAACCTCTGATCTGAATGTACTCCCTCCACCACGACCCTCTGCCTTCTGCAGGCAAGCCAATTCTGAATCCACCTGGCCAAACTTCCATGGATCCCATGCCTTCGGACTTTCTGAATAAGCCTACCATGTGGAACCTTGTCAAATGCCTTACTAAAATCCATGTAGATCACATCCATTGCACTATCCGCATCTATTTGCCTGGTCACCTCCTCAAAGTACTCTATCAGGCTTGTTAGGCACGATCTGCCCTTCACAAAGCCATGCTGACTGTCCCTGATCAGACCATGATTCTCTAAATGTCCATAGATCCTATCTCTAAGAATCTTTTTGAACAGCTTTCCCACCACAGACATAAGGCTCACTGGTCTATAATTACCTGGACTATCCCTACTACCTTTTTTGAGCAAGTGGACAACATTCGCCTCCCTCCAATCCTCTGGTACCATTCCCGTGGACAACGAGGACATAAAGATCCTAGCCAGAAGCTCAGCAATCTGTTCCCTTGCCTTGTGGAGCAGCCTGGGGAATATTTCGTCAGGCCTCGGGGACTTATCCGTCTTAATGTATTTTAACAACTCCAACACCTCCTCTCCCTTAATATTAACATGCTCCAGAACATCAACCTCACTCATATTGTCCTCACCGTCATCAAGTTCCCTCTCACTGGTGAATACCAAAGAGAAGTATTCATTGAGGACCTTGCTCACTTCCACAGCCTCCAGGCACATCTTCCCACTTTTGTCTCTATTCGGTCCTACCGTCACTCCTGTCATCCTTTTGTTCTTCACTTAATTGAAGACTGCCTTGGGGTTTTCCTTTACCCTACTCGCCAAGGCCTTCTCATGCCCCCTTCTTGCTCTTCTCAGCCCCTTCTTAAGCTCCTTTCTTGCTACCCTATATTCCTCAATAGACCCATCTGATCCTTGCTTCCAAAACCTCATGTATGCTGCCTTCTTCCATCTGACTAGATTTTCCACTTCACTTGTCACCCATGGTTCCTTCACCCTACCATTCTTTATCTTCCTCACCAGGACAAATTTATCCCTAACATCCTGCAAGATATCCATAAACGTCGACCATATGTCCATAGTACATTTCCCTACAAAAAACATCATCCCAATTATGTATAGTTTCTTTTTGCAAATTCTATTGTATTGCTTTTCTTCCTGTAAATACCTGCAAGAAAAATTAATCTCAAGGTAGTATATGGTAGCATAAGTGTACTTTGAACTTTGGAATATTTCTTTAAAATAGTTCTTTTTCTGCAGAGAAATGAAACTGCTTTTTCTTAAAATGTTGATTGACCAACATTATCCACTTTATAATAACTGTGTGACTTTGCTTAACTTTATTATTCATCTATTTAAAACTTTGTGGCACACTAGCTGAAATTTTGATGCCCTGCTCTCAAGGTGCTTCACATCTAGTGCTGCATCAGTTACTTAACAACTCATGTGATACAGTAATTGATTACATTAAGGGCTGTGCATATTGGTGATGAGGAAAATAAGAATGCAAACATTCTGGAAAAGATAGAATTACTTGAAATTAAGTTAACAATAATGGATTGTGTAGTATCCTGATCAGTAGGGCTGGTTATGCTTTGCATCTCTCCCCTTGGGTTTACATCAGCCATACTGGGCAATCTAGTCTAATCAGGACAACCAACTTCCATTTAAAAAGGGAAATGTTTTGTGTTACTTGATCTACTACTAGAGTTTTCATTAATTTAGAAATTAAATGTGTGATTCTTGGAGCCGTTTGGAAACAGTGAATAGATTTTCTGATCGTTTGAGATGTCCACCAGGGCTAACCAAATTGCATAGCCTGAGATAAATTGTCACACTCAGCTTAATCTGATCTGCAGAACATCCAGTCCAGTCTGGCCTTGAGGCTTTTGTTGTTATACAGTTCCTCTAGGTTGGAGCATTTGAAAGACTTGTACGTGAAGCCGAGGTTTGACCGATTGATGCTCTAAGCCGAATTGGAAAGGTGGAGTATGGGCAAAATTGAGACGGTGGGTCCTGGGCCTAACAGCACATAGGAATGTCGGGGTCTGGGTCCAAGAATGAGGAATGGAATGTGGTTTGGCCAATTTAAGTGCTGGGCCAGTTTGAAAATGTCAGGGTATTGGGGCCAAAGGTGAGGGACGGGTCCGTATTCAGCTTGCAGCACCACAAGGTTTATTTGTCTCTGTGCTGAACTATGGCAATGGCCTACAACTAACAGGCTCCTGGATTAGCTCCAGTGATGAAATAACTTCGTGGCTGTTGTTGCACTTTTCTGTATTTCGGTCCTGAATGTTACTTGTTTGCTTCTATTGTTTGCACGATTTGTGTTTTTATTTTTCAGGGTGTTTGATGGTAGCTGTCTTATAAATGGGTTTTATTGGGTATCTTTGTTTTGTGGCTGCCTGTAAGTAGACAAATCTCAAGACTGTATATTGTACACGTATACTTTGTACTCTGATGTTGAGGCCTGATCTGTTACGGGGCAGCTCTATGTGCAAACATTAATAAACATACAAGAATATGGATGGCATTTCTAATTGGAAAGTACAGACAGAAATCCAAGAATTGAAATGATTGCTTGCATTTGGAGATCTGTGGGATCTTTTTGGCTAAAAGCCTACCTTGCATGTTTATCTCATAATTATTGTGTCAATACACCTATTATAATTTGTTACTTCTCAATTTTGCATTCAGTGAGACTCGTCTTCTAGAGATCATCGAGATGCTCTGTGAAAGCATGAATTTTGATTGTAATCAGATGGTGGAGCAAAGTGAAGAGCACATTGAAAATTGGTGGTTCACAAAGTAAGTGCTTTAGTTTATCTTCCTGCCCTCTGCAGTGTCCTTTTCTATCTTTTATCTTGATGTTGAGTAATGTAGTGCAACAATTTTTAAACATCTGGAATGAGCTCTTGCTCTCAATGTACTTATCAATAAGATAATCACTCTTAATATTTCAAAAAAAAAAGCAGGAAGGTAGAGAATTGAGAAGCTTTTAAAAACCAACAAAAGTCAACTTAAAAAGTCATTAAAAACAGAAAATATGAAAGGAAGCTAGCTTATAATATTTGAGGATAAAAGTTTTTTTTAAGATGTATAGAGTAACAGACAAAAGTGGATAATGGACTTGGGAAGCTGAAGGGTCTGAAGATAGATAAGTCAGATGGACTACATCACAGGGTTCTGAAACAGTTAACTGAAGAGATTGTGGAAGCATTAGTAATGGTTTTCAAGAATCACTAGATTCTGGAATGGTTCCAGAAGACTGGAAACTTGCAGAAGTCACTCCACCCTTTAAGAAGGCAGGGACACAGAAGGAAGGAAATTATAGGTGCTTTGTTTTGTAACTTCAAAACTAAGTGAAAGAAAAAAAAAACATGAGCTGGGAAGTGTGTGTCTACTCTATTTTTACTTCCGTGAGGTGCATAGTGGTGTAATTGCTATTCAAACTTTAATTATAATTTGTAATCAATAATGTGAAACACAAAGAATGCTTAATATATTTAGTGCTACTCAAATATTACTGAAATGTTGAATGCACAACACTCCATGCTTAGTTGTACACTGTCACTTGATATAGAATGCTTTCTGTATACACGGTATAATATATAATACAACTATTATATAGACATAAACAGCATAGTACATTTTAAATGATCCAATATGGGCTTTAAGATTTAGTCGCTGTGGAGGATTTCGTACTCTTGTGGGTTAACATCTTTCCTGAGAAGGCAGGTCACTCTGCTTGGCAGGTGGGACCTGTGGATATGATTCAATCTCAGGTTCCAGGACCTCATCTGTGGTGGTTGTAGGAGTTGACTCTGGGACTGCAGGAAGTGGTTCTGACAGCTCTAGACACCTTTCTTGTCCAACAATTGACTCTGCTCTCCTCAACTGATTGATAGATTGTCTCCAGATGACATCAGATGCAATCTCCACTGTTATGGAGAGGGGTCCAGTTCTACCATTAATTTTAACAAGACCCTCTTTTAATCACCTCTAGTCCCTTACCAGGACTGCTTATCCAGGAGTGAAACATCAAAGCTCCTGGTTTGATTAGCCCTCAGTTTGTTTCAGTTGTTTGTCCTGCATACTCCTTCTAAGGTCGAGTTTGAGGAGATCCAGGCCTGAGTGCAAGGAATGTCAAGGAACAGCAGAGCTGGTGAGTTGTTGGTTGTGGAGTGTGCTGCATTATGATATGGTGAGCTCCTACAGTGAGCAATGTTTGCAGAACACACCACACTAGCACTGAATCAGGAACTTTGTTTCTATTTTCTATTTTCATTGTATTCTGTGTTGCACGTTTACTTTGTTTATTATGATCGTTAGTCATGAGGTTGGGTGTGGTAAAAGTGAAGGGAGTAAGTTACATATGTTTTATTCTGGGCAGCTTGAGCTGGGGATTGTTGATGTCATATCTTTTGTTTAAGTAACCTTAAGTTTGTGTAATTTCATTTAAAATCACCCAACTCTACTAACTTCACTTAAGTTTGCTTAAGTACATTTAGCATCACTAGTTATAGTTTTGTAAGTTTCATCTCTTCAAAGTTATATGTTTTGCTAGTTGCTAATAAAGCATCAAATACATTTCTTCAACTTTGTGGAGTATTATTATTGGATTGATTGGAGAGTGTGTCATACAAAGATATCTACCCCGTGGGATCATCAGTGGTGGCGCTGGTTTGTTGGAGTTGCTGCTACATTTTGTCAACAAAAGATTTCATCAGTTATACCAAATGGACATCAGCATTCAGACGTGTTGGTGAAATTAGAAACACCGCAGCCAGAAGCAGCTTGTGGCAAGTAACGTCCTTTTACTGAATCGTGTGTTTGGGGTTGGAGTACAGCTCGGAATGGTTATCACTGGTCGAAACCTCTATAGTCTGGTGTTTGCCTAAGTGTTTGGTGCTTGGTTCTGATGAACTGCTTTAATATCTTGATTGCCAACTTCTGAATTGAATGCTGTTGTTTTGTCTGGTTCATGCACTTAGGAAAACAATATGAGTGAAGCTGGAAACAGTGACCTTGAAATCAGGACTAAAGGAGAAATTAAACTTGCTGGGAAAGCATTGGCAAGTAAAATTGACAGTGTTCGAAAGGAATATAGAAAAATTGTTTAGAAGATTAATGATTTAATATTGATAATTAGGAGAAAAGCAAAATTTCTGCAGGTGCAGCTTCATTTGGATGATTTGAAAAATCTTTGTAGTAGTTGCGAGGCAACATAATGTGTTGTCTTCAATGCCTATCTCAGCAAGATTTGCAAAGCTTTCAGTTTGTATATATTCAGACTCCTCTTGACACAATCACAGCTGTGGCTGAACAATGGCTGAAACAAACATGTGATGTTGAAGGTCAAGTTGCTGGAGCAATTGAAAATATTTATCGAGCCACAGAGCAAACCCTGCCAATGTATAAAGCTGATTATTTTCAGGATGACGTATATCCTGAAGACAATGCATCTAATGTGCACTCAGCATCCGTGTGTCTGATTATTAGGCACATATTGGAACAGAAGCTGATTTAGCTGAGTTATGCACAAGGCAACAGATACTGAGGGATAAACATGCTTTGGAAGACCAAGAGAAACACATGGAAGAACAGCTTTGGAGGAAACACAGAAACTTTGGAGAGGAAAGCAGCAGATACAAGGAAAGTTTGAACAGCTTAAATTGGGAGGAAAAGATTACAGCCAAGACAGCTAAAGTGCTGAAGTCTTCAAGTGCTGTGGGTGCTAAGGGTGCTCCAGCAAGACAGTTCTATGGTATGAGTTCCTATGTTGACATGACGTAGAGGAAATCCAACATACTCGATGTCAATCTGGGTACCCTTGTTTCTCAAATAGCTGAGCCATGATTTTGGACTGCAAGTTCAATGTGTTCACTCTTAGCCTGCACTAAGGAGGCACTTTGAACCTGTGCCATATTCAATAGCACAAGGTGCTTCTAAGGACATCAAATTACAGTATGGTGATACTCGTGTTTTAAATTGTGCATTGGAAGCCCTAAGGACACGGAATAAAAAAGGAGCCTACACGGAAAAGGCTCTTTTTTGACCGCATATCAAATCAGAAGACGTGAAAGATCTTCAAGTCTTTTTCTTAGAATCTGTTGTAATATCAAGGAGGAAGTGCAGGACATGTGTGAGCTGGACATGCCTGCTAATATAATTGTAGTAAAGAAATTGACCTATATACTTGGGGATAAATGGAAAGTGTTATATTTGAATAATTTCATTCTGAAGCTAAAGGAAGCAGCTTTGCCACTACTGTGGCAACTGTAAAGTACAGCTAAAACCTGGAACTAATGGAAGGGAAATGGTCTTATTACAAGAATCACCCTTGTAATAATAATCAAGGAGGCACAAAGAGGATCTGTATTTACCGACAGGTACCTTTATTGTCTCAACTCCTGACGTTCCATGAACAGTGAAAGAACAGAAAATCTAATACCAGTTAAGAAAGGAGTTTCTGCTGCTGGCCACATGTTCTTCGTAGTCCCATTTCGAATCTACACATGTCTGAGGCTTCTCACATCCACGATAGTTGGTCACCTACAGATTTACTTTCGCCAGCACACGTGAAGTGTCTGCTTTTATATTTATTCCTTACCAATTCAAATATTGCATTCCAGTGTCATTGGCTGTAGGTTGTGTGTCTGATCTTTAGTACCTTTTTATTGGCTCTGCTCCAGGCCAGCATCCACTTATAGCCCTCTTTCCAGCAAGTGACAATCGGTAATTTATAGCTGTTCTCGATCAGCAACCAGCTGGAATCACGCAGAACAAATACAGACCCCAGCAGTCAAAAACCTGCATGTTATATCCAATCAAAGAACAGCTCACAAGTAACTTCTTGTTTGGAAATGATCTCTAGTCCAGCAGATTACCTGAAACATTGCATCTTTAAAGCATTGATCAATCCAAACAATGTAAACTCACAAAATGAAGAACAGAGTGTCTTTGTAAAATGGCAGCCACCATCCAAAAGCACACAGCAAGAGCAAAGACAGTTGGTCTGTCTGCTTTCACTGTCCTTGATTCATTCTAATTCACTGATTTGTATACTGTAGTTCTTTCTGACCAATAGTCTTGTCAGCCTGACCCTTGTCAGAATTTCTCTTCTGCCACTGTGAACATATTTGGATTCATGCTTTCAGCTGGAGAAAAAAAATCTTCATAATGAGAAGATTGCTCTCCTAAAAGAAAATAGTATCTGCTTTGGTTGTTTGTTTACGGGACACATCAGTGAGGATTATAGGAAGCACTTTTAATGCAAGGTGCATAGTTGCAAGCATCCCAGCATTCTTTATATTCACTCTGGTGAAAAGGATGTAGATTTGAAACAAGACATGAAAAAAAATCTAACACAGCAGTGAGGAATGCCCTGGTAACTAATGGCCTTACAGGGGCTAGTGATCATGACTGTAAACTTTCTTTAATTCTAGTTCAGGTGGAGTCTAGAAAGGGTAAAAAAGACAGTGGTTACTTTTGCTATCCTAGATCAAGGAAGTAATGTAGTGTTCTGTACCGTGAGCCTCATGAACAAACCCAACCAGACAGGAAGAAGAACACCAATTCTCTTACACACTATGGGTCAGGAGATGGTTGTGAGTAGCTATGTAGTTTCAAGATTGGAAATGGCTGGCTTAGATAGTGTAAACTACTGTGAATTGCCTAATATGTATGTGTAGGAAAGTATGTCTGTCCACAAAGGGAGCATTCATTGTCAGGGAATGGTCTCGCCTGAAGCTTATTCATTTGCCAGCAATTGAGCTGCTGATAGACATGAATGTGCCTGAAGTTTTGGAGTCTTTGCAAGTGATTAGCAATATTAATGATGGACACTATGCAATCAGAACATTGCTGAGTTGGACTGTTAATGGACCATCTAAAAGAGACCATGGTGGTGGAAGAGACTATGCTCGGTCCAAGCTAACAATTAACAGGATTTCAGATTTGAGCTTGGGTGAGCTTTGGCGGCAGCAATTCAAAACAGATTTCCTTGAATGTAGTCGAGAGGAACAACCTGGTTTGTCAAGAGAAGACCACAAGTTCTGCAAAACTGATCGAACGTCACTACCAGATTAGATTATCTTTGAGAAAGATGGATGTTAATATGCCTAATAACAGGAAGATTACTGAGCAGTGACTTCTGAATCTATGGCTGAGATTCAAGACAGATTTGTCATTTCATATTGACTGTACAACTTCCATGAAAGACGTCATCTCCTACCAAAGTTATGCTGGAAGAGCGGATCTGGAACACAGTGATGGGAAAGTCTGTTATTTTCAACATCATGGTGTTTATTACCCCAGATAAGGGAAACTTCATGTTGTGTTTGACTGTGGAGCATCCGTTCAGGGAATATCACTTGATGCTCAGTTGTTACAGGGACCTGATCTTACTAGTTCTTTAATTGGAGTCATAACCAGATTCAGAACAGTACCAGTCCAGTGGTGATTATGGCAGATATTGAATCTGTTTCACCAGGTTAAGGTGCCTGTAGAAGCTGCAGACTTACTCGTGTTTCTCTGGTGGCCTGATGATGACCTCAGCCACAGCTAACATATGGTGAGCTTTAGAATGGTGTTACATCTTTTTGGAGCAATTTATCACTCGGTTGTGCCCATTTCATCCTTGGGAAGTGCACAGAAGATAACTAAGAGCAGTTCAGCTGCAAGACAGTGGATACCGTTTTGCATTGCTGATATGTTGACTACTGTCTAGTACTAGAGTTCTCTGAGGAAGAAGGGTGCCTCTGTATCATGATCTTGTATCCATTTGTGCTAAAAATTGTTTTCAGCTCACAAAGTGGATAAGCAGCAGACATTGTGTGCTATCTGTTTTACCAGAAGAACAATGAAGGATTTGGATTTGGATCAAGATATTCCTTTAGTGGAGAGAGTACTAGTTGGGAATGGTGTGTTCAGCCTAATGCTTTCAAGTTTAAGATCACGGACCAGGATAGACTGCTTTACCAGAAGGGGATCCTCTCCACAGTTAGTTACATCTACGATGCTTTAGGAATCTTGAGTCCAGTGGTGTTATCTGATAAGAAGATCCTACAAGACAGGGCTTGGTTGGGATGATGCAATTTCAACATCATTCTCATGAGCGGACAAGTTGGTTGGAAGAACTTGGCCAGCTGGAAGACTTCAAGGTAGCTAGATGTTTGAAACCTTTGGATTTTAGAGAAGTTACTGTTGCATAGTTACATCATTTTACTGATGCGAGTGAAGGTGGCTATGGAGTAGTGATTTTAATTATTACACAGTGCTTTTATTATGGGGAAAATTTAGTGTAGGTCCATTAAAGTTGGTTTGCCTCCCTCATTTGGACCTCATTGCTACTATGATGGTAAGCTGCATGGAGATTGAAGAGGAGTTGGAAGCATTAACATCCATTCATCCATTGCTTCTGAAGACCTCACCATCCCTACCACCAGGAGAATTCCATAAGGAGAGCTTTCTGCATTGTCGCAGTCTCCATCCTCATCATTTGCACCTGTCTCTGAGGTTCCCTTCCTCTTAGGGAGACTCTTTTGTATAAATATCCCCGTGGGTATAGGGCAAAAGCTCCAGCTGACAAGGGGCCAGAAACATCGCAGAAGTGCAATATGTATGAGTACTGCTGCGATGATGATGGTGTAATGTAGTAGTATACCGCTCCATCCGGCAAAGATGCCACTGAAGGGCCACCATCCCCCTTTTGAACTAAAGCCATGTAGGTCGGCCCTGATTTTTCCAGATTTTATTTACCTCCTTTTGAACGTGAATGGAGAGAGAGATAATGTTCTGTGATTCATCTGGGATGTAGGTACAGCACTCCTGTCCTATAAATGGCACATGCACCTCATTTTTCAGCCAGAACAAAATGGAGTCTACAAAACGGTCTGTCATAGGCCATCATTTCAGTGGTAATGGTCCTCACCTGATCCCGGATGCCATCCATGGCCTTAGTGATACTATTGGCCATCTCTTCTGAAACTGCGGCTAGTTGATGATTTCCCCTGAATTGCGAGCTGCCCCCTAGAAGGGGAAAGCTGTCATCCAGAAGCACTCTGGTTGTGAGAGTCCTCACTTCTGCCATAGGAGAGAAGGGTTCTGGTCCAGGGTTTTTAGCGTTCACCTATGGGGTACAAGGTAAGCCAGGAACAGCCAATTTCTGCTCTCTTGTTGGGTGTCCCATTGACTAGCTGTCTCTCCTGGGAGCCACAAGTAGGTCCTATAACCACAAACCCACTGAGTTCCGTTCAGGGGGCATGGTAGTTTAGCCATTGTATAAATGGCTCAAGTGCTGTTGTCCAGAAAGTAAGTCCCCTTACCTTCAAAATTACAGTAGCAGATAGTATTGGCTAGTTGGTCAGATCTGGCAATGGTGGAGGGCCATGAGGTCTGACCTCCCCATCAAATGGCCTTTTCCAGGGGACGAATGCAGTGGCACCCACAGTCTCCAAACGCATCACTAGTGCAATTTTGGGCCTCGCAGTCTGAGTGTCATTAGAAAAGGCCCACACTGACTGTTGTTCACTACTGTTTGGCTGAATGACTAATAGGGGAACCCCTGTCTTCCCATGGGGAGAAATCACTGCATATACCCAGCAGGCAAATGAGTTGGTTTTCCCAGCAAAACTATAGCAAAGCAACAGGAAGTGTTTGGCTTGGTTGCAACAATACAAGTGCTTAAAATTACAAGTATAGACAGTAATAGCTTAGTCATGAATGCACACGTTTGACGTGACCTAGATCTGTCCATTTTGGAAGTCCTTGTAGTTTGCTGTCGGAGTGGTCAGTAACACTTGGTAGGGTCCTTTCCAGTGAGGCTCAAGCTTCATTTTAAGATGGTTCTTTACGAGAACAAAGTCTCCTGGGCAAACTCGATGTTCATTTTCCAGTTCCTCTCCTTCCCAGTGGGTCTCCTTCCCTGCGAATGCAAGACCTGGAGAGATTTGATTAGTGCCAGGATATACCCTACAATTTAATTTGACATTTGATTCAGGTACATCTCAGGTAATTTTGGGATCAACAAGGCAGCCTTCCAGGGGATTATTAACAGTCTGCCATATACTATTTCGGCTCCTGACAGACCATGTTTGGTCTGATAATGAGTTCTCACCTGGGACATGACTATTGGTAGCAGTTGAGCCAATTTTGACCGGTTTCTTGTCCCAGTTTAGCCAATTTGTTTTTCAGCGTCCTGTTAGCCTTTTCAGTCAGGCTGACAGCCTGCAGTCTGTTTAATACCCAGAGCCTGGCATAGTTGGGTATTGATCTCGCCCACAAAATGAGGGCCGTTGTCAGATACAGCTTGCTCCAGTACCTCAAATCTGGCTATGATTTCTTTCAACAAAATATGTACCAAGATATCGGCTTTGTTAACTGTGGTGGGATATGCTTCAATCCATTTACTAAAACATCAAGAATCACACGACAGTATTTATAACAGTGCACGCATGGTAATTCAATACAATTGAGAAAATTGAGTTGTCCTTGGCAGAAAAAGTATCTTCGCAACTGGATATATCCCTTTGGGCAAGGGGTACCTTTTCGTGGATTATGTTCTTGGCCTATCAGACATTATCTGGCAACATTCTCTGCTACTTTCTTTAGGTCTAGGCTCCACCCCATAGTTCCAAACATTGCCTTACCATTCCCTCCTTGCCAAGGTGAGCATTGGTATGTACAAAATCTACAATAGAGCCTAGTATAGTTTCAGGTACGCAGACCTGACAGGTAGGAGTAAGCCAGAGTAAAAACATCCAGCCGATTCCCAGGTGGCATTCTCTTTTTCAAAGGCATCTCTGTCTAAAACACACATCCTCAATTCCAGGTATACCCTTTGATTTGGATACAGGGGATTCAGTTTTTTCCTGGCAATTTGTCATTTGGGGACCAATCAGTGGTCTGTTAAGGGCAGCTTGTTTAGCAGCTGAGTCAACTCTGTCTATCTCAGTAGTACCTTTAGTGTGTGCAGAACATTTAACAATGGCCAATTGTGAAGGAAGACAGCGGACAAAAGGTTGTCGATGTAAATTTTATTAGTGATGGGTCTACCAGAGGAGGTGACATAACCCCTAGCTTTCCAAAGTTGGCCGAAGTCATGAGCGACTCCAAAGGCTTATCCGGAGCCTGTAAAAATATTGGCCAGTTTCTCAGCGGCTAAGATGGCGAGTGCAAAGAGTTCAGCTTGCTGCGCTAAATGAGGAGGAAGAAAGGAAATGAACTCCATGGTTTCTATGTCAGAAACAACTGCATAGCCTGCACAGTGCTAGCCTTGGTTGTCTATAAAGGAGCTTCCATCAACATAGAAGACTAAGTCCAGGTTAGCGAGGGGAATGTCAGACACGTCAGGTCGGACTTCTGTCAATTGGTGATTTATTGTTGCACCATCATGGGGCAGTGAATCTAGACATTCAGATGGGTATTCTAAAAAGATGGCTGGATTCATGGTAGAACGGGGAAATTGGAGAAGGGGGTTCTGTAGGAGGACCTCCTATTTAGTGCAGTGAGTCTGCGTAAGGCCCTGAGTTTGCTGTATGTTCATCAGGGCGACTATGTCATGAAAGATGAGTATGTCCACTGGCTGGTGCAAGTCAATGCTACTCATGGCCAGAACCATATCATGTACTGCAGGGAGAATTTGAGTGCAGGGATGTAAACAGAGTTTCTTGGAAAAGTAGGCGACAGGTTATTGTCAATCCCTGTGGCTCTGGGGAAAGGACAGCAGTGGCACATCCGGTCCTTGATTGTCACAGAGTGCAAAACGGCAATCAATAAAGGTGCTGACCTAAGGAGGGGTGCGATATCAGGGCTTGTTTGAGGTAAGCAAAATCCTGTTGGGCCTGCTCTGAGAGTTGAAAGGGAGTCTTGCATTTGGGTGAGGAATAAGGGGTGATGAATTTGGTGTGCAGGGCAACATCGGTAATCCAAATGGGGCAGAAATTGACAAGGCCCAGGAATTTATGCACGTGAGTTGGCATAGTGTATTAACAATAGGGGTTAATTAGCATAGGTCGAGGGCTGAATCTAGTACCTTCTGGTCTATTAACATCTGTACTACATTGCTGCCACATTTGATAGCAAAACCTGTTTAAAAACAATTAAATCTTTTTTTCTGACAAACTAGATTTTTTAAAGTATAATGTAGTGACCTTATATTTATTCAGAATTGGACAAAATCAAAGATCAATCTTTCCTCACAAGGAAAGAAAACAAATATTAAAATATAAAAGATTGCTCTAGCTGCCCACTGAAATGTTATGTGCTAAAATTTAAATGAACTTTTCCCTTTAGATAGCCTCTGTAGTTTACTTTAAAAGACTGAACTATGACACTTTCTGACAAGGCCACAGATTGTTAATACAGCTACAATGATAAATAATGAACGTCTTTATCTGATTTACAGCTTTCCTAGAAATACTTTGTCTTTGGGAACTGTTAACCAATCTTAAATGGCTTTCTGAAGCTTGAGTGGATTTTGACCAGTTCATATTGTTGACATTAACCTTGTCAGCCACCTTGCTGGGCAGGGCTTGGAGGAGGAAAGCATAGTACAGTGGTGACTAGTTCCCTACTGCATACAGCAGATTGTGCAGATTAAACAGCATTAAAAGTGTTCTAGGAAATCATCAGAGTTTCAGCTTCCCTGGCGTTACAATCTACCTTAGTTACATCTATGGAGGGGACCAGATCGTGGGGCAAGGCATCCACTATATTTTCAATTGTCTGCAGTTCGGTTTGCCCATTCGCGATTAACTGGTCATGGTTGCCATGTCTGAGCCGAGTGTTGAATCATGTCTGATCTGTAGGAGTAAGGGCGGCCATTGCCAGGGGTAACAGATCTTGGGAGTTAGCAGAATAAATAGTTAAAACAGTTCTTAAATAATTGCAGAACCCTAAGTGGTTGACCTTTTTGTCAGGGGCAGCATTCAGTATACCACAGAGTTCAGAAGGAGTCCAGAGCTTATGGTTTTGTATAGTAGTTGTTTGTCCCACCACTCCAGCTTGTGGATTGGGAATGGTCCTCATGGGCAATTGATATTGAGCCTGTACCGGTCCCGGTAAAACCAATGGCCCTTGTTCAGGTGTCTAGTCTGGGAAAGGTCCAATCTGATTGTGCGTGCAGGTAGAAATGGCTATTGGGCTTCCCAACCGTTCTGGAGGAACTACGTTGGTCAGTGGCGATGCAATAACTGTTGAGTTGGTGACTGAGACACCAGGGCGTGACAAAACAGGCGCCAATGCAGCAGTGGATAGTACGGCAGGATTATTAGGTCACTTTACAATAGGTCCCAATCATCATCATCAGTATTGTTTGGGGAATCGTCTGGATAGAGGCGGGGTACCCCAGAATTATTTTTATTTTCAGTTTCCTTTTTCCGTTATTCGTTCTTCCATAGTCAGTATATTTTGATTCAGATACAATTCTTTCCCCATCTCCTTTGTCTGTTTCTGTCCCTTATCCCATTCTTCACAAATCGCTGCCAAATCCTATGATTGCCTCTTTTTTCACGTACATTTATCCCTCTTCGCTTAGCGATATCGGTCCAACAACTTAATTTCTTTCTTTCATCTATCTCTGACTGTTGGTGCCATAGACCAGTCAGACCACCATACTCTTTCCCTGTTCTGCCTGCCATATTAAATTGACATCAAATTGTCTTTTCTCAAATGTTTAGACAAGAAGACTTGAACTTCTCATTCATCTAAGTGCACACCCATCATATTCCGGGGGACTCAAACCACCCGTCTTGACTTATTAGAAGACTTGAACTTCTCAGTTATTCCGAGGGGTCTCAAACCACCCATCTCTTCTTCCCGGGGACTCGAACCACCTGTCTCCTTTTTATTCCCTATGGGTCCTGCCAGAGGATTTTCCCCACCAAAATGAGGGAATAAACAGAGTTATCAGAGAGCTGAAATGAACCAAGGTTAAAACTTACCTAATGGGCCCATTTATCTCTGACTCACCCCAATGATCCGTCCATCCACTTCTTCAGTTTTGGTGAGGAGTCTAGTACATATTGGGATCCTGCTTGCTGCTGCAGCAAGATGTCGATCTACCCCTCTACCAGAGGGCTTTAGGTTCAGATCCATGGAATAATTGACAAACGCAGTTTACTTAAAATTACATACTGTTTATAGCAAGCTTGCATCTCAGTTGATTCCACAGAGCCCCTGCTCATGGAGTCTGGGAAAATCTGCAATCAAGTGAGCCCCAAGCACTGTCTGGGTCTGCTTGTTAAACATTCGTTGTCACATAGTACAGATTGTTGCCAGGCAATTGATAAAGTGGTTACACAAAACAGCTTTCTTGTGCACAAGCACTCCTTTGTTCATTAGTTATCTTCCAACATTATTTTCACAAGTCAGTTGAAACAAATTAGTCAAGTTTTTAGCCATTTTAATTCTGTATACAATTCCTCAAATGCAATTAATTAAGTTTAAAAATAGCTTAATCAAACAACATATTTACAATATTACTCAAAAATATCACTGAAATGTTAAATATATTACAATAGGCCAGTTAACCTGACTTGGGTTGTAAAGATGTTGGAGTCTATTATTAAGGGTGAAGTATTGGGGTACTTGAAGGCACATGACAAAATAGGCGAAATTAAAGCATGGTTTCCTTAAGGTAAAATCTTGCCTGACAAATTTGTTGGAATTCTTTGAAGAAACAACAGACAGAGAATCAGTGGATGTTGGTTATTTGGATTTTCAGAATGCCTTTGATAAGGTGCCCATAGAAGGCCCATGGTATTATAAGAAAGATACTAGCATGGATAGAAGGTTGGCTGACTGGCAGGAGGCAAAGAATGAAAATAAAAGGGGCCTTTCTCTGGTTGGCTCCTTGTGCAGGGTTCCCTAAAGGTTAACTTGCAGATTGAGTTAGTGGTAGGCATTCATTTTGAGACGACTAAAATACAAAAGCAAAGATGTAATTCTGAGGTTTTGTAAGGCACTAGTCAAACTGTACTTTGTTTATTGTGAGCAGTTTTGGGCCCTTATCTCAGAAAAGATGTGCTGTTATTGCTGAAGGTCCAGAGGAGGTTCACAAGAATGATCCCAGGAATGAAAGGCTTAACGTATGAGTAGTGTTTGATGGCTCTGGGCCTTCACTTACTGGAGTTTAGAAGAATGGGGGGTTGGGTATCTCATCGAAACCTATCAGTTGTTGAAAGGCCTAGATAGATAGGATGTTTCCTATGGTATGGGAGTCTAGGACCAGAAGGCACAACCTCAGAGCATCCACTTAGAACAGGGAAGAAGAAAATTTTCGTTAGCCAGAGGGTGGTGAATCGGTGGAATTCATTGCCACAGATGGCTGTGCAGGCTGAGCCATTTGGTATACTTAAGGCAATAGTTGATAGGTTCTTGATTAATCAAGGCATCAAAGGTTATAGGGAGAAGGCAGGAGAATGAGGTTGAGAAGAATCATAAATCAGCCATGATGGAATGGTGGAACAGACTTAATGGGCTGAATGGCCTCATTCTGCCCTTGTGTCTTATGGTTTTCGGAGTTGTAAGCGAGCTGAATTGAGCATAAAAGCGAGAGGATTCTATATGCTCACATTCACAACATGCTGATCCTCTATTTCAACATCTTGCAGGCAGGAGGAGCAGCCAGATCTGTTCCAGTGGCTTTGTATGGATACCATCAAAGTATGCTGTTCTGCTGGGACCTTTGGATCTGAATGTCTACGTGAGTATATTTGGCTAACAAATAGCAAGAAATTGATACTGGTACCTCTGCCATTATGCGCACCAACTTTTTTTTAGTGCTATTTAGTATAGGCCTTTTGGGGGGCCTACTTATGGAAAGCAGAATTAAGTTGTACTACCAGAGTTCAATCTATGGTGATCCTTTGTATTGGTTACTTGTTTTTTCTAAATGCAGTATAATGGTGTTTTCTGTTTATTAACGAGACAACCAATCGACATATGCCTTAATATTGATGTACACTGAGTTCATATACAGGTTTCCCCTGCAATCCGAAGGTAGAGCGTTCATATGAAACCATTTGTAAACTGAAATGTTGTAAGACTAAGGAGCAATTACCATTAATTTATATGGGAAAAATTTTTGCGCGTACCCGGACCCAAAAAATAACCTGCCAAATAACACATAAATCCTAAAATAACACTAACATATAGTAAAAGCAGAATGATATGATAATTACCCTATATAAAGTAGAAATATTGTATGTACGGTGTAGTTTCACTTATAAAAATCAGGAAGACAGCAAGCCAAAATCGATTTGGAGAGAAAAAAGTGCGTACATGCATATGCACGTACACACATGTGCAAACAACTGCTCACACAAGGCTTCACGGTCATTGTAGTCTTTCTCGGGGTAAACACGTATAAAGCAGGCGTCTTTTTTTCGTAAAAGCTAAAATCCTCTTTGGTTAGCGAAAACAGGTCCTAATGCAGGTCTTTCATAACAGCAAGCTATCGTAAAGCAAACGTTCGAAAAACGGGGGGACAGCTGTATGTATAGAATCAGCTATTTAGACTTACTGATTTCACTTTCTAATTTTAGAATTTTGAGAGAATTATTTGTTATAATCTTATTACTAGGGCTGCATTTTTACTTTACCTCTGTACTTTGCCATGAAACAATGTCTGACTTTGCCTATTCTATTGCAACAACTTGTTTGTGGTAACTAAAGTGAAAATTAGAATAAGCAACCCTGGACTTCTCGGCTCCCACTCTGCGGATTAGAGGAGTTAACAAGATTGTCCATGTAGGTGATGGCGATTTTAAGTTATAAATAACTAAATTCGCTATAGTTAGTTTCAAATGTTCAGTCATTGAGTTAGTCAGGGCTAGATTTTGTCATTAAGTGATTGGAGATGGAGAGGATTGAGCAGGAGTGTTGGTCATAATCTCACTTAAGTGACAGAAAGCTTGAGAGACTATATATTTAATCCAGTTTACATTTCTTGATTTCATTAGCTCTAGCCCCACTTAGGATAGAAAAGGAAATCAAGAAAGCCAGGAGTATGTTGGGCCCTCTGTGTTACACTTGTGGCAGTTTTGCAGCTGATAACACTCCTAAATAAGGAATTCCAGTTCCTCAGCGAGTCTGATGGGTTTATGTATTGTTGAAAAGTAGATCAAAGGACAGCAACCCAACCACTTCTCCTTATTGCCCACCATCCAAAATAATGTCATAGCAGATCTATAACGCTTTACCAAATTGAAGAATTCTTTGCCAAATGATAATCACATAGTCATTAGTATCAAAGCACCAGAGACCCGAACAGTGTTTCAAAGAAAACTATTTCTATGCATATAGAAAATGTAGAACTTCTCTCCAAATCTAAAACTTTGGCATTTTGCTCTTCCTGTAAACCACACATTTTGTTTAACCAGGCACATCTTATTCCAAAGCATAAGTCAGATGCTCTCTACAGGACAGGACAGAAGTATGAGTGCTATACCGAAGTGAATAATATTAAGGTAGTTCTTGATCTCCAGTAACTAGCTCTCAAGATGGTAAATGTGAAATTTAGGTTATTACATTGTACAGTTCAGAAGCAAGCCATTATGTCCAGTGTCTGTGCTAGCTCTTGAAAAGGTAAATGTTTATTTTCATTTCCACAGCAATTTCTTTTGTCTGATCTTGCATACTTGTTACTCCAACCACACAAGCAATGATTTCTGCACTCTGAATTTGCTTTACTTGTTACTGGATGTTGTCTCTTTAGTTACCTAGGCTGTTAATATCAGGTTAAGCCACATAGGATTTAAATTCCCCAAAGAAAACAACTTCTCTCTCCTGCTTTTAAATGTGTTAAAAGCTTATTCAGTCACCTGTCTAATATTTTTCCAACTTACATAATTTAGTATCACATTTTACCACGTAATGCTCCTCTTATTCCACAATGTCAAGGGTATTGTATAAATGCAAGTTGTTACTTAGTAGGTAGCCATTCTTTTGAGAAGATAATTATTTCATATTTTGTAGCATGTGCAGGTGGATCAACAAAGCCCTGCAGTGGATATGGTCAATGTGATGGTGATGGAACACGGACTGGGACTGGTCTGTGTAATTGTAATCAAGGCTATGCAGGTTCTATATGTATGGAGTGTGCTGATGGATACTTTGAAGAGTTAAGGAATGATAGCCACTTGGTATGTAAAGGTAAGAGATGCATGCCCATTACTCTGGTAACTTCAACACAAAAATAATCTTTGTAAACTATGATCACTGGTGACAGTAGAGGGATTAATTAGGTTTGTTTTAAGTGTTCTGTTCCTCCTATTTTTTTTCCTCTGTGAGTGATTCCTTCTGGAATTTGGTTTCAAAAGCACCAGCGGGCATTGAAGATCCTTTTTGAGATCAGATCTTCTACAATATGCTATAAGTAAAAAAGAATGCATGCATATCCTTCCCTACTGATTCTTTTTTCCCCACAGAACAGATACTTTTTTTTTCCATTCATCTGTTGTTCTGCCTTCCTTTTTAACCTGGATCACGCTGAAGTAGGGAAGGTTTGGGCTAGATGCTCTGTTTTAAGTTCCCATTTCTGAGATGTAGAATCTTGGATTTATTACAGGACTAAAGGTGGTCATTTGACACATTGTTTGAACATGTTCTTGTTAAACTAGCTAGTAAGTACCATTTCTCCCCCCCCCCCCCCCCACCGTTCCCCATATTTTTATATACTTCAAATATGTATCCAGTTCACTATTGACAGTCATGATTGAATTTTTGATTTTATTTTATTTTAAATTTTAAGACTTTTGTATCTTTTGTCAAATGTCAAAAACAGCTATGCTCTAAAGAGCATAATTGTAGATTTTCTAGTCTGTTCTAAATGTAAATCCCTTATTGCTGGAACCACTTTTATCTGCTCTGCACCCTCAAGCCTTGAGCCTTTACATTTTGATAATTACAGTCTGCATTGACCAGCATTGGAAATATGAAAATTGCCTAATTTTAGAGACTCATTTGTGACAACAACAAACCACTCAGGTTGTAGACAAATTGGTTATAAGATGAATGCATTACAAGTTTCCTCCGCTATCCAAAGGTAGAACGTTCCTATGAAACGGTTCATAAGCCGGAATGTTGTAAAGTGAATAAGCAATTACCATTTATTAATATGGGAAAAATTTGTGACCATTCCCAGACCCAAAAAATAACCTACAAAATCATGCTATATAACACAAAACCTAAAATAATAGTAACACATAGTAAAAGCAGGAATGATATGATAAATACACAACCTATATAAAGTAGAAATACTTTTCTGCAATTATTGCAGCACTGTCTAGCGTAGCGTATAATCACTACTTAGAGGAAGCAGTCTCACCGGAAGTACTCTCTCCAGTAACCTTTAAGCTATGAAGCTGCCAAATCATACCAAATAACACATAAAAATACACAGCCTATATAAAGTAGAAATAATGTTCATCTAACAATATCAGAAGATTACTTAATGTGATTCAGGCATGTCAGCAACAGGCAGTGGACAGCTTGTTTTTTCCTCAGATGCAGAAAAGGCCTTTGATCGTGTCAAATGGTCGTATCTTCCCCCCCCCCACTTTAGAACGATTTGGTTTGGGCAATAATTTTATTAAGTGGATGAAGGTTCTTTACAATGACTCTTCAGCTGCAATTCTCTCTAATGTTATTAGGTCGGATAATTTTAGTATTCTGAGGGGTAGCCAGCAGGGCTGCCCTTTATCATCACTACTTTTCACAGTGGTGATCGAGCCATTGGCTGAGGCTATTTGGTGAGACCCCAAAATATCTGCTCCAGGCATAGGACTAAAGTCACATAAAATTACACTGTATGCGGATGTTCTAATTTTCTTATCAAACCCTGCTATATCAGTGCACCACCTTATACAATGCATCAATTCAATTTAGCGCCTTTTCAGGTTATAAAATCAACTTTACTAAATCAGAGGCTATGCCTCTGGGGAACCTGCAGCAGGTACCTGACACTCAGGGTGTTTTCCCCTTTAAATGGTCACAGACAGGTTTTGTTTACTTAAGCATATTTATCACACCTACATTTGATCAATTGTTGAAAGCTAACTTTACACAGTTATTTGACAAAATCAAACAGGATCTTGAAAGATGGAGAACTCTTCCCATTTCTCGGCTTGGCCGAATATCTTTGATCAAAATGAACGTTCTTCCTCATCTGCCCTACCCAATATGAATAATTCCAGTCATTTTTACCCAACAAATACGTGAAAAAAATAAATGGCTGGTTTGTTCCTTTCACCTGGAACAAAAAAAAAGACCCTGTATTAAAATGTCTAAGTTACAGTTTCCCAGTAGTCTAGGGGGCCTGGATTTTCCAGACATCAAAAAATATCAATTATGTTCCTTTCTATCTTGTGTGATTGACTGGGTTTGCAGGGACCCCTCCTCAATTTGGCTAGACATTGAAGCGTCACAAGCAAAATGCCCTCTTATTAATTTGCTTTTCCTCAATAAGATGAAACTATTTAAGGAATATTGTTGCAATCCAATAACAATTAATACAGTCAAGGCTTGGAGGGTGTGCGACAAATTGAGGGCAACGCAGCAAAAATATCACCCTTGACTCCAATAACCGGCAGTCCAGGTTTTCAGCCTGGCATAATGGATTCTGGATTTAAACTATGGATTTCTAAGCATATTTTCCATCTAGGAGATTTGTTTGATGAAGGAATGATGATGTCTTTTAGTCAAATAGTACAGAAATTTAACATACCCAACAAGGATCTTTTTCATTTCTTTCAGATAAGAGATTATATACAGAAAAAAACATTATTGTTAACTGATTTCTATAGATCTGACATAGAAAAGAGGGTGTTTTGTTCTAAGGGTAAAGTCTCCATTAGTACTTTTTACAGCATCCTGAGGGAATGTTCTTGTGGAGAGGCTGAGCAGCTGGGAAGGGTCTGGGAGGAAGAGCTGGGAGTAGAAATTACAGCTGAAACATGGGAAGACATCTGTGATAATGCAAAGAAGATTTCAGTTTGTAATAGAACTGAAGCATTACAACTCAAAATTCTGCATAGAGCCCATCTGACTCCAGATCATCTCTCAAAATTTAAGGCAGTGGTTTCTCCAATGTGTTCTAAATGTAAAGTAAATACTGGAACTTTCACCCACTGGTTTTGGACTTGTCCCAAACTTCAGGCATACTGGAGTGATATTTTGGGTGAAATGGAAAAGATTCTGAAGATGGAGCTTGAACTGGACCCGGTGCCTTTTCTCTTAGGCTTACCCAGCAGTCGTATGCACATCAGAAAAAACTTTTTAACATCCTAACTTTTTGTGTGAGGAAGAACACTTTACTTTGTTGGATATCCAATAAGGCCCCTGGACTTTATGTTTGGCTTAAATTAATCATGGAATACCTTCCTTTGGACTTTTTGACATGCATGGTACACTCAAAAGCAAATAGTTTTCATAAAACATGACAACCTTTTCTGCAGTATGTAGATGTCAACCTGTCTGCTATACTAATAAAGGCTTTTGTATAGGATGTTGTGGTGATGTCTATATTTTGATGGAAGTGTTCTGATGTTCTGATAGCTGATATTAGTGAGGGGAAGAAATGTAAATGAATCTGGAAATTGAATGTTTTGTTATGCTGAGCAAAAAAAATTAAAAAATAAAGTAGAAATAATCTATGTATGGTGTAGTTTCACTCACCGGAATTGGGAAGACAGCAAGCACACTGATGATGGTGTGTTAGGCTGAGTCGTCGGAGGTTGGCGTGCTCGGCAACTTTTTCCAATAAATTGCAGTTTTGTCACAGTTAAACACTTGCTTATACAAATAACCACCTTCTGTAATTATTTTCTTCAGTTCTGCTGGGAACTTTTCGGCAGCTTCAGTATCAGCTGAAGGACTCTCTCCAGTAAACTTTAAGCTATGAAGCTGACCACGCCTCAGAAACCGATCAAACCACCCATGACTACCTTTAAATTCCACTTTCACAACACTTTCATCACCATCGTCCAGTGCTTTCTGTTTCAGCTTATTAAAAAGACTGACTAATTTCTCCTTAAGTATAAGATAATTTAACAGAACACCACTCTTTGTACACCCATCAATCCACTTAAGCAATAGTCTTTCCATTTTATCTATTATTGGATGCCGACTAAGAGAGAACACTTTGCTATGAGCAGAACCAACAGTAACATCATCAGCTTTCAAGATTCTTTCTCTCTGCGTATAAATACTGTAGTGTGAATGGTGGACGCAGGCCAGTTCAACGTGTGGACGTTGTCCTTACTTTGTTCACCACAATCGAAACGCTTAATTATGTCTAGTTTTACGCTAAGAGTAACACCCTTACGAGCTCTTAGGTTTTTCCGATACCTTAGAACTCCCCTTGCTGACGGATGCACAAAATAAATCGACATAAAGCACAGATGCTCACAGGCACGCGTTTAAGCTATGGCGGGTAGAATGCAGTTCCGGGGGAGGAGCTTGGCTGCTCGGGGAGCGCGCTGCCTTTTTCATAACAGTAAAAACACGTCTGTTAGAGAAAACAAGTAACTAATGTAGGTCTTTCATAACAGCAAGGTGTCACAAAGCAAATGTTTGAAAAATGGAGGCCATCTGTAATTTGGTTGCATCCAATCCAAAATAGCAGTACTTAACAAAGGTGACAAATCATGATTTTAGTGATTATGGTTTGACATGGTTCTCTTCCTCCTGCCCTGTCTTGTTAGCCTTGTTTTTTTTTAATGGTTGTTCTCTCTCTCCTAATTTGATAGTTGAAACACTTTTTCCCTTTGATCTCACTGGTCACCTACTAGTTTCCAGAGCTCATTGAGCCTTGTTCCTTTGCTGATACCATCTTTTGTTAGTCAAGCCATTCTTTGCCATCCTTTTTTACTTTCTCAAAGATGGAACTATTCCTTGAATTGTACCCTTGTACTAATGCAAATTTCAAAGCTCAAAGTAAGTTTGTCATAAATGTTGCTTGCTTTAACAATTTGGCCCATTGGCTATTTCAAACCCTCTCTTATTTTTCCTCCCTCTATTTGGTGGACTTTTATGAAATGCCATGTGACTATTATACACAATTTACATTTCTCACTGTTGTACAAACCTGTGAGTTTTAAGACAGTAAAATAATCCCATTTATGTAATCTGGAAATTTAGTTAAAGTGCATCATATCTAATTATTTGTAGCCCGTGACACCTGAAGCAGCACAGATGAAACTAGCACAATTTTATAAGTGGCATCGTCTAGATATCAGAGCATATTTCACTCTCAGTATGCGTTGTGCTCTATTCAGCAGTTTTTTGTGTTAATTTAATGCTCACCATTTGTGTCTTAACGAGGCCTGGTTAAAGGCTAACCAATAATGTGTTCTGTTGCTTGCTGTATTCCAGAATGCTACAAATCCTGCAAGAAGTGCACAGGTCCTGAGGACTATAAATGTCAAGAATGCAGAGTTGGTTGGTTCTTTCATGAAGACAAATGCTTAGGTAATCACTTATCCTTGGGATTCTCGTGCTTGAAGGCTAAATGTAGCATCCTGATGAATTTGAATTGACAGCATAAAAAGTGGGGTGGGGCTAGTAACTATTCCAAAACATTTAATTTGTTAGTTAAATTGCTGAAAAAGAAGTTACCTTGCTCCTTCTGTTCTGCTTTGCCCTTTGACAACAATGAATCCAGTGGCAGAGCACAAATATCCCTGAACTGACAATCGGGTAAGTAGTTTATCTTCAATTCAGTTTATTTTCCATGAGGAACTTCGTAAACTTAAGATACACAACACCACACTTCATACAGTTAAGCACAATGTAAAATAGTGGAAGTTGTAATTTTAAGTTTTTGTCCAGAGCTCTGCATTTCCACACTGCTAATAGAAGATCAGTATTTACAGGCTAGTGCTGTTCCCTGCTCCTCTCCCAAAAATACAGCCTTTGTTCATTTAAAAACATCTAGTTCCATTTTGAGCACTTCAATTGAATGCTTGAGCACTTTGAAAGTCTCCTGTTAGGTTTTGTTCTTTTGCTAATTGTTTTCATTCTTTGCCCCCTCTGCGAAAGGGAATATCTTCTCTATATCCTCCTTGATTTAAAGAAAAACCCCTGTTAGGCTGCCATGCAACCTCTTGTTTTTCAAGCAGAACAACTCCAACTTATCTAGTACAGTTTATATACACACTGCAATTAAATTCTCTCATCCCAGAAATAATTTCTGCCTTGTGCATTCCTTTAAGCACTTGAGATCTTCCCTAAATTGTAGTACCCAGAACTGGGCAGAGTTCTGCAATTGTGGCTGAAATCAGTGTCCTATAAATTTTCATCATTACTACCTTGTTCCTGTAAGTATTTATTAATAAGATCCAGGATATCACACTCTTTTGACCACTTTCTTAATTTAACCTGCCATTTTCAGTAAATCATTTGGATTGTCAGTCCCAGATCTGTCCTTCCTACCCAAAAACTTCTCTGTGCTTCTCTGTGTGGAGAAGGGTGGAATTGCAGATCAAAGAATTGGTGACACTCTTAAAATGATTGTCAAACTCAGAGTTTTCACAGAAGGGAAATTCCTGTTTGACATATCTGTTTGCAGGTGTAACAATGAAAATGGATTAGAACAAACCAGTTGATTGATGTGCATCTAAAATTTGAGAATGTCTAAGGTGCAATGCAATTTGTTGTCTATGTCAAATTGGTTTCATGTCCTTGTTTGTAGTTTTTCATTGATTCAGTTGTGTTTTTTTTGTGTTTGCTGTGAGTGCCTGCAAGAAATTAAACCATGGTGAATCTGTGGAGTTCATTTCAGCTGAAGGCTGTGGAGATTAAGTCATTGAGTATACTTAAAGCGACAGTTGATAGGTTCTTGATGGTCATGGCATCAAAAGTTACGGGGAGAATGCAGAAGAATGGAGTTGAGAGGGATAATAAATCAGCAGTGATGGAATGGGGAAGACTCGATAGGCCATAAGGCCTAATTCTGCTCCTGTATGTTACGGTCTTTTAGAATTGTGGTCTCCAATTGATAATCCTCTTCTAATTCTCCCAACCGAATGTAACAATAAATTTCATCTGCCACCCATCCTTGTGTCTACTCATCGCAAGTCTTTGAAGGCTGTTATCAACAAGTATCAGACAAGATGTTCTGTTTGGATTCCTGCAGTTGCAACTTGTGTCTCTTAGCCACTTGGGGAAAAATGCTGCTGCATCTTTGAAGGGAAGTATAGTTAAGCATTTGAAGAATTGATTTGGGGTTGTGGGACAGAACAGAATTTGTATTAAGTAATCTTATTTCTCAAAAAAAGCACTAGCATAATGAGTTAGTTCACTACCTCCTATCCTATAAATATCTGGTTCTGTTTGAATTCCTGACTGTTTACAGCACATTATACAGTACCTTGTAAAAGTATTCAGCCCCAACCCTTTGTTCATATAAATGAGTATTACAAGCAGGACTTTGATCCATTTAACACAGAATTTTTATTTGTGAATCACATGCTTTTTTTTCTACAGTAGAGCTCAAAGAGGGAAAATTGTAAAGCATGAAAAAATAAAAATTCAAAAATTGAAATATCAACAGTTCAAAAGTATTCATCCCCCTTTGCTCAGTACTTAGTTGAACCACCTCTTGCATTTTTTATAGCCAATAACCTTTTTGGATAAGCCTCTATTATCTTTGCACAATGTGATGGAGCAAGATTTGTCCATTCCTCCTTGCAAAATTGTTCAAACTGTGCCAGGTTAGATAGCGAGTGACGGTGAACAGCAATCTTGCGGTCTTGCCAGAGGTATTTGATTGGGTTAAGGTCGGGACCCTGGGCCACTCAAGGACATCAATTTTCTATAGTTGAAGCCTGAATGCTCTGGCAGTATGCATTGGCTTGTTGTCATGCTGAAAGTCAAACATCCTTTCCAGTTTAAGGCTTCTGGCAGATGCTAGCAAGCTTTTATCCCGGATCTCTCTGTATTAAGCAGGATTCATCTTCCCATCAATCCTGACCAGATTTCCAGTGCCTGCTGTTGAAAAGCATCCTCATAGTATGATGCCATCTGCACCATACTTTCTAGTGCGGATGGTGTTATTTGGGTGATGTGCAGTATTTATGCCACACATATCACTTGGTGTTGAAGTCAAAATGTTCCACTTTTGTGTTACCCGACCACAAAATCTTCTTCCATATCTTTACAGTATCTTTTAGGTAATGCTTTTTTTTCCATCAAGCCAGGGTTTCCTCCTTGCCATTCATCCATAAATACCCTTTTTGTGCAAGGTCTTTGAGATCGTGGAGCCGTGAACTTTATCTCCAGTTGCAGCCTCTGACTCCTGCAGTGTATTCAGAGCGACTGTTGGCGTCACAGTTACCAGAGAAGATTGGCAATTGTAAGAGAGGCTATTATGTTTAGAGGGGTGGCCTCACCTAGACAAGATGAAATTTTTTTCCACTTTTGCAATGAACTGCATTAAGCTTCAAGGTATGTTCAGTGCCTTTGAGATGGTCTGTATATCCTTCCCCAGATTTGTGCTTCTCTGTTATCATTTCCCTGACTTGTCTGGAATGCTCTTTAGATTCATTTTGATTTGGTCCATTTATAGTCTGCCATACTATTTGACCTTACAGTGAGGGGAGTATTTACTCAGGTGATCCTCCAATTTTCTACATCCAGGTGAGTTAGTAAGGTAATGTGCGGTATTGCATCCGAGGAAAGTTAGTATAGTAATTACAGAGGGGATGAATATTTCTTCAGCCTCAAGATTTTTTAAAAAACTTTTAGAAAATTTTTGACAGGTTTTGTAATTTTTCTTTTGATTTGACATGATGCACAATGTTTTGTTGATTAGCTCAAAAATCCTATGTCAATATATTTTAAATTTAGAAAACAAGACAATAAAATGTTAAAATAGTTGTGGGGTCTGAATACTTTTTCAAGGCACAGTAAGTGATTATTACTAATAGGCTATATTTGTGCATGGTAAACATTATGGTGCAAACCTAAGCTAGGAAATTGAAGATTCTCAGAAATGTGCCCAGAAATCCACATGAGGTGTCTAAACCCAATTTGTAAAACATTTTTTAATTCCTTTAATTTCAAAAGAAGCCTAATACGTTGCTCTTTCTTGACATTCAGATGTTGATGAGTGTGACACAGAGCTACGGAGCTGCAAGGCTGGTCAGTATTGTGTGAACACAGAAGGCTCCTATGACTGCAGAGGTCAGTGTTCTTCTTGGCTCTGTGATACCTATTAAATAATTTTACCAACTGCTGTTTGATTTTGCTGTGTAATCTTACTGCTGCTACAGATAATTCTCACATGATTGACCTAAACATTTTAGTGATCTCAGACAAGAATATGTGACCCTCATGTGGTGCCCGGTAGCACAGTGAACAGCATGGTGTATTACAACTTGGGGTGTTGGAGTTCGGAGTTCAATTCCAATGTCATCTGCATGGAGTCTATACACCCTCCCTGTGTAATACATGGGTTTTCTTCTTGGACCAAAGATGTACTGTTTAGTAGGTTAATTGGTCATTGTAAATTGTCCTGTGATTACGCTAGGGTTAAGTCAAGTGTTGCTGAGGGGTGTGGCTTGAAGGGCTGGAAGGACCTATCCTGTCTGTAACTCTAAATAAAATAATCAAAATGTCAGTTTTGCCATATAATTTTATTAAATCCATTAGGTCATCCTTTTCTGCTCCTAATCTTCCGTTCATCAGTGCTGGATCAACTTCCAGAGTCTGAGAGAATTGCAATGAAAACTAAATAAATATCTGATGTATTCAGTTATTAACTTAGCACTTCTTGAATAATGCAGTGTAATGTTCTCTTTTTTTTAAATGGTACCCTTGTTCTAATTCCAGGTTGTGACAAAGCCTGTTTGACCTGCATGGGAGCTGGACCCAGTAGGTGTAAGAAGTGTAATAAAGGCTATCGGATGGAGGGAGCCAAGTGTCTGGGTAAGTACAGCATTCTAGTATTTGTGCAGGTCTATTAGGAAGCATGAAGAGGTTCAGAAGGTCCAGTAAGTTAGAGAAGTCTATCAGAGGAGCCAGCAGCAATCTGATCCAGCATCAGATTCGGGAATTCTTTGCTAGTCCAATGTTCTACCTCGGAGGGAAAAAGTTTAAAGGGAAAAAATGAAGCAAGCTTTTCATGCACACTAAAATGAACTGCTAGCAAAAGTGGTAGATGGGTATCATTACATCTTTAAAGGACATTTGGATGGGTTCATGTATAGGAATGGTTTAGAGGATTATGGGCCAAACCTGGGCAAATATGACTAGCATGAATAGATTCCTTGGTTGGCATGAACCATTTGGTTTTTGGGGCCTATTTCCCCATTTTTAACTCTGACTCAATGCCTTCATCATATAGCTTCCAATAGATCACTTAGAAGTACAGGAGATGAGGGCCAAATGCTAATAACTCTGCAGACAACTGCTACGGATGGCTTTATCCTGTATGATAGAAATCATTTGTTAAGTTTAAGATGCAAGTAAGCATTACTTTTTTAATAGCTGTATCATAGATGAAAATGAAATTTGAAGGAATCCCGAGTTATTACTTCTGGCCCCTTTTCATGCTTGAACAAGACTTTTCAATGCATAGTATCGTTTTCTCATTTCTGTGTATATATAAAAGAAAGTTGGGCAACTTGCTCAGCTTAGTTAAAGGTGTTGCAACTCTTGTCGCTGAGTAGCAGCACAGAATTTAAAATAGCTCTGTGAAGTTGGTAGCATTGGTTGTTCCTGTTTGATAAACTAAGTACAGGTTGTGTAATAGTTGGTTACCTCAACCACAGTTAATGAAAGGAGCAGACCAAAAATGATCATTATCCCAGTAGCTGCAGCAGTTTAAAATGTGAGGGTAACAACATAAAGGAAGTTGTACAGTACTGAAATTTGATTTTAGGGTTTCCAGTGATGTCATCGTCGAGAATGGCAGCTTAAGTCACTAGCTCCTCTGGAAAAACGTGTATTAAGCCCCGTTAACCCATCAACTAATATATTTTTCAAAAAATATTTGAACTGAAAAGAGGGGCAAGAATGGGGAAAAGGAATGGAAATAAAAAAAGCGACACTGTGGAGCCTGTGTCCGAGAGTGCAGCGAGTGGCTCTCCTACCCGACTGTGTGCTAGCGAGGAGGACGCTGGGCCTTGCTCAGGTGAAGCAGCGAATATGTTCGAAATCCTGAAAGAAATAATAGAGGTCCAGAAAGATATAAAGCAGCAGCTCAGTGATATTAAGTCAGAGCTCACCAGCGTTAATCAAAAAATAGCGGTAGCAGAGACTCGAGAAGGTGGAAGATCGCGTTCAAAACGTGGAACGGATACTGAGTAAGACAATAAAAATATTACATCACCAAGAAGGTAAACTGCTTGACCTAGAGGGAAGATCACTTGAAACTGTATTACGCAAGGAGGAAGCCATACACCAACTCAATGCAGAAATGCTGGTGCGTTCTCTGGGCCCGAGCTCATCTCAGATGGACCGAAAGACTTTGGAACCATGTGCTGTGGTCAAATGAGTCCACGTTTCAGCGAGTTTTCGGAAAAAATGGGAGTCGAGTTCTCCGTGCCAAAGATGAGAACGACCATCCTGATTGTTATCAGCATAAGGTGAAAAGCCAGCATCTGTGATGGTATGGAGGTGCATCAGTGCCCATGGTATGAGTGAGTTGCATGTACATGAAGGTACCATTGACTCTGAGGCGTTTATTAGGATTTTAGAGAGACATATGTTGCCATCAAGGCGACGTCTCTTCCTGGGACATCCATGCTTATTTCAGCAGGACAATGCCAGACCACATTCTGCATGGACTACAACAGTTTGGCTTTGTAGACACAGAGTGCGTGTGCTTGACTGGCCTGCTGCCAGTCCAGATCTGTTTCCTATTGAAAATGTATGGCGCATCATGAAGAAGAGAATCAGGCAATGGAGACCATGGACTGGTGAGCAGCTGAAGTCTTATATCAAACAAGACTGGGCAAAATTTCCAATTGCAAATCTACTACAATTAGTATCCTCAGTTCCAAAACAATTAAGAAGTGTTATTAAAAGGAAAGGTGATGTAATACAATGGTAAACATGCCTCTGTCCCAACTTTTGTTGAGTGTGTTGCAGCCATCAAATTCTAAATTTGTGTATATTTACAAAATATAATTAAGTTGGTCCGTAAAGCTATCAAAAATCTTTTCTTTGTACTTTTGTCAGTTAAATAAAGGTTCACATGAATTAACATATCACAGATTTTTGTTTTTATTGCATTTTGGAAAATATCCTAACTTTTCTGGAAATGGGGTTTGTATATATAAGAGGAGTACACAGGGAAATCTTTTGTTCACTGACTTTTATGAATACTGCAATGGGGGCCCTCAACTCACAAGTAGGAGGGGTTATCTCCCACAGCTAGACATTTCCTCTAGCTCAACGCAGGGTCATCTACTAGAGACCTTAGCCTTGGAGTCACACGTTCGTTGCCATTTTTGTTATTATTTCCATTTCTTAGTTCTTATTTGTTCAAGGAGTAGATCGATTAAGTTTTATTCTAATTTCAATGATACATTGACAGATAAATACAGATGGCTAAGGACAAGGTAAAATTCATTTCTTTTAATGTCAATGGGCAATTAAATCCAATCAAACATAAGAGAATTTTATCCAAAATGAAAAAAGAACAAGCCCATGTAGTATATTTACAGGAAACTCATTTAAGTGATAATGAGCATAAAAAACTAAAGAGAATGGGCTTCACTAATCTGTTTTTCTCCTCATATAAATCAGGACATATGAGAGGAGTTGCTATTCTTATCTCAAGTAAGCTAAATTTTGAAAAAGTATTCAAAATTGGTGATAAAGAGGGCAGATATATTCTGGTAAGGGGGAACATAGACAGCAATTCAGTTACTCTATTGAATATATACGCACCCCCAGGAAGTGATATTGGTTTCTTTCAGAAAATTACTGATATTATGGTAACGGAAACAGAAGGTCTCCTGATACGTGGGGGAGACTTACATTTACAATTACAACCGAAGTTAGACTCTTCCAATAGAAAAACCTATGAAACAAAGTCTTTACATAAGAAAGTTAATACACTTTTTGAGGATGTTGGTTTAATTGATATATGGAGGGACCTGTTCCCTCACAGAAGGGATTATACTCATTATTCTGCTCCGCATTCTGTATATACAAGAATAGAGTATTGCATAACATTTGGAAAAGACAAAGACAAAATAAACACCTGTGGAATTGGGACAATAGATGTAAGTGACCATGCACCTATATATCTATCTGTTGATTTTGACCTACAACCAAAGAATACTATTTGGAAACTAAATTCAAGTCTACTCAATGATCCGTATTTTAAGGAACAAATTAAAAAAGAAATTGGTCTGTACTTGGAATTTAATGATAATAGAGAGGTTCCACCTCCCATTTTATGGGATACTCTGAAGGCAGTCTTAAGAGTGAAAATTATAGCGATATCTTCATATAAGAAAAAAATAAGGAATAAAACATTAGAGGAATTACAAAATAGGCTGAAGGAACTAGAGAAAAAACAAATTGAATTTGGCACAGGATACATTAGGAGAAATTAAAAGAATTAGGAATGAAATAAATAATTTGACTACGCGAAATCAGGAAAAACTTAATGTTTCTGAAACAGACATTATGAAAGTGGATTGAAATCTATGAAAATACTGGCGTGGAAACTGAAAAAAAAAGATGGCAGAAAATATAATTCATAGAATTAGGGGATCCAAGAACAAAAATGATTAAAAAAAAATAAGCTAAGTGAAATTCAAGAAGCTTTCGAAGTGTTTTGCAAAACTCTATATTCCAAAGTTCCAGGGGGAAGCATAACCCAAATTGACACCTTCTTGAATTCTCTAGTTAGCCACTTTAAGCGAAGAACAAAATAGAAGGATGACACGTAGACTGGGAAGCTCATTCTGTAAAAGGGCTGGATGGTTTAGAGTTTGTGAAATGTGTGCAGGATAGTTTTTTGCAACAATACATAGAAGTACCGACTAGAGATGGGGCAGTGTTGGATCTCCTGTTAGGGAATGCAATAGGTCAGCTGACAGATGTATGTGTTGGGGAGCACTTCGGGTCCAGTGATCACAATAGCATTAGCTTCAATATAATTATGGAGAAGGACAGGACTGGACCTAGAGTTGAGATTTTTGATTGGAGAAAGGCTAACTTTGAGGGGATGCGAAGGGATTTAGAGAGAGTGGATTGGGTCAAGTTGTTTTATGGGAAGGATGTAATAGAGAAATGGAGGTCATTTAAGGGTGAAATTATGAGGGTACAGAATCTTTATGTTCCTGTTAGGGTGAAAGGAAAGGTTAAAGGTTTGAGAGCACCACGATTTTCAAGGGATATTAGAAATTTGGTTCAGAAAAAGAGGGATGTCTACAATAGATATAGGCAGCATGGAGTAAAGGAATTGCTCGAGGAATATAAAGAATGTAAAAGGAATCTTAAGAAAGAGATTAGAAAAGCTAAAAGAAGATACGAGGTTGGTTTGACACATAAGGTGAAAGTAAATCCGAAAGGTTTCTACAGCTATATTAAAAGCAAGAGGATAGTGAGGGATAAAATTGGCCCCTTAGAGAATCAGAGTGGTCAGCTATGTGTGGAACCGAAGGAGATGGGAGAGATTTTGAATGATTTCTTCTCTTCGATATTCACTAAGGAGAAGGATATTGAATTGTCTAAGGTGTGGGAAACAAGTAAAGAAGTTATGGAACCTATGACAATTAAAGAGGTGGAGGTACTGGCGCTTTTAAGAAATTTAAAAGTGGATAAATCTCCGGGTCCTGACAGGATATTCCTCAGGACCTTGAGGGAAGTTTGTGTAGAAATAGCAGGAGCTCTGACGGAGATCTTTAATACGTCATTAGAAACGGGGATTGTGCCGGAGGATTGGTGTATTGCTCATGTGGTTCCATTGTTTAAAAAGGGTTCTAGAAGGAAGCCTAGCAATTATAGACCTGTCAGTTTGACATCAGTGGTGGGTAAATTAATGGAAAGTATTCTTAGAAATAGTATTTATAATTATCTGGATAGATGGGATCTGATTAGAAGTAGCCAGCATGGATTTGTGCGTGGAAGGTCATGTTTGACAAACCTTATTGAATTTTTTGAAGTTACGAGGAATGTTGACGAGGGTAAGGCAGTGGATGTAGTCTATATGGACTTCAGCAAAGCCTTTGACAAAGTTCCACATGGAAGGTTAGTTAAGAAGGCTCAGTCGTTAGGTATTAATGCTGGAGTAATAAAATGGATTCAACAGTGGCTAGATGGGAGATGCCAGAGAGTAGTGGTGGATAATTGTTTATCGGGATGGAGGCTGGTGACTAGCGGGGTGCCTCAGGGATCTGTTTTGGGCCCAATGTTGTTTGTAATTTACATAAATGATCTGGATGATGGGGTGGTAAATTGGATTAGTAAGTATGCCGATGATACTAAGGTAGGAGGTGTTGTGGATAATGAGGTGGATTTTCAAAGCTTGCAGGGAGATTTTATGCCGGTTAGAAGAATGGGCTGAACGTTGGCAGATGGAGTTTAATGCTGAGAAGTGTGAGGTTCTACATTTTGGCAGGATTAATCCAAATAGAACATACAGAGTAAATGGTAGGGCATTGAGGAATGCAGAGGAACAGAGAGATCTAGGAATAACTGTGCATAGTTCCCTGAAAGTGGAGTCTCATGTAGATAGGGTGGTGAAGAGGGCTTTTGGAACGCTGGCCTTTATAAATCAAAGCATTGAGTACAGAAGTTGGGATGTAATGCTAAAGTTGTACAAGGCATTGGTAAGGCCAAATTTGGAATATTGTGTGCAGTTCTGGTCACCAAATTATAGGAAAGATATCAATAAATTAGAGAGAGTGCAGAGACGATTTACTAGGATGTTACCTGGGTTTCAGCAATTAAGTTACAGAGAAAGGTTGAACAAGTTAGGTCTCTATTCATTGGAGCGTAGAAGGTTGCGGGGGGATTTGATCGAGGTATTTAAAATTTTGAGAGGGATAGATAGAGTTGACATGAACAGGCTGTTTCCATTGAGAGTAGGGGAGATTCAAATGAGAGGACATGATTTGAGAGTTAGGGGGCAGAAGTTTAAGGGAAATACGAGGGGGTATTTCTTTATTCAGAGAGTGATAGCTGTGTGGAATGAGCTTCCTGTAGAAGTAGTAGAGGCCAGTTCAGTTGTGTCATTTAAGGTAAAATTGGATAGGTATATGGACAGGAAAGGAGTGGAGGGTTATGGGCTGAGTGCGGGTAGGTGGGACTAGGTGAGATTAAGGGTTCGGCACAGACTAGGAGGGCCAAGATGGCCTGTTTCCGTGCTGTGATTGTTATATGGTTATATGGACTGCTGACATAACTGAAGTTGAATTAAAAGCCGCAATTACTAGGCTTAAATTAAGCAAGTCACCAGGATCAGATGGGTATACGGCAGAGTGGTACAAAGAATTTAGAAATGAGTTAATTCCTGTTTTACTCCCCATACTGAACTGGGCTCTTAAAAAAAGGCACAAATGCCACCCATTTGGAAGGAAGTGATAATCTCGGCTATATCGAAAGAAGGGAAGGATAAAATGGAATGTGGGTCATTTAGACCAATATCCATTCTTAATGTACCGTAAATTCCAGACTATAAGCCGCTACTTTTTTCCCACGCTTTGAACACTGTGGCAACACTGCGGCCTATACTACGGTGCGGCTGATGCATGTTTTTTTTTCATGCCGCCAAAAACATTTTGCCTCGTAACAGTAGACCAATAAAATTGATGAGTAGTTCACAGAGGTCCAATGAAATTGTACGATAAATCAAGCGCACTTTCACAATTAAATTATTGTAAATCAGTCATTTGTACTCACCCTCATCAACATGGAAAACACTCGAAGAAAAGCATATGATGCAGCTTTTAAGTTAAAGGCGATCAATCTGGCGGTTGAAGAAGGAAATCGAGCTGCTGCACATAATCTTGGCATAAATGAATCGATGTGGAGACGCCAGCGTGAAGAACTGAGTCAATGCAAAAAGACGACAAAAGCTTTCAGAGGTAATCATAGCAGATGGCCCGAACTTGAAAACTTTCTTGAAGACTGGGTTAACACACAGAGAGCAGGCGGCCACGGTGTTTCCACCATGTAGATCAGACTGAAGGCTAAAGCAATCGCCACCAAAATGAAAATCGAAGATTTTAGAGGTGGGCCATCGTGGTGTTTTAGATTTATGAGACGAAAAGGCCTGTCCGTCAGGGTACGCACGACTCTGTGTCAGCAGCTCCCTCCCGACCACGAGGAAAAGCTTGCTAACTTCCGCACATTCACTCAAACAAAGATAGCGGAGGATTCCATCGGGCCAGATGATATCATAAATATGGATGAAGTACCTTTGACGTTTGACCTGCCTCTCACTCGGGCTGTTAATAAAAAAGGTGACTCGTCCATCACACTGAAAACAAGTGGCCATGAGAGAATGCATTTTACTTGTGTTCTGAGCTGCACAGCATCCGGACTAAAGCTTCCACCGATGGTGATTTTTAAGCGGCTAACAATGAAAGTTCAGTGAAAGCTGCCATCAAGAGTACAAACTCAATTCCAGCTGTGATTCCTGGGGGCACCATGAAGTATTTGCAGCCACTGGACATCAGCGTGAACCGGGCATTTAAAGTGGCGCTGCGCGTTGAGTGGGAGGCTTGGATGACGAGCGGCGAGAAATCCTTTACCAAAACAGGACGCATGCGAAGAGCATCTTTAACTTAAGTCTGCCAGTGGATCCTAAATGCGTGGAGCCGTGTCACAACATCCACCATCACCAACGGGTTTCGAAAGGCTGGACTGCTGCATGATGAAGAGGACCGCGTGCGCTCAAGTGAGAGCGACAACTAAGAGACTGAAGTGAGTGACGAGATCCTGAGGTTATTCAATTCGGACACTGAAGAAGAGGACTTTGATGGTTTTAGTGCACAGGAGGAAGATGAAGAAGGCGATCAATAACTTTTCCTGGTAGGCTGCAGTATAGATATTTTTTTACCAGTCGTTAGGAGATATTGGAATGTTGTTCGTGCACTGTTCAGTAAAAAAGTATATGCAACGTAATTTGTGTGTTACCGATACGTATGTATATTTAAAAGTAGCTGTGTTACAGGCACTGTTCGAAAAAAAGCATTTGCAATATATATTTGTTTATGTTACCATACGGATTTAATTAAAAGTTAAAAAATCCTCACGTGTAATATCTTTCTGTGTAAATATCTCATATTACAACGTGGGACACCTGCGGCTTAAAATCCGGTGCGGCTTGTACAAGTACAAAATTGATTTTCTTTCTAAAATTAGAGCGTGCGGCTTTTAATCAGGTGTGCTCTGTAGTCTGGAATCTATGGTAGGTTATAGGTTATTTACCTCCATCATGGCCAAACGATTAGAGGAGTTTCTACCCATACTGATATGTAACGATCAGACAAGTTTTATACGACAACGCCAGACACAAGACAATATACGAAGGACACTTCACATTATGGATCATATACAAAAAAATAAAATCGAAGCAATAGTGATAAGCTTAGATGCTTTAAAAGCATTTGATTTGGTTAATTGGAATTTTCTTTACAGAGTTTTACATAGATTTGGTTTCCAAGACACAATTATTAAAACTATACAGACACTATATGACAATCCTACTGCTAGGATTAAAATCAATGGATATTTATCAAATACTCTTACCCTAGAAAGGGGCACGAGACAGGGTTGCGCATGGTCATCGCTACTCTTCACGTTATATCTGGAACAATTAGCTCAATACATCAGACAAAATGAAGATATCAGGGGGGTTACTATTAAAGGGACGGACCATAAATTGGCTTGTTATGCGGATGACATTTTGATCTATCTAGGGCAACCAACATACTCTTTACCTAAATTGATGCAATCTTTTGAACAATATGGTCAATTATCAGGATACAAGATCAACATAGATAAAACCTAATTACTTTCATATTACTATAGCCCACCAAGAGAAATTGAAAGTTGATACCCCTGGGCAAGGCACACAGAATCTTTCAAATATTTGGGCATCATTATGCCAAAAGATTTGGCAAAATTATCAGAATGTAATTATCAGCCTTTATATAAAAAAATTAAGGAAGATGTGGCAAGATGGAACCTGAGTCTTTTTTTCAGTCTCAGTTCAAGGATTGAGTCTATTAAAATGAATATACTGCCCATACTGTTATATCTCTTTCAGACCCTACCAATAGAGATTAATCAAAATCAATTCAATGAATGGAACAAGATGCTATCAAGGTATATTTGGCAGGGTAAAAGACCTAGAGTTCATCTCAAAACTTTGCAATTAGCAAAGGAAAAGGGTGATGGGGCCGACCTTCTCTTAGAGATTATTATTTTGCAGCACAGTTGAGAGCTGTGATATGTTGGTGCAACCCATCATATGATGCTCAATGGAAAAACATTGAAGAGTGGGTACTTCCCATCCCCATACAAGCAATTTTGACTGATAACAACGTGCAAAGGTACATAAATACTATTGATAACCCATGGGTGAAATTGACTCTTAAAATATGGAAAACTACTATAAAAGAATATAATCTAGAGGGAGATATTGCAATTCGTAAATGGTGTGTGCATATGACTTGGATTTTACACCAAATAAATTGGATGCTAGATTTAAGGACTGGACAGCTAAAGGAATAACAGTTCTTTGCAACATAATGAAAGAAGGAACACTGTTCAGTTTTGAAATGCTTAAAGAGAAACACTTACTAGAAAAACAAGATTTTTATCAGTATTTACAGATGCGACAATATGTTAATAAGATACAAAAATGTAACCAAGGCAGATACATGCTTGATAGAGCTCTTTAGAAAAGTATATAATTCAGATTATGGTAGTAGAATCATTTCAAGCATGTATAAGGGGTTGTCAAATCTTAAAACACATTCGACTTCATACATTAGAACAAAATGAGAGAAGGAAGGAAGGATAATTATATCTGAGGAAGAATGGACAACAATATGGAGATATCAATGGAAGTGTACCATTTCACAGAAATGGAGGGAGTTTGGTTGGAAAAACTTGATGAGATATTTTATTACACCCTCTCAGAAATCCCATTATGATAGTAACCTCTCTGTTTGCTGGAGAAATTGTGGAAATCAAAATGCAAATTATTATCATATTTTTTGGGACTGCCCTGTTATCAAAAACTATTGGAGGGGGATACACAATGCCCTACAAGACATCTTTAAATGTGAAATACCCTTGGAGTGCAAGACCACCATATGTTTTGGATATACACGTCAAGAATGGTTGAAAAGAGATAAATATTTAATGAATATACAGTTGGTAGCTGGTAAAAAGACTCTTACTAGGAAATGGTTATCACAGGAGAGCCCAACTTTAAATACATGGATGGAAATTACAATGAACATTTACAAAATGGAGAAGATAACAGCATCTGTTAATCATAAGCTGGAACAATTTGATTCATACTGGGGAAAATGGTTTAACTACATAATGCCTCATAGGCCTGATTTTATTCTCACAAACCAATGAATCTGTTGTTTAAAAAAAAGATCACTCCCTACTTGTACATAGTTCTTTCCCTTTGCTTGTTTTTTTCTTTCCACTCTTTTCTATGAGTGTATACCTCAGATAAACACTTTGTGGAGATTTGTGATACATATGATTATATGATATATGTACAATGTCTGAAATACATCTTATGGAAAGTTTGATGATGAACTTTAATAAAAAAAATTACAAAAAAGAGAAATTTGATTTTAGCTGGAATGATTTGACATTTTAGAAGCTGGATAAGTCAATCTAAACAGTTAATTTACATCTTTTTGTGCAGATATCGATGAGTGCAACAGTGAGAAACCAATCTGTAATGGTGCACATGAAGAGTGTAAAAACACAGATGGCAGCTATATTTGTGGATGCATTGAGGGATATTCTAAACAAAACGGTGTTTGTGTTGAGGACAAGCTGTCTCGTAAGTTTTACCTTTCTCTTGATCCAAAGTAATCAAATTTATTCTAAACTACAATAGCAGAAATTCCTTTCTAAACATTTCAGCAGAGCAAATTTTCAATTTGTTAGCTCATAACATCGATCAATAATGTTGAAAACCTTTTAATTGAAATAAGTACCAGAAATCCACATAGATCGATAACTAAAGGGAAAGGTGCGCTTCACCAGATTAAAAAATAAAGCAGAAGGCAATCATCCTACACTTATCCATAACCTTGGCAAACTTTTTGCTGGTATTGGCACAAAACAGTTGGAAATGGTCTATTTCACAATAATCAATGCTCTTAATTTGCAACAAGAATAATGGTATGCGAACTCCTTTTTATAAGGAAAAATATCTTGCAGAGTTTGAAAGGGGGATACATAAAGTTGTTTCCAGTGATTTCCTGACTGCTTCATTTGGGTCACTGGTTGTGGCATTTGTCTCATTATTGCAGTATTCATCTGTATATGCAGTAGCATACTCAACAGAAACATAAAACTTTATTAAAAATGATCAAAACTATTTTGCACTACTGAACTTACTACTTTTTTAAATTCCTTCAACATTCTTGCAAAATTGTGAAGTTTTTAGTTTTCTATAAGTTTATTATTCTATATTTTGCCTTTGTTGTCATTTACATCCCATTCTTATTTAAGTGTTGTTATTTCCTTTTATTATCCTTAATTATTTAATGTGGCTGGCTGGTCAGTCTGCTTGATGGCATCACAATTGTCATGTACCACAGAATCATTAATAACCAATATCTCCTAACACAGACATTAAAATCCACATAATTTTTGTTGTCTCATGTTCTTTTTCCTAAGATCAGCAATGAGTGCCGTTACCTCACTACTAACTACCAAATTATGAATGAAATGGTAGTCACACAGTTCCTTCAAGTGCATTCATGGAAATGGTACATGTGGCAATAAACAACTCAATATTTAGACCATAAGATATTGGAGTAGAATTAGGCAGTTCAGCCCATTGATCTTGCCTACTTAAGACATGGGTCATAGAATGGTACACACAGGAACAGGCCATCTGTCCCACAGTGTTGTGCTGAACCAGCTAAAAAAGCAAATCATAAACACCAAACACTAATCCCTCCTAACTACACCACGTCTATACTTTTCATCTTCCTTACATCAGTGTGCCTATCTAAATGTCTCTTAAAGGTCTCTAAATGTACTTGCCTCTATCATATCTGGCAGCGCATTCCAGGCATCCATGACTCTGAGTGGGGGAAAAAAAACGTTCCCATTGCATCTCCCTTGAACCCACCCCGTCTCGTCTTCAGTGCGTGCCATCTAATATTAAACATGTTAGCCCTGGGAACCAAGGCCTAAGAGAAACTGGATAAAGCAAGAAATAGAAAATAATTTGAACTAAATGTATTTTCTTCATTTCTTCAAATGGCAGTCCCTGAAGAAGGTCTCTTTGACAACGTTACTGAGGATGAGATGGTAGTCCTACAGCAAATGTTCTTTGGTGTCATCATATGTGCGCTAGCAACACTTGCAGCAAAGGGAGACATGGTCTTCACCTCTATCTTCATTGGAGCTATTGCAGCAACTGCTGGGTACTGGTTATCAGAGAAATCAGACCGTCTTGTGGATGGATTTCTTAAAGGAAAATAATGTGGAATATAACTTAAGAAAAATCAATCAGACAATTATCTGTGGTAATAGTTGACTCAAAAAAAAAACTGTCTTATTACCCAGTGGACTGCTTTAGAAGAGCCGGTGGTTGAGAATACAATTTGAAATTATGGATAAAATATCAATCTATCAATAATGAATTCAACATAAACTGCATGTTTGAAAACAGAAGGCATGGTGAGGTGTCCCTGTCAGTACAACCCTCATGCTTGTACTTTTTCATGAATGCTGAGGTTAGGTAAATTTTACAATGATGTAACTTTCTGAGTAATCCACTAATTTATTGCAAAATGCTGCTGCATGGGCTTGGTCCACAAGCTTAGTTATCAGAGAAGAAATTTCAGTTACTTTTCAAGTAAGTCATGCTTCCAATTATAAAACATATTATTTTTGGAAAACTAGCCCAAGTACAGTCAAGTAGACCATGGATTTGTTAAATAAACTTATTGGTGTCTAATTTTCACTCCTTGACTGACAGTGGGCTGGCTAATTATCTGATGCCACTCTGTATGTCTTTAAGTTTATGACTACTGGATTGAGCCTAGAGGTCCCATTCAAGCATTTTCTTCTCCTGTTAAAAGTCATATTAAATACATGGGAGTTGAATACATAATCAATGTCAGGCACTAAATGAATACAGGTCTCATTGAAGTTTTTGTACTAGCAAAACAATATGTTCCTTGGTTTTTTGATGGAGGACTGGTTAGAAGATAACTCACACAGTTGATATCATGTTCTATTAGTAACTTATTTGTTTCCTTAACCCACTGAAGTGATCATGTTATGAAAACTTAAGTTTTGAAATGCTGATTAAGCAACAGGTATCAGTTGGGTTTGCAGGATTTGAGTGTTAGTATTAGTATGATGTGGTAGGTAATGACTAGCTATCTAACAAATAAAGGAAGAGGATAAAATCTGAATTGGCCTTAAGTCATTCAGTTGGAAGGGGTGAATCTGTTAACACCATCTGTGAAGCTAAATAGCCATCTTACAAACAGATGATTATGTTGTATTGTACTTGCCTTCTAGGCGAGAACACAAGTAACCTTGTAATTTTAAAATGGAAAGGGCAACATGCCAGACTCAATTGGGTTTAACACTGAATAAGAAATGTATGATGCTCTCTTTGGAGGAAAATGTGTGCATATTTTTAAAGCATATCTGGAAAGCTTGGTCAAAAAAAGCAAACTGGCATCATCATTGCCTCTGTTGAAATTGTAATAGTGAGTATTTTCGGAGTTCTATCTATCGTCTCTCTCTGATATTAATCCATTAAATAAAACTGGCAGAGCTGCTATAAACTGGGATTGACCCTTGCACTGAAAAAGGCTTTGGTTTTACTGTTACAGATTTTGTAAATAATTTAATCTCTCTATTACCTAAACATTGATTTAAATGTGTTATTGCTTTTCTATGTAATGTCTCCATTGCAACTGGCTTATTGGGTTAAAAGTTCATGGATCCTAAAAGCTTTGTAATGTGTGGAGAATAAGTCTTTGTGAACTATTCCACTGTGGGGAAATGACTCGATGATGGTCAGCAGGGCAAGTGAATATCAAGACCAACTTGGTTGATTTGTTTTTTTTTTGTGTGGTAATTTCCCCAAGCTATGGGCTGCAGAATCAGTAACTCTGCACACAATATAAAGCTAAATTAGATAGGTTCAGGACACTCAACTGTGTCACTTGGTATAATGCATAATTGTAGGAATGCATACGTCATTTCCTTGGGTTTGTATCATCAAGATATAGATTTCATAGCTTTATATTTATGTCTTTATCGCTGCCTTGATGGTCATTTGGGGATAATGTGTTGTAAGTTTTATTCTCAGAAAATAAGTTATGATATAATCAGAAATGAAATGATGGATATGTCAATCATTAACTGTGAAGGGAAAAGTTTAGTTAATTTTCTGAAAAAGGGCAAAGAGCTTTTATTTTTGTGCTCAACAAAAGTCACCAATGATTTTTCATCTCTTCACCCATATTTGTTCTGTATCTTCAGCAGGTTTTATTTCTGATTTCCTGTGTTGTATTTTTGTTGTATTTTATTTGTATCAGATTTAATGTGATTTGTTTGCAAAATCTTTTGTTTAATACTGCGATACAGCAAAATCCTTGTAGGATTTTGAAGTCTACCTTTTGTTATCTTCTAACATAATTGATTATTCTAAATACATTTTAATAGGATGTTGGTGTGCTCTCTTACATTGGTAAATTGAGGGATCGTAATCAAAAGATTGTTTTATCATTGAGATGCATATTAAATTCTGTTAACGGGCCCCCTTGTTAAAACTATTACCGAAGTTCTATTTTAGTGAACTTTTCTTCATTTTTGATTCAAACGAATAACGCAAGGATTATGTGATAGAGTTGGTCTACAAGCTCTAATTATTTATTTTCCCTATTTTTAAGGAAATAAGACCTGTAATATTTTATTTTAATGTTTGATCTCAAAAGTTAGTGCTGTTGTTTTATAGTTAAACATATGCACCCTAATTGCAGCTGTTACAACTGTTGTTGGAAGTATCTGCACTGAAATTGCCTTTTGTATCTGCACTGATATTGCCTTTGTTTATTTGTGAAGATAAAATAAGATCACGCCCTGTCAGTAGAGCTGATCTAGTTTGGCCCATGACTATCCATTCTGAAAATATACTGTTTACATCAGAATTCTAGGACATATCACATGTCATTGGACTGCTTGATGCAACTTTCTATTTTCAACAAAGGTTATTAAAATGTATATTTAAAGACAATAAGCCTTGAATATTGCAGTTTGTACTTCCTGAATTTTTATTTCCAGTTAGTCAATCTATAATTGTGTGCATAATTATGTTGCACACTACTTGTTAGAGCTAGCTAGATAAACTGGTGGTTAACATCTCAGATTCTGATTTGGCATATGACACTGACATTCATTTCCCTGGTATTTTCCTATAAACATACAATATTTGAATATCAGAGATAAGAACTGACTTAATTAAGTTCAATGCAAAGTGATCTGCAGCATTTGATTTGATGATTCAACCATTTGTAATGTATCCAGGTTCATCATTGGGAACTACTGAAATACAATCCCAACTTTGGAAGTTTCCCAGTTGGGTTTGAAATCAACTCTGATCAATATTGGTTAACAATGTAGATAATGTCATAATGTAGACCTTTTGGTGAACAAGGTTGGAAATTGTTTATTTTAATTAAATTTGAGCTTATCCCACTTTTTTTAAAAAAAGGCATGCTCTAGGTACATATACAAAATGCTGGAGGAACACAGTAGGCCAGACACATCTAGGGAAAAGAGTACAGTCGATGTTTCGAGCCAAAAACCTTCGGCAGGACTCTCGAACGCCTTTTTTAGTAGTGGGATGAGTTCATATGAAACGGAATGTTGTAAAATACAGCAAAATGGAATGTTGTTCAAACACCTGGAGCTGCTAGCACTGAAATTCTATTGAAAAATGAAATCAACACTTTGTGCTATATATCATCAAGATTGTGATGCTTGTTTTCTTTTGTCCCCAAAAGCTCTGGTGTCATTCATATTGGAGTGAAACACTGCTTCATACTTTCATAGCAAGAAGCAGTCTGTGCTGGAGAACAGTGGATTAAATATATAACCTTATAACAATTACAGCACGGAAAGAGACCATCTTGGCCCTTCTAGTCCATGCCGAACGCTTACTCTCACCTAGTCCCACCAACCTGCACTCAGCCCATAACTCTCCATTCCTTTCCTGTCCATATACCTATTCAATTTTTTTAAAAATGACAATCAAACCTGCCTCTACCACTTCTTCTGGAAGCTTGTTCCACACAGATACCACTCTCTGAGTAAAGAAGTTCCCCCTCGTGTTACCCCTAAACTTTTGCCCCTTAACTCTCAAATCATGTCCTCTTGTTTGAATCTCCCTTATTCTCAATGGAAAAAGCCTATCCATGTCAACTCTATCTATCCCCCTCATAATTTTAAATAACTCTATCAAGGTCCCCCTCTACCTTCTATGCTCCAAAGAATAAAGACCTTTCTCTGTAACTTAGGTGCTGAAACCCAGGTAACATTCTAGTAAGTCTCCTCTGTACTCTCTCTATTTTGTTGACATCTTTCCTATAATTCAGTGACCAGAACTGTACACAATACTCCAAATTTGGTCTCACCAATGCCTTGTACAATTTTAACATTACATACCAATTCCTATACTCAATGCTCTGATTTATAAAGGCCAGCATACCAAAAGCTTTCTTCACCACCCTATCCACGTGAGATTCCACCTTCAGGGAACTATGCACCATTATTCCTAGATCACTCTGTTCTACTGCATTCTTCAATGCCCTACCATTTACCATGTTCGTCCTATTCTAATTGTTCCTACCAAAATGTAGCACCTCACACTTATCAGCATTATACTTCATCTGCCATCGCTCAGCCCACTCTTCTAACTGGCCTAAATCTCTCTGAAAGCTTTGAAAACCTACTTCATTATCCACAACACCACCTATCTTAGTATCATCTGCATACTTACTAATCCAATTTACCACCCCATCATCCAGATCATTAATGTATATGACAAACAACATTGGACCCAGTATGGATCCCTGAGGCACACCACTAGTCACCGGCCTCCAACCTGACAAACAGTTATCCACCACTACTCTCTGTCATCTCCCATCCAGCCACTGTTGAATCCATTACTTCAATATTAATACCTAACGATTGAACCTTCCTAACTAAACTTGCGTGTGGAGCCTTGTCAAAGGCCTTACCAAAGTCCATATAGGCAACATCCACTGCTTTACCCTCGTCAACTTTCCTAGTAACCTCTTCAAAAAATTCAATAAAATTTGTCAAACATAACCTTCCATGCACAAATCCATGTTGATTATTTCTAATCAGGCCCTGTCTATCCAGATAATTATATATACCATCTCTAAGAATACTTCCCATTAAATTACCCACTACTGACATCAGACATACAGGCCTATAATTGCTAGGTTTACTCTTAGAACCCTTTTTAAACAATGGAACCACATGAGCAATACGCCAATCCTCCGGCACCATCCCCGTTTCTAATGACATTTGAAATCTTTCTGTCAGAGCCCCTGCTATTTCTACTCTAACTTCCCTCAAGATCCTAGGGAATATCCTGTCAGGAACCGGAGACTTAACCACTTTTAAATTCTTTAAAAGCTTCAGTACTTCCTCTTCTTTAATCTTCATAGTTTCTATAACTACCCTACTTGTTTCCCTTACCTTACACAATTCAATATCCTTCTCCTTAGTGAATACCAAAGAAAAGAAATTGTTCAAAATCTCCCCCATCTCTTTTGGCTCCACACATAGCTGTCCACTCTGATTCTCTAAGGGACCAATTTTACCCCTCACTATCCTTTTGCTATTAATATAACTGTAGAAACCCTTTGGGTTTGAGAAGTGGCAGATGGAGTTCAACCCAGATAAGTGTGCAGTGGTTCATTTCAGTAGGTCAAATATGATGGCAGAATATGGTATTAATGGTATCAAAGTGCTGCGCAGGTTGACTGTGCGTTTAAGAAGGCATACGGTGCATTGGCCTTCATCAACTGTGGGATTGAGTTTAAGAGCCAAGAGGTAATATTGCAGCTTTATAGGACCCTGGTCAGACCCCACTTGGAGTACTGTGCTCAGTTCTGATCATCTCACTACAGGAAGGATGTGGAGACTATAGAGGAGATTTACAAGGATGTTGCCTGTATTGGGGAGCATGCCTTATGAGAATAGGTTGAGTGAACAAAATAAAATATTTTAGAGATACAGCTCTAGAGCTCTACAGGTCATAGAAACGTAGAAAACCTACAGTACAATACAGGCCCTTCAGCCCTCAATGCCATACTGAACTACCTAGGGTTTCCCATAGCCCTCTATTTTTGTAAGCTTCATGTACCAACTTGATGCTTTCCAAAAGCTCCAGCACATCCCCTTTCTTAATATCTACATGTTCAAGCTTTTCAGTCCATTGTAAGTCATCCCTACAATTGCCAAAGTCCTTTTCCATTGCGAATACTGAAGCAAAGTATTCATTAAGTACTTCTGCTACCTCTTCTGGTTCCATGCACACTTTTCCACTGTCACACTTGATTGGTCTTATTCTCCCATGACTTATCCTCTTGCTCTTCACATACTTGTAGAATGCCTTGGTGTTTTCCTTAATCCTGTCTGTCAAGGCCTTCTCATGGCCCTTTCTGGCTCTCCTAATTTCATTCTTAAGCTCCTTCCAGCTAGCCTCATGATCTTCTAGATCTCTATCATTACCTAGTTTTTTTGAACCTTTCATAAGCTTTTCTTCTTGACTGGATTTTCTACAGCCTTTGTACACCATGGTTTCTGTACCCTACCATCCTTTCCCTGTTTCATTGGAGTGTACCTATGCAGGATGCTACACAAATACCCCCTGAACATTTGCCACATTTCTGCCATACATTTCCCTGCGAACATCTGCTCTGAATTTATACTTTTAAGTTCCTGCCTGATAGCCTCATATTTCCCCTTACTCCAATTAAATGTTTTCCTAACTTGTCTGCTCCTATCCTTCTCCAATGCTATGGTAAAGATGTGACATTGAATTATAAGATGTAGAATCCTTGTGGGTAGAGTTAAGAATCTACAAGGTAAAAGGACCCTGATGGGGGTTGTATGTGCGTTTGTGGCCACAATGTGAGCTACAGATTACAGTGGGTGATAGAAGAAGCATGTCAAAAAGGCAATGTTATGATGCTCATGGGAGAATTCAATATGCAGCTAAGTTGGGAAAATCATGTTGGTGTTGGATCCCAGGAGATGGAATTTGTGGGAAGCCTACAAGATGACTTTTTGGAGTAACTTGTGGTTGAGCCTATTAAGGGATCAGCTATTCTCGATTGTGTGTTGAATAATGAACTGGATTTGATTAGGGAGCTTAAGATAAAGGAACACTTGGGAGTCAGTGATCATAATATGATAGACTTCACCCTGCAATTTCAGAGGAAGAAGCTAATGTCAGATGTATTGGTATTACAGTGGAGTAAAGAGTGGCATGAGAGCAGAGCTGGCCAAAATTGATTAGAAGGTAGGATAGACAGCACAGTGATGCGAGACATTGATAGGATGCAGAAGTGGGCTGAGAAGTGGCAGATGGAGTTCAACCAGGAGAAGTGTGAGGTGGTACACTTCAGAAGGACAAACTCCAAGGCAGAGTACAAAGTAAATGGCAGGATACTTGGTAGTCTAGAGTGATCTGGGGGTACATGTCCACAGATCCCTGAAAGTTGCCTCACAGGTAGATAGGGTAGTTAAGAAAGCTTATGGGGTGTTAGCTTCCATAAATCGAGGGATAGAGTTTAAGAGTCATGATGTAATGATGCAGCTCTTTAAAATTCTGGTTAGACCACACTTGGAGTACTGTGTCCAGTTCTGGTCGCCTCACTATAGGAAGGATGTGGAAGCATTGGAAAGGGTACAGAGGAGATTTACCAGGATGCTGCCTGGTTTAGAGAGTATGCATTATGATCAGAGATTAAGGGAGCTAGGGCTTTACTCTTTAGAGAGAAGGAGGATGAGAGAAGACATGATAGAGGTATACAAGATATTAAGAGGAATAGATAGAGTGGACAGCCAGTGCCTCTTCCCCAGGGCGCCACTGCTTAATACAAGAGGATGTGGCTTTAAAGTAAGGGGAGGAAAGTTCAAGGAGGATATGAGAGGAAGGTTTTTCACTCAGAGAGTGGTTGGTGCATGGAATACACTGCCTGAGTCAGTGGTGGAGGCAGATACACTAGTGTAATTTAAGAGACTATATGAAGTCAATTATAAGACATTGGTGAGGCCTCACTTGAAGTATTATATGCAGTTTTGGACCCCCTATTTAGGAAAGGATGTGCTGACATTGGAGTGGGTTCAGAGGAGGTTCATAAGAATGATTCTGGGAATTAATGTCTTACTGCATGACAAGCAATTGATGGCTTTGGATCTTTATTCACTGGAATTTAGAAGGCTGAAGGGAATCTCATTGAAACATCGAATGTTGAAAGACCTAGAAAGAGTGGATGTGGAGAGGATGTTTCCTATAGTGGGGGAGTCTGGGACCAGAGGGCACAGATAGAGTGGATGTGGAGAGGATGTTTCCTATAGTGGGGGAGTCTAGGACCAGAGGACACAGATAGAGTGGATGTGGAGAGGATGTTTCCTATAGTGGGGGAGTCTGGGACCAGAGGGCACAGTCTCAGTAGAGGAGCGTCCATTTTGAATGGAGATGAGGAATTTCTTTTGCCAGATGGTGGTGAATCTGTGGAATTTATTGCCCCAGGTGGCTGTGAAGACCAGGTCATTTGGTGTATCTAAAGTGGAGGCTGTAAGTTCTTGATTAGTTAGGGCATGAAAGGTTAAAAGGAGAAGGCAGGAGAATGGAGTTGAGAGGGAAATTGCTCAGCCATGATGAAATGGCAGAGCAGGCTCAATGGTTGAATGACCTACGTTTGCGCTTGTGCCTTGTGATCTAAAATGCCTGCTTTCCAGAGGGAGAACTTACAAGCTCTTTACAGAGGACGCCCTGAGCTCGAGTAGCATCATGCTAACTGCTATGCTACCATGGCGCCCAAATAGCAAATGAATGAATCATGAAGGAAAATTATTATAGCTGTACGGTCATCCTTTATGAGAAGCCTTGGATGGAGATGGTATTCGTGCATAACTACAGCAACCTCCATCCAAAGAGGTGTAATTGCTAACAACATTGTCAATTAATGCACTGGAAGGCCTCAGCCTGTTGAGCATTGCTGGGAAGAAAGTTGCTCCAGATTCCAGCATTTGCAGTATCTTGGGTCAACATTGTCAATCACCTGGGTTAAGTGGAAGTGCTGACTCATGCTTCATGCTTCCATGACTGATGTAATTGGCTCCCTTCAAAAATGCATTTCAAATGGCTGATGAGGAAATTGGCAGTGAAAGTTCTGATCGTTTTTAAACGTGAGACATCTTGTGCCTTTTGAGTTATATATTAATAGCACAAGACTTTATATTGTGAAAACTTTGAGCACAGCTAAAGATTGAGAACTTAAATTTCCAATTTCTTGATGTAAATTTTCAAAAATTGACCGCAATAAAAATGCTAAATACTTGCATTCCCATTACAGGTGAACTAATGTTCTTCTTGTGGCTGCCAATGAGCTCAGCTGTGTATTTTGAACAATAAGCTGTAACGGATGAATGTGGATGTCAGGTTTCCTTATGGTGGAAATACAAGCCTTTAATTTGTATTTTCAACTCTGCTGCATGATGCTGAAAACAAACTCTGCATATTACATCCATTTCTACCTGGAGTTTTTTTTTGATCTAATTCAGATGCAAAGTGCAAAATTATGCTCAACCTATCCTATGTGGTCTTCAGGAAGAATGCATTTGGGTTTTAAATTTTTGAAGGCCACCAATATTGCTGTCACATTCTACAGGAGCATCTTTATGTTCAAATCTTTGTGCATAAGCTACTGCCTCCAAGAAGGTCAAAGACAATGATTCAGAACTTTACTAGCTACTGCGGGGCTCAGCTTCTCAAAAAAAAGTTGCAGTTCATCACTGGGTCATATAGGATATCCAGGCACCGTTAGCAAATAAGCTGTTTCATTTGTCTTGATTTCAATGTAGCATTTCCAGCACTGAGATTTGCCAATGTTTCTGGATGCCTTGTGTGTGCACACTTGTCAATGTAGAGTTCATTTTGAATTTCAGATACATTTTCCTCATGATGAATTCTGTGATTCTGGTGAAACACAGTGACACAGCTAAAGCTGCCATTGTTATAACCTCTGCTTCAGTTGGCCCAAATCTTCACTCTTCACTTTCCTCCTGGAGGCAGGTTATTTGTTCACAAACTAAGTAAGGCTCTGATCACAATGAAGCCATTAGTATGGAAATTTGATAAGGCCATATGATATAGGAGCAGAATTGGGTTATTTAACCCGCTGAGTCTGCTGCGCCATTTCATCACGGCTGATCCAATTTTCCTCTCAGCCCCGTTCTCCTGTTTTCTCACCATATCCCAATGGTGATAGATGGTGGAGGTGTAGGAATTTGCATGCCTGTTCTTGCAGAATTAAGTAACATTTCTTATCTTAGCTTCTATTGGAAAGAAAATTACTCATGCAGTTTCTGCTCAAACTGTAACACTATTTACTGCTGTGTAGCAACTGTGAAGAACAGCAAGCTGCTTGTGTATATGGTCATCCCTCTGCATGATGACAATACTGAGTTGCATGTGCTGGAAGGAATTGCATTTCTATGGTACAGCTTCAGAACATCACAATACTTTGCAAAACCAATTAACACCTTTTTGTCTGCAATTGCTGATGCACTTTAATCTGGGCAGGTGAGGTGTTTGCATTTTGCAAATGTAAAGTGAAAGTACACAGTTAATGTCAGGACCTTTAGCTGTATTGTTATGCAGGGGGATCTTTAGATCCAATCGGGGGTCGGCAACCCGCAGCTCCGGAGCCACATGTGCCTCTTTTACGTCTGTGCTGCGGCTCCCTGTTGCTTTGGGAAATAATTGGTCAGTATTTAATTAAAATGTATTTTAATTAAAATGTTTGTTAGTTTTTGAAATGTAATTCTAAATTTGAAGATTATGGTGATCTTGTACAATCTAAATAAGACGTTGTGGCGACCCATTTTCTGACACATCCGAACCGGCTCACAATTAGCCAGCGTTCAGGCTAAGGGAGATAGCCTACGGGGGTTTGTGAGTACGTGTCTTTTGCAGCATCCGCGCCCATGGGGGGCGGGTTGAGGGAGGCTTAAAAGCAAGGCTGTTTAGTTTGAATAAAGCTATCTTTGACTGCAGTTTACTGACTGCGCTACAACGTGTTTTTAATCGCTGGCTGTCCAGAGGGGAGGTGCTGAAACGCTTTGTCGCGTGTCTGGAAGAAGTGAAAACTTTCCTGGGCAGCAAAGGGCTCACCTTTCCTGAGCTGGAACAGCCAGAGTGGCTGGAAAAGCTACACTTCATGGTAGACATGACAGCGCACCTGAACACGCTGAACACAGCTCTTCAGGGGAAAGGACGTACAGCCCTGCACATGTTGGAGGATGTTTTGGCATTCGAGCGCAAGTTGACGTTGCTTGCCAGAGATTTACAGAAAGGCACATTGTCTCACTTCCCCAATTTGAGAGAGTTCAAACAAGGTCACGACATGTTAAATTCGGAGTATTTACATTCTGCAATCATCGCAATGCAAACATCGTTTGGGAAACGCTTCTGTGAGTTCAGAGAGGAAAAAAAACACATTATCCTTCCCGGTCACTCCCCTAAGCATCGATCCATCCCTACTGAATACGACTGCATTGTCAGGTGTGAGTCAACCTGACCAAGTATGATAAATATTTTAATTGCCTAATATTTTACGTATATTCATATGTTTTCATTGTTCAGTGAAATAGTCCTTTTATTTTTCAGGTTGACAGCTGGCTGACATTATTTTTGGTTTGCTGCTGGCGGCAAATTTAAGTTTGGCGTTTTTCATAAATACAAGGACTCAAATAGACGTTGAGTATTTTACTTAAAAGTAACCTTCAACCCAACGTCTTTTTTTTGGAGTTCAAAATGTTTTTGTTGCATGCAGAAATGTAATTTCGTTTTCTCTGCAGGAGTTCATCAATTTCATAAATGCAACACATTATAGTTTGTTTATACATAGCATAAAGGCAAAACAAAACGTTGTATGCAGTGTTATTTCATTTTAAATGTCAAACGGGTTTTGCGGCTCCCAGTGTTTTCTTTTCTGTGGGAAACGGGTCCAAGTGGCTCTTTCAGTGGTAAAGGTTGCTGACCCCTGGGCCCTAGCTCACTGAAAGTGCCACACAAGTTCATAGGATAGCATGATGAAGGGCCTGTTTGGGCACTTTTCTATGTTTCACTTGTTTAACATGTGATTAAATGGGAATTTCCAATGAGCCCTTCATGTATTTAGCATAGTTTTATTTTGGAGATGATTGGTAAATGAAAGGGAGATAGGATGAAGAACAGTTGAGGATAGTGTCATTTGATTCCTCAAGGTTGTCTCGTTGGAGGAGGTGGTGCAGATAAGCTCCCACTATCGATTAAATTCTAATAGTGGGTGTCTCAATTAGCCTCTGACTACTAAGTCCAACTCCTGGTATTCAAATGTGGCTTAGCTACTAAGCTTGGCAGAACCATTTTCTACTGACAGGAGGAGGGGCAATGGCAGGTTACTGGCACCTTAAAATCAGTCACTTCAGGCAGATAGCTCATTGGCTGTGGTTGCAGCTTGTCTAAGAGAAGGAAAAGTTCACTGCATTGTGCTAGACCCACTCATGGGCAAGGCTTCAGGAGTAAACTCTGAGGGGAAAATCAGAAGCTGGAGTCCCTATGGCAGTCCTGCATTGAGTTCAATGCTGACTGGCAACTCTTGCTATGCCACTGGTGCCAAACTGTTTCAGTTTGAATTCATCAACAGCATGGAGAGGGGGAGCCTGCCACATGAGTAATTGCTTGCTCTCCATGTTGTACTACCTGTCTTGTGCATCATGTAGACAGCTGTAATGCAATGTCATGGTCAACCCCAAGCAACGCAGGGCCTCGGTGTTATTAAATAGAATCATGTTGGAATTAAATCAATGTGGAGCTATGGTTAGTACTGTAAGCAGTATGTAATTCCATGTTGGTACTATTGGATTATAGTAAGCTATGGTTTTTATACAGTGCATTTTTCTTACATCATCCCACTGTACATTATGGCCAGTGAAGCAATCCTGAAGTGTGATGAATGTCAAATAAATCTTAGTAACTGGTTTCCACAAACAGCCACGTAAAAATGACCTAGATGACTTTTTTTTTGGCAACATTGATGGAGATCACAAATGTTAAGCTAGAATCCCTGCTGTTCATTGTCAAAATAGTGTTGTGGGCTCTTTTGCGGCCACTAGAGTTGGTTCATTAGTTTTAATATCTCAACTCCAATAGTGAAGCCCTCCCTCAATATACTAAGGTTTCCAGGTTTTTGTGTTTAAGTCTTTGTACTGGGATTTTAAACTGGAACTGATGCAATAGTTTCTTACTGACAGTAGTTGCTCAGATGTTAGAAAAGACTTTCCTGCTTAAGCAGTGTTTTAGTTAACATCTTGTTTGAAAGTTGTCTCCAGTAGCAATGCTTCTAAACTCTATTAGGGTTCTTACTAAAATCATGTATAGAGGTAGGATGTTTTAGCCAATAATTATCAGTAACATGCGCAAAATGCTGGAGCAATTCAGCAGGGCAGACATCAGCTATAGAGAGGAATAAAGAGTTGATGTTTCAGGCCAAGACCCTTCTTCAGAATGATGTATACTTAATTTTATATATAATTGACTTTGTGAATCTGGTATTCAGTGCAAAGAAATATTGAAGATGAGCCTATTGACCTGTGTTTCTCTCCAGGTTTTACAATGTGCTTACACTGAAATAATTTCAAGCAATGATGCTTTTATTTTTAAAAAATTGAATTGAATTGACTTTATTTTTTTAAATACTTTATTTACAATTTTCAGTTTTAGAAAGACAAAACAATATTGACGTACAAAACAATACAAAGGAGATGCAGCTCCAGGTGGAGGACAGACAAAACAAATCAAAAACAAAAAGGCTGCCAATTTACAAGATTACATTAATAGACTTCCAAGAAAAAGTTGACATAATAGTGTTATCACGGAAGCAATGTAAAATAAAATAAATAAGGGAATCTGGTTTGGCATCACGCCCACTCATGAGAGAAGACAGGTCAAGGTCACTATGTATGTGAGGTAATATGACACTGAGCCAAGAAAGGTCCCCGTATTCTCTCAGATATATTCTGTGTATTGGGTTTCTGCAGACGTAGTCTTTCCATTTATATAATAGACAACATCTTCCTGAGCCAGTGTGCAAAGGTAGGTGGAGTAGTAGACTTCCAGATCAGAAGAATAAGTTTCTTAGCCACCACCATTCCTAGATGCAGGGCAATCTGCATGTCGTGCGGCAACTCAAGAATCTCTACAGAAAATCCAAAGATGGTGAGGTCGTGATTGGGCTGAATGTCTCTAGAATAGGCTTTTGAGAGCCACTGGAAAATTGCAGTCCAGAAGTTGTATAATGTAGGGCAAAACCAGAAAAGATGTGCTAGTGAGCCCTCAGCAGAGCGGCACTTGTCGCATTCAGTTTTGTTTTTGAATAATGCAATCTATGCATCACCTTGTACTGGATTAACCTGTAGCGTGAATTAATAGAACAACAGTGAACCCGGGACATTGCCTCCTCCCAAAGTTCCGCTGATATCTCTGTGTTCAAGTCTCTAGCCCAGGCTTCCCTAATAAAGTCTGTAGAAACCAAAGGAGTAAAGCAATTCACAAATTTTGATATTAACTGTTTGGAGTCTGGAGGGAGCAAGAGGTTTTCAAGGAAGGGATGGGTGGTGGAAATAGGCTCGAAGTGTGGGCACTTTTCCTTAACATAGTGTCTAGTATCTAACTTGGAGATAGCAAAAAAACTGTGAATTTGGAAGGTTAAACTTAGTGCTTAATTGTGTGAATGATGCAAATTGGCCATCGATGTACAGATCTAAGGAAGTTTTGATCCCCTTCTCTCTCCAGACTGCAAACACCCCATCTAATTGTCCAGGCTTAAATGAGTGATTTTGACAAGTGGGAGCATGTATGGAAACACTGGGAATTTGGTGAGCCACTTTTATCTGTTTTAATATTTGTAAAGAATTCTTTAAGGTAAAGTTCTGTTGGATTAGCTTGTCTGTTGAGGCATAAGTGGAAAGCAGAAGAGCAGGAAGTGAAGAATATTTAACAACAGAGGCTTCCAGCTGTAGCCATGAAGGATTTTCTTTGGTCTCAGCACTTCCACGTTTCCAGTGTGTAAGAGCCCTGGAGTTAGCTGCCCAATAGTAATGTTTGAAAATTGACAGACCAAGACCGCCCTTCTTAAGAGGTTTGTGTAGGTGAGCCTTAGATATCCTGTGTGTTATATAGCCCCACACGAAGGGCAATATGATAGTTTCTTAAAAAAGGATGCATTTAAGTATATAGGCAGGTTTTGAAAAAGATATAGAAACCTGGGTAGGGTCACCATTTTGATCGCATTTACCCGTCCAATCGTAGATAAGGGCAGTATCCTCCAGGACTCGATATTTGTTCTGAGGATTCTGTAAAGATAAATTTGTAAAGATGCTTTGGGTTCTTAGTCAGTTTAATCCCCAAATAGGTGAAACAGTCCTTCTCTACTCTAAAAGGCAATATTTTCAGAAAGTCTTCAGTAAATTGATCCACTAAGGGCATGAATTCACTCTTCCCCCAATTTATGGTATAGCCAGAAATGCTCCCAAAGGAATTATATATTCAGTAGGATGGGAATAGAGACCGCTGGGTCGGCTAGACAAATAAGGAGGTTGTCCGCATGCAGGGTCACACGGGTCCTAATACTGCCCAACTTAATACCTTTAATATGTGGGTGGCCCCTAATGCCAATTGCCAGTGGCTCCAGCGTTATGTTAAGCAGCAGGTGGGACAATGGGTCCCCTTGGCGAACAACACATTGCAGGGAGAACAGATTGGATTTATCCCTATTTGTGAAAATGGAGGAGTTTGGATTGGTATATAATATTTTAACCAATTCTATAAAAGTGTCGCTGAATCCAAATTTCCTGAGTTTTGCAATTAGATAGGACCACTCTATCATATCAAATGCCTTGTGTGCATCTAGAGACAGTATAGCAGCTCTATCATTTTTCCCATAATCGGCATACAAAATATTGAGAATTCTGTGGACATTACAAAAGGAGTACCTGCCCGGGATAAATCCCGTTTGGTCCGGGTGAATGATATTTACTATATGCTTACCGAGCCGATTTGCTAACACTCCTGTAATTATTTTCAGATCGTAATTTAGTAGTGCAATGGGCCTATAGCTTCCAGGGTCCGTTTCGTCTTTATCTTTTTTTAATAAAACACAGATATTTGCTTCACTGAGAGAGGGTGGGAGCCTCTCTTTCTTACATCCTTTATATACATGAAGAGTAAAAAAGATCTTTACAGATGTGCACTGTGCAAATTATAATAATTTGAATGCTATAACTCTTTCTGATGTGATAAAAGAAAATCTACAAATGACCTAATGGAGAGTGATAGAGGGAAAATTGAAGTATGTCTATTCTCCCTTTTGCTTTCATTAGCTTTATCCTCACAGCAAGCCAGCCTACTGAAATGGTCCGCGTCAAAAACATATGGCCCGTGCCCAAAGTCTTGAGACACAATGCATGCATGTGACTGTATCTCCAAGAGGAGGGATGGGTTGGGAGATTAGTGACAGAACGACTGAAGATACTGCACCACATTAATTGAGAAACAACTTTATTAAGCAATAAGGGCAGCCTTTTGTGCATCTCTGAGCAATGTAGATAGCTTTAAGAGTCGAAATCTATTTTAGTGTACCGCTCCAGTTGATGGGATTGTATTGCAGCATTTCACGCTCTCGTAGACAATCCATGGATTTTGCTAATCTTCTCTCCTTCCACTGCATTTCCATAAGCTAAGAGGAATAATCAAAAAGAGATTGACAGATTTATACGGTGTTGAGAAGAAGTTCAATAACTGAAAGTGCTTAACATTATAGAACAACAGGTCCTTTGGCTGAGCTATTCTGTGCCAACCTGTTTTGCTGCCTAGTCCCATCTACCCATACCTGGACCATACCCTCTATACTGCTCCCATTAATATACCTATGCAAACTTTTAAATGTTGCAATTGAGCTCCCATCCACCACTTCCACATTCACACCACCCCCTGAGTGAAGTCATTCAAAGGTCAAAGTAAATTTATTATCAAAGTACATATGTCACTATATACAAATCTGGGATTCATTTTCTTGCAGGCATTCACAGTAAATACAATAGAATCAATGAAAGACAGTACCCAACAAGATGGTCAAATAATGTGCTAAGGAAAACAAACTCTACACATACAAAAAGAAAGAAAAAAAGAAATAATAATAAATAAGCAAAAAAATATTGAGCAAATGAGAATGAAGAGTCCTTTAAAGTAAGTCCATAGGCTGTGGAATCGGTTCAGTGATGGGGTGAGTGACTTTATTCATTCTGGTTCAAAAGCCTGATGGTCGAAGGATAATAGTTGTTCCTGAACCTAGTGATGTGGGTCCTGAGGCTCTTGTTCCTTCTTCCTGATGGCAGCAGTGAGAAGAGTGCATGGGCTAGATGATGAAGATTCTTGATGATGGATACTGTCTTCTTGTGACAGTGTTCTGTGTAGATATGCTGTTATGCTTTCTTCATAATGGCACTTATGTGCTGGACCAGGACAGATCCTCTGAAATGATAATACCAAGGAACTTAAAGTTCATTACCTTCTCCATCTCTGATCGCCCGATGAGAGCTAGCTCAGGGACTTCCAGTTTCCTCTTCCTGAAGTCAAAAATCAGCTCCTTGGTCTTGCTGATATGAGTCAAAGGTTTTATTGTGGCACCACTAAGCCAGACTTTAAATCTCGCTCCTATACTCTGATTTGTTACCTTTGCCACCAATGACAGTGCTGTCGTCAGAAAACTTAAATCTGGCAAATCAACACGTACAAACAAGCTGGAGGAACTCAGCAGGTCGGGCAGCATCCGTGGAAATGAGCAGTCAATGTTTTGGGCTGAGATCCTTCGTCAGGACTGAAGAAGGAGGGGGCAGGGGCCCTATAAAGAAGGTGGGGGGGAGGCTGGTAGGTGCAGGTGAAAAACCAATCAGAGGAAAGATCAAGGGGTGGGGGAGGGGATAGGTAGAAGAGGTGAAGAAGGAATGAAAGGGGAAAGCACTATGGGTGGTAGAAGAAGGCAGAATCATGAGAGGTGATAGGCAGCTGGAAGAGGAGACAGAGTGAAAGTGGGATGGTGGAAGGGAGAGGGAGGGAATTACCGGAAGTTGGAGAATTCGATGTTCGTACCAAGGGGCTGGAGACTACCCAGACGGTATACGAGGTGTTGCTCCTCCAACCCAAGTTTAGCCTCATCATGGCAGTAGAGGAGGCCAGGTATGGACATATCTGAATGGGAATGTGAAGCAGAGTTGAAGTGGGTGGCAACCGGGAGATCCTGTCTGTTGTGGCGGACGGAGCGGAGGTGCTCGACGAAGCGGTCCCCCAATCTGTGTCAGGTCTCGCCGATGTAGAGGAGGTCACACTGGGAGCACCGGATGCAATAGATTTGCCCCAACAGACTCACAAGTGAAGTGTTGCCTCACCTGGAAGGACTGTTTGGGCCCTGAATGGTGGTAAGAGAGGAGGTGTAGGGACAGGTGTAGCACTTACGCTTGCAGAGATAAGTGCCAGGTGAGAGATCTGTGGGGAGGGACGTGTAGACCAGGCAATTGCAGAGGGAACGATCCCTGCGAAAAGCAGAGAGGAGTAGAGAGGGAAAGATGTACTTAGTGGTGGGGTCCTGTTGAAGGTGGTGGAAGTTGCGGAGGATAATATGTTGACTGCTCCTTTCAAGGAATGCTGCGGAGTTCATCCAGCTTGTTTGTACGTGTTGATTTGACCACAGCATCTGCAGTGTACTTTGTGTTAACTTAAATATGGCATTGGAGCTATGACTAGCCTCACCATTATAAGTATAAAGTGAGTAGATCAGAAGATTTGTTTTATGCCCCCAACATTGCTTTGCAGTACTGGCAACCCATAAGACACATACAGTATAATATATAAAACCCAAGCCAGGTACAAACAATCAATCTTAATTTGTCAGAAAGCAGGCCATTCATTCATTGCAAATTCAACAAATGGATTTTACAATGGCATTTAGAGCGGCAGGGTACTGTAGTAGTTAGCACATTGCTTTGCAGTACCAGCGACCTGGGGTCAATTCCTGCCGCTGTCCATAAGGAGATTGTACGTTCTTCCCATGATGGCGTGGGTTTCCTCGGATTTTCAGTGCAACATTTGCTGTATATTGTGAAAATAAGGCATGTGTGTTTTCTGTTTGGTGAAGAACCCAATGTTGTCCTCAGCTGCTATAGCCCATTCACTACAAGATTAGATGTGTATGAATTCAGAAACTGCCTTATTCTCACGTGTGGTTACTTGAGTTTCTGTTGCCTTCCTGTCAGCTTGAATCAATATGGCCATTCTCTGACCTTTCTCCTGAACAAGGTATTTTCACCTACAGAACTGCCATTCACTGTATTTTTGTTTTTTGCACCACTCTCTGTAAATTTTAGAGGATGTTGTGTCTGAAAACCCCAGGAGATCAGCAGTTTCTGAGATACTCAAACCACCCCGTCTGGTATCAACAGTCATTCCAAGGTCACATTTCTTTCCCTGAACAATAACTGATCCTCTTGACCATGCTTTTATGCATTGAGTTGCTGCCACGTTATTGTCTGATTAGATATTGCATTAACGAGCAGGTGTATTCTACCTAATAAAGTGGCCACTGAGTGCAGGTTCTATATGGTTTGGAGGCAAGTGTTTGTCTGTGATATGCTTCTCTCACCTTCTTGTTTTCATCACGAAATGCTTGAAGAAAGCGAAAGCGTGCACTCTGCTTTTCGAGGTCCTGAAGAACAGCCTGTCTTTCTGCTTCGCGCGCTTCCTCTCCTTCCTTGGCACGCTTGAACAGGGCGAAACGCTGCGCCTCCCACCGTTGATTCATTTGCCACTTCAGCAGCTGTCTGATCTCGTGCCTTGAACAAGCAATTATGGAAAGAGGTATCATTAGCTTGTTGGCAATTTCTATTCCGCAACTGAAGCATTCGGGTTCTCACAACCAGACTATGTAACAGTTTCTTCCCCCAAGCCATCACACTCCTCAATACCCAGAGCCTGGACTGACACCTTGCCCTACCATCCTGTTTATTATTTATTGTAATACCTGCACTGTTTTTGTGCACTTTACGTAGTCCTGTGTAGGTCTGTAGTCTAGTGTAGCTTTCTCTGTGTCGTTTCTTACATAGTTCAGTCTAGTTTTTGTACTGTGTCATGTAGCACCATGGTCCTGAAAAATGTTGTCTCATTTTTACTGTGTACTGTACCAGCAGTTATGGTCAAAATGACAATAAAAGTGACTCGACTTGACTTGACTATTAATAGTACAGATCTCTCACTTGTTGATATCTCCATCAACAAAATAATTAAGTTGCATTTCATTGGTTTCGACTATTATTAGGAAGTTCAAAATCCAAAGCAAATTTATTGTCTAAGTACATATTGTACATCACCATATATTGTCTTGAGATTTGTTTTCTTGCTGCCATTTACAAGGAAGAAAATAAATACATAGAATTTTATGAAGAATATTAACAAAGGCAGACAAACTGTGCAAAAGAAGACAAACTGTAGAAATAAAAATAATACTGGGAACATGACAACACAAACAAGAAGCTGGAAGAAATCAGCAGGTGAAGCAGCAGCTATGGAGGGGAACTTTATATGAACTTTAGCTAGTCCTGATGAAGGCTCTCAGCCCAACACATCGACAGTTTATTCCCCTCCATAGCTGCTTCAGCTACTGCGTTCCTCCAGCATTTAGCGTAAGTTGCTCTGGATTTCCAGCACCTGTAAAATCTCTTCTGTTACTGAGAATACGAGTTGTAAAGAGTCCTTGAGAAGTGTCTGTAGGTCGTAGAATCAATTTCACAATTTTTACTGTTATTGTTATTTATATACTAATACTTTTTCTGCTAGTAGTAATGAGGCCCTCCATTGTGTGGTTTCAATCATGGATGTTATGTCCGAGCTGTCTACATGATACACAAATGAGTTTGCAAGCCAGGGCAGCGATATGGAGAGCAAGCTGTTACCCACGTAGCAGACTCTCCCTCTCCACGCAACTGATGAGTCCATAGGAACAACAGAAACTGATACAATTTGGCAGCAGTGCAGTCACAGGAGTTGTCAGTCAGCGTGGAACTCAAGACAAGACTGCCTTAGGGACTCCAGCTACGGATTTTTCCTCAGGGTTTACTCCCAAAGCCTTCCCTATAAGGGGGTATACAGTGGCATGTAAAAGCTCGAGCATCCCTGGTCAAAATTTCTGTTACTGTGAATAGTTAAGTGAGTAGAAGTTGAACAGACATCCAGAAGTCATAAAGTTAAAGATGAAACATTCTTTTCCTCATTTTAAGCAAGATTAGTGTATTAATTTTGTTTTGTACAATTTTAGAGTGGGGGGAAAAGAAAAGGAGCACCATGCGAAAGTTTGGGCACTCCAAGAGATTTGAGCTCTCAGATAACTTTTACCAAGGTCTCAGACCTTAATTAGCTTGTTAGGGCTATGGCTTGTTCACAGTCATCGTTAGGAAAGGCCAGGTAATGCAAATTTCAAAGGTTTAAAAATACCCTGACTCCTCAAACCTTGTCCAAACAATCAGCAGCCATGGGCTCCTCTAAGCAGCTGCCTAGCACTCTGAAAATTAAAATAAATGATGCCCACAAAGCAGGAGACAACTATAAGAAGATAGCAAAGCGTTTTCAGGTAGCTGTTTCCTCAGTTTGTAATGTAATTAAGAAATGGCAGTTAACAGGAACGGTGGAGGTCAAATTGAGGTCTGGAAGACCAAGAAAACGTTTTGAGGGAATTGCTCATAGGATTGCTAGAAAGGCAAATCAAAACCTCTGTTTGACTGCAAAAGACCTTCAGGAAGATTTAGCAGACTCTGGAGTGGGTGGTGCACTGTTCTATTGTGCAGCAGCACCTGCACAAAAATGACCTTCATGGACGAGTCATCAGAGAAAAACCTTTCCTGCATCCTCACCACAAAATTCAGTGTCAGAAGTTTGCAAAGGAACATCTAAACAAGCCTGATGCATTTTGGAAACAAGTCCTGTGGACTGATGAAGTTAAAATAGAATGTTTTGGCCGCAATGAGCAAAGGTATGTTTGGAGAAAAAAAGGGTGCAGAATTTCATGAAAGGAACACCTCTCCAACTGTTAAGCACGGGGGTGGATCAATCATGCTTTGGGCTTGTGTTGCAGCCAGTGGCACGGGGAACATTTCACTGGTAAAGGGAAGAATGGATTCAATTAAATACCAGCAAATTCTGGAAGCAAACTTCACACCATCTGTAAAAAAAAAGGTGAAGATGAAAGATGGCTGACAGCTGAAGATGGCTTCTACAACAGGATAATGATCCTAAACACACCTCAAAATTCACAATGGACTATCTCAAGAGGTGCAAGCTGAAGGTTTTGCCGTGGCCCTCACAGTCCCCTGACCTAAACATCATTGAAAATCTGTGGATAGGCCTCAAAAGAGCAGTCTATGCAAGACGGCCCAAGAATCTCACAGAACTAGAAGCCTTTTGCAAGGAAGAATGGACGAAAATCCCCCAAACAAGAACTGAAAGACTCTTATCTGGCTACAGAAAGTGTTTACAAGCTGTGATACTTGCCAAAGGGGGTGTTACTAAGTACTGACCATGCAGGGTGCCCAAACTTTTGCTTTGGGCCCTTTTCCTTTTTTGTTATTCTGAAACTGTAAAAGATGGAAATAAAAAAAGTAATTTTGCTTAAAATATTAAAGAAATGTGTCATCTTTAGCTTTATGCCTTTTGGAAATCAGGTCATCTTTTACTCACTTAGCTATTCACAGTAACAGAAATTTTGACCAGGGGTGCCCAAACGTTTGCATCCCACCATAGCTACAAATCAGCAGTGGTTTGAGGTCAAAGTTTTCTTTCTCCTAGATGAGCTGCTAACCACGGCTGATAAGCCCCACCTGCCCAAATTTATATAAATATTCCTGTTACTATCTATATAGTGATTATATATAATTACTATTTTGCAAAGTGCACCCTTTCTTTAAAGAGACTAAAGAGTCTTGTATAGAAACAGTCATTCAGCAACTCAATGGGCCACTGAAACCGACCACCTACATTCTTAGCATTTTTAACTGCCCCCCCCCCCAATATTCCCATCAGTTTCTTCAACCGACTCTCCTGCCAACTCACCACCACTAGGTTCTAATGCTCTCCTACATACGTAGGGCAACCTAGCAACTTGCACATTTTTGGCATTTGGGTAGAAACCCGAGCATCTGGAGTAAGCCCAGAAAGGTGCTGGTGAGACTGTGCAAGCACCACACAGAAGAGCAGTAGAAGTTGGGATTGAACCCAGGTGCTGTAGTTGTGAGGCAGCTGCTTTACTGTCTGGACCTGACTGTTTAATTCTTAGATTGGACTGTTTAATTATTATTTTCTTGCAGTTTTACAATTAATTGTGTACTTGTAATTTAAGTTGTTTGATATACCTCTAGCAGCTATAAAATGTACAACTCTGGAAATCTCTAAAAATGTCTTTGTTCTTCATTACTTGAATAAGTGCTTTCTTATTGGTTATTGATACTGCAGTATTGAATAAGTACTTTCTAACTGGTTAATTCTTATCTATAGAATTGAATGGCATTCTTCTTATCTCTGTGGTATAAAATAGCTGTTGCATGTTAGGCACCATCGTAGTTCTTTGGTCTCTCTCAAATAATACATATCACTGCCTGTTCCTGTTCTCATTTTTGTATCAGCTCTTAATAAAACAACCATGAAGCAACCAGGTTTGTGCCTCTTGCCTGATTTCTGAAAGAATCTTTGATTAAACACATTAGAATTCAAGACATCCCTCTTTCAATGGAAGAGATAGAAACAGTATAGACACCTTTCATAAGTAAAATAAATGATCTCCTCATTGGATCAAATATCAGAAGCTCTGTCTTTTGTCCTCAACTATCTACCGCGAAAAGTAACCAAGCAAAAATGAGAATGTTAATTGCTGTTATTTTGAGAGTAAGTGTTGCAGAAAGTTTGTATAATATGGGATAAAAGTTTTGTGATACTTAAGGGCCATGTTGAGTAAGGTGTTCTCCATCCATAAGCTTCTGACCATCAGAATGGACAGATGAATCTCCAGTGCAGTGCAGGTGCTATACTTCACTGAGCAAACCTACATTACTGCTGGAGTCCACACATTCTGACCCACAAGTCAGAACCCATGCACACAATCTATAAGCTCTTCATCTCATGTTCTCTATATTTATCACAAACAAGAGAAAATCTGCAGATGCTGAATATTCAAGCAACACACACAATATGCTGGAGGAACTCAGCAGGCCAGGCAGCATCTAAGGAAAAGAGTGCAGTTCAGGTCCTGATGAAGGGTCTTGGCCCGAAAAGTTGACTGTACTCTTTTCCATAGATGCTGCCTGGCCTACCGAGTTCCTCCAGCATTTTGCGTGTGTAACTCTCAATACTTATTGCTATTTTTTTATTTATTTGTTACTTTCTTTTTCTTTCTGTATTTGCAGTCTGTTGCTTTTTTTGGTACAGTGCCTATCTGTCAGTCCTGCTGGGTGTGGTCTTTCTGGTGCTTTTCTTGTATTTACTGTGAATGCCCACAAGAAAATGAATCACAAGGTGCCATACTGTATGTGTAGTTTGATAATAAATTTACTTTGAGTTCTGACTATTCTCAGTGGGTCAAGATGATGTTTCTTGATCAGTTTTATCCGAGAAGGGGAGGCATATGAAGGATTTTGAAACCATGTAGAAATAGTACGTACTTAGTGGGACTACACTAACAGTGAGCCAGCTATTCTGGGTGCTTGTTGCTAGATTCTAGATGTCTACACATTGTAGCACGGAAGGGGCTGAAGGTCAGTTGCACCTCTGACACCACAGACTGCAGCACTGACCATCGCTGTATTGAGCTCAGGGGGCCCTCGGCCATGGCTGTACATCAAATGAAATCACTGACCTTAGAAAACTTGCCTCACAATACAGGCCCTTTGGCCCACAAAGCTGTGCTGAACATGTCCTTACCTTAGAACTACCTAGGTTTACCCATAGCTCTCTATTTTTCTAAGCTCCACATACCTATCCTTAAAAGACCCTATCGTATCCACCTCCACCACCGTCACTGCACTCATCACTCTCTGCGTAAAAAAACTTACCCCTGACATCTCCTCTGAACTTATCTCCAAGCACCTTAAAGCTATCCCCTCTCATGCTAGCCATTTCAGCCCTGGTAAAAAGCCTCTGACTATCCACACGATGAATGCCTCTCATTGTCTTGTACACCTCTATCGGGTCACCTCTCATCCTCTGTCACTCCAAGGAGAAAAGGCCGAGTTCACTCAACCTATTCTCATAAGGTATGCTCCCCAATTCAGGCAACATCCTTGTAAATCTCCTCTGCACCCTTTCTATGGTTTCCACGTCCTTCCTGTAGTGAGGAGACCAGAACTGAGCACAGTACTCCAAGTGGGGTCTGACCAGGGTCCCACAAAGCTGCAATATTACCTCTCGGCTCCTAAACTCAATCCCACAATTGATGATGGCCAATGCACCGTATGCCTACTTAACCATTGAGTCAACCTGTGTAGCAGCTTTGAGTGTCCTATGGACTCAGACACTAAGATCCCACTGGTCCTCCACACTGCCAAGAGCCTTATCATTAATGCTATATTCTGCCATCATATTTGACCTACTAAAATGAACCACCTCACAATAAACAAAAGTTAGGCTTTACATAACATTAGGTCGGAAAAGAAAGGAGGTCCTTAAGGGAGATTTTAAGGTGTTAAGCAAGACCTTCAGATAGTAACCTCTGGATTGCCTTCTGTGCCACATGCCTGAGGATGACTTTGCAGGTGATTGTGTGGCTGAAGAATTGGTGCAGGGGACAGAGCTTCAGATTTCTGGATCACTGGGATTTCTTCTGGGGAAATTGTGACCTGTACGAAAAGGATGGGCTACACCTGAATCAGAGGAGGAACTATATTCTTGTGGGCAGGTTTGTTAGTGCTTTAGGGGAGGTTTTAAACTAATGTGACAGAGAGTTCGGAACTAGAGTGAAAGGGCTCAGGATGGGGCCGTTGGTATCCAATAGATGCAGTGCGTAGTGAGACTATCTGGAAGGACAGGCAGATGAAAGAGCAAAGTTGCAGTCAGTGCGTGGGTTAAAACGTAACGTGGGGACAGAATTGAAAACGATGCCGAATACAGGACCAAATGCACACAGTATACGGAATAAGGTAGATAATCTTGTAGCACAATTAGAGATTGGACAGTATGGCGCTGTGGGCAACACTGAGTTATAGTTGAAAGAAGATCATATTGGAAGCTTAACAACCAAGGACACACCACATATAAAGGACAAGCAGGCAAAGGGGTTGCGGCACTCTGTCGGTAAAAAATGAAATCAACTTATTAGAGGTGACATATGATTGGAATGTGTAGAACCCTTGTGGGTAGAGTTAAGAAACTGCAAGGGCAAAAAGACCTTGATGGGAGTTATATACAGGACTCCCAACAGTAGCTAGGATGTGGGCTACAAATTACAATGGGTGATAGAAAAATGCATGTCAAAAGGGTAATGTTACAATAGTCATGGGTGATTTCAATATGCAGGTAGATTGGGAAAATCAGGCTGGTTCTGAATTCCAAGAGAGAGAATTTGTAGAATGCCTGTTTTTAGAGCAGCTTGTGGTTTAGCTTACTCGAAGAAAGGATATTCTGGATTAGGTGTTGTGTAATAAACTGGATTTGATTAGGTAAAGAAACTCCCAGGAGATAGTGATCATAATTGATAGAATTCACCTGCAATTTGAGAGGGAGAAGCTAAATTCAGATGCATCATTATTACAGTGGAGTAAAGGGAATTACAGAGGCATGAGGGAGGAGCTGGCCAAAGTTGACTGGAAGGGATCACTAGCAGGGATGATGGCAGAACAGCAATGGCTGTCTGGAAGGTGCAGGATGGAGACATCCAAAAGAAGAAAGAGTATTCTAAAGGCCAGATGATGCAACTGTGAAGTCAAAAACAAAAGCTAAAGAAAGGGCATATAATTGAGCAAATATTAGTGAGAAGTTAGTGGATTGGAAAGCTTTTAAAAACCAATAGAAGGCAACTAAAAAGCTGTAAGGATGGAAAAGGTAAAATATGAAGGTAAGCTAGCCGATAATATCAAAAATAATACATGAAGTAGTTTCAGATATATAACGAGTAAAAGAGAGATGCATATGGATATCAGAGCACTGGAAAATGACACCGGACCAGGTGGACTGCACACCAGTGTTTCAAAAGAGGTAGCTGAAGAAGTTGTGGAGGCATTAGTAATATTCTTTCACGAATCAACAGATTCAGGCAGGGTTGTGGAGACTAAAAATAGCAAATGTAGCTGGGATGTGGACTAGAAATTACAATGGGTGATAGAAATTGCATGTCAAAAGGGCAAAGTTACAATAGTCATGGGCGATTAAAATATGCAGGTAGATTGGGAAGAGGTTGGAGTTGATTGTTAAGAATGAGGTATCAAGGTATTTGGAGATATATGATAAAATAGACTAAAGTCAGCATGGTTTTCTTAAGGGGAAATCTTGCTTAACAAATTTGCTGAAACTCTTTGAGGAAATAACAAGCAAGATAGATGAAAGAGAACCAGTGGAAGTTGTGGACTTGGATTTTCAAAAGGTGACACACATAAGGCTGCTTAGCAAGATAAGAGCTCATGGTATTACAGTAAAGATATTGGCATGGATAGAGGATTGCCTGATTGGCAGGAGGCAGTGAGTGGCAACAAAGGGAGCCTTTTCTTGATGGCTGCCAGTGACTATTGGTGTTCTGCAGTGGTCATATTGGGACCGCTTCTTTTTATGTTATATGTCAATGATTTGGATGACAGAATTGATGGCTTTGTGGCCAAATTTGCGAACAATACAAAGGTAGATGGAAGGGCGAGTAGTGTTGGGAAATGGGGGGGGGGGTACAGAAGGACATAGACAGATTAGAAGAATGGGCAAAGAAGTGGCAGATGAAACTCAGTACCTGGAGGTGTATAGGCACATACTTTGGCAGCAGGAATGAAAGCATAGGCTGTTTTCCAAACAGGGAGAAATTTCAAAAATCCAATAGACTATTGGGAAGCCCATTGGGAGCCCTAAAGGTTAAATTGCAGGTTGAGCCAGTGATGAAGAAGGCAAATGAATGTTAGCATTCATTTCGAGAGGACTAGAATATAAAAGCAAGGATGTAATACTGAGGCTTTATACTAAGGCACTGGTGAGGCCTCATTTGGAGTATTGTGAATAGTTTTGGGTTCCTGATCTAAGAAGGGATCTGCTGACATTGGAGAGAGTTCAGAGGATCCTCATGAGAATGATTCTGGGAATGAAATGGTTATCATACGAGGAGGATTATCGTATGAGGCCTGTACTCACTGGAATTTAGAAGTATGAGGGATCTCATTGAAACCTATCAGAGGTTCCCTACCTGGTGTCCACGGACTCCTTGCTTAATGGTATTGGTCAATGGCATAAAAAAGTTTGGGAAGCCCTCGCCTTGATAGAGTGAATGTGGACAGGATGTTTCCTACAGTGGGGGAGTCTAGGACCAGAGGACACAGCCTCAGAATACAGGGACATCCATTTAGAACAGAAATGAGGAAAATTTTCTTTAGCCAGAGGATGGTGAACCTGTGGAATTTTTTGCCACAGCCAGCTGTCATTGGGTGGATTTAAGCCAGAGGTTAATAGCTCTTGATTAGTCAGGGTGTGAAAGGCAGGAGAATGGGGTTGAGAAGGAAAATGGATCAGCCACGATGAACCGGTGGAACAGACTTGATGGGCTGAATGGCCTAATTCTGCTCTTTTCTCCTATGGTTTTAATCACATTTTAATTTTCATGATTTGAATGTAGCCTTAAAATATTTATTTATTTGTGTTTTAATTTCTTCATTTAGAAGCAGTAGGGAAAACCTTTCTCCAGCATTGGCTACAAAATATTGATGCAATACGAAGTGACACCAGAGGCTATATTTCACTAGGAGTTCATTAGGAGTTTGAGGAAATTTGTCACCATAAGCTACGAGGACATTTCTGCAGGTGTATTCTGATTGGTTGCATCACTGCCTGGATTGGAGCAGCTGCAGAGGGCTGTAAGCTCAGCCGCTCCATCATGGCCACAGCCTCCCCAGCATCGAGAACACGTTCAAGAAGGCGGCATCCATCGTGAAGGACCCTCTCCATCCAGAACATGCCCTCTTCTCATTAATACCACTCAGAGGAGGTGCATGGGCTTGAAGATGCACACTCAGCATTTTAGGAACAGCTTCTTCCTTTTGCCATCAGATTTCTAAACGATCCATGAACCCATTAGCACTACCTCACTATCTTGCTCTCTTTTTACATTATGTATTTTTTATATATCTTTGTGGTAATTTAGTAATTTTTATGTTTTGCATTGTACTGCTGCCAAAGCAACAGATTTAATGCCATGTGCCAGTAATAATAAATCTGATTCTGATTATGAAGGCTGTCATACCTTCTTGTGGATGGGACCTCACTTGCCACCACCAAGTCATGGATCATTATCTGCTCTGTGTCATGAAATGGCTGCAGCAAGGAGGCTGGCAGGACATTTGGGGCATCTGGGCAGAAAAGGTAAGTGTGATTCTCAAGATGTGAATGAGGTGCAAGCTGGTCTCAATGCGTTCCAACCCGTTACATCAGACAGAAGCCTCCTACAGACTGCCTTGTATTCCCTTACCTATACTCCTCCTTCTCAGCCAAAGAACCATAAAATGGGCGCTGCCAGCTCTGATGATACCTACAAAGCAACAATATAATGGTCAATTGATCACCTTCAAGAAAATCAAGTGTACATGTTGAATCAACCATGTTCATCAATAGCACTGAAAGGCTTTCTGTGGGAATGAGGGGTCAGCAGAAATAGTGGATGCAGATTCCATTGCAAAGCTTTGATGAGTATGGATGGGAGGATGGACTGCTACGATCCACATGTGGGTCACCGGGACTAGGCAGGGTAACAGCTCAGCATAGGTGGTACAGCCTGAAGGGCCTGTTTCTGTCCTGTACTGCTCCATGACTCTTAGCAGCATTGGTCTTATAATTAGATATACATCCAATGAAGTGAGAAATAGAGCCAATTTCTTCTTTATCACCAAATATTGCAGATCAGAGGCAGCTAACTGGTCCCACAAACAATAAATGGGAGTAAAATTAAAGTCTGGTTTATTATTACATGCTCAGGTGTATTTGAAACTTACAACAGTATCACAGATACAGTCAATAGCATCATATTCACAAGAAAAACATACATTAAAGACATTTTTATAAGAACACAATTAGGACTAAAATGTTAATTTTAATACAAAGTAGTCATAGAGTTGCTAACAGTGCCTTTTAAAAGTATTCACCCCCACCCCTTGCAAGTTTTCATGTTTTATTGTTTTACAATATTGAATCACAGTGGATTTAATTTGGCCTTATTGACACTGATCAATAGAAAAACTCTACCATGTCAAATTGAAAACAGATCTAAATTAATTACAAATATAAAACACAAAACAATTGATTGCATAAGTATTCACCTGCTTCAGGTCGATATTCAGCATACACCTTTGGCAACAATTACAGCCCTTTTCAAGTCCTGCCACAAATTCTCAATGGGATTGAGGTCTGGACTCTGACTTGGCCACTCCAGGCATTAACTGTATTGTTTTTAAGCCATTCCTGTGTAGCTTTGGCTTCAAGCTTGGGGTCATTGTCTTGCTGGAAAATAAATCTTCTCCCAAGGTGCAGTTTCCTTGCAGACTGCATCAAGCTTTCCTCCAGGATTTCCCTGTATTTTGCTGCATTCAATTTATCCTCTGCCTTCACAAGCCTTTCAAGGCCTGCTACACTGAAGCACCCCCACAGCATGATGCAGCCACCACCATGCTTCATGATAGGGATTGTATGTTTTTGCTGACGTGTAGGTATTTGACTTTTGCCAAACATAGTGTTAGCCTGATGGCCAAAAAGCTCAATTTTGGTTTAATCAGAAACTTCCAGCTGACTTCAGAGACTCCCACATGCCTTCCGGCAAACTCTAGCTGAGATTTCATGAGAGTTTTTTTGACAGTGGCTTTCTCTTTGCCACTTCCCATACAGCTGCGACTGGTGAAGCACCCGGGCAACAGTTGTTGTATGCACAGTCTCTCCCATCTCAGCAACTGAAACTTGTAACTCCTCCAGAGTTGTCATAGGGCTCTTGGTGACTTCCCTCACAAGTCCCATTCTTGCACGCCCACTCAGTTTGTAAGGACAGCCTGCTCCAGGCAGATCTACAGCTGTGCCAATTTCTTTCCAGTTCTTGATGATTTACTTAACTGTACTCCAAGGGATATTCAGTGACTTGGAATTTTTTTTGTATCCATCCCCTGACCTGTACTTTTCAATAACCTCCTCATGGAGTTGCTTGGAGTGTTCTTTTGTCTTCATGGTGTAGTTTTTGTCAGGATACTGACTCACCAGCAGTTGGACTTTCCAGATCCAGGTGTATTCTTACTACAATCAATTGAAGCACCTTGACTGCACACAGGTCTCCAAAAACAGATCTCCATTTAACTAGCTATGTGACTTCTAAAACCAAATGGTTGCACCAGTGATGATTTGTGTGTTATTTTAAAGTGGGGGAGGGTGGTGGTGAACACTTATGCAATCAATGATTTTGTGTTTTACATTTGCAATTAATTTAGATCACTTTGTAAAGATGTGTTTTCACTTTGACACGGAAGAGTCTCTTTTGATCAATGTCAAAAAAGCCAAATTAGATCTACTGTGATTTAATGTTGTAAAACAATAAAACATGAAAACTTCCAGTGGGGGGGGGGGGGGGGTGAATACTTTTTAAGGCACTGTAAACTCTAGTAACTAAGATAGTGCTACTTGGTTCAAAAGCTGAATGGTTGAAGAAAGTAGCTGAACCGATTCCTCATTTAGGCTCGCTTTCAATGACTCTACAACTTATGTTGGAATATTATTTATTACTTATTTATCCATTATTATTATTTTGTTTTTCCTTTTGTATTTGCACAATCCTTTGTCTTTTGCACATTGATTGTTTATCTTTGTGTGTAGTTTTTCATTGATTCAGTTGTGTTTCTTTGGATTTACTGTGAATGCCCACAAGAAAATGAATCTCAGGGTAATATATAGTGACATATACATACTTTGATAATAAATTTGCTTTGAACTTTGAACTGCTTGGGCCTGGTGGTGTGAGACTCCTGGCTTCTATACCTCTCCTGCCCAAAGGTAGCTGCGTTTGGCTTCATTGCCTTACTCTGGTGGCAGACTGGTTTAGTCTTTGCCGAGATCTTTTCTGGCTGATGCCCACATGCTGATTTCCAATTAAAAAAATCAGTTCACTCAGTGGAATATCCTAAATACATTGGTACAAAGCAAAGGTCTTAGACCCTGACCAGATGTCAGCCACTGCGCTAGAGAAAAGCAAATTAAAAAAGAACTAAGAAAACGGAAAATTGAGAAAGTACATGGCAGGTGACTGATCATTTGTAAAGAGAGAAACTGTTATTGTTTAGTACATAGAACAGGTTAGCACACTACGTGCCTTTCTGCCCATGAATGTGCCAAATTTTAACCTATTTCAAAATCCATCTAACCCTTCCCTCCCACATAGTCTTCCAGTTTTCTATCATCCATGAGCTTGTCTGAAAGTCACTGAAATGCCTCTACCACCACTCTGAAAATGTGTTCCATGCATGTAATACTCTCTGAGTATGGACCCTACCTCTGACAATCCCCTGTGTACTTTCCTCCAATCACCTCAAAATTATTATTTTTAAAAATGTTATTGAGGTATTGTGCAGAATAGGCCCTTCCAGCTCTTTGAGCCATGCTGCCCAGACACCTCCCCAATTTAACTCGAGCCCAATCATGGGACCATTTACAATGGCCAATTAGCCTACCAACCCGTACACATTTGGACTGTGGCAGGGAACTGCAGCGGCCAGAGGAAACCCAGGCAGTAACAGGGAGAACATACAAATTTCTTACAGGCAGAGAGCGTGAACTGACCCGGGTCACTGGTACTGTAAAGCATTGTGCTAACTATCATGCCATCATACCTCTATTAACCACTGCTACTCTGGGGAAAAGGAGATGGCTGTCCACTCTATCTGTGTCTCTTACCATCTTATACACCTCTATAAAGTCACCTCTCATGCTCCTTAGATTCTAAGAGAAAAAGCCTGAAGTTGATAATTTTTCATCTTAACTTTTTGAAGGGTCGTAGGCCTGAAATACCCAGTGTTTTTCTCTCTCCGCAGGCGCTGCCTGACCTGCTGAATATTTCTGCCGTTTACTGCTTTACTATAATGCTAGAGACACATGTGCCTGAACCAGTGAACATGATTGTGTCACTGGCACTGACATCTCATCGTCTGGTTCCTTATCCATAAGATGAATGCAAATTGTAGGATAGATTTCATCTCACCCAAAATTGATTGCCCATTTAGGCTTGGGGATAAAAAGAGAATGAAAATTGGGTTTCCTCAGGAGTTCTGGTTTCTTTCCACATTCCAAGGATGTTAGTGTTGGTAGGTGGCGCAGACTTGTTAGGCCGGAAAAGCCTGTTACCATGCCACATCTCTAAAAAATAAGAAAAATTCCTGTTATTCTATCAATCAGCAACATGACTCATAACTTAGGACTGGTGCAACCATTCAGCAGCTGCTCTCCGGCCTGGTAGGCCGGAGACTGCCATCTCTGCACTGAGTGACTCCTCCACCTACGGCTTAACTTGTGGTAGGGCTGAAGCCAGGAACACTCTCCTGGATGGGTGCAGCAGCAATGCATTCCAGAAGTTTAATGGTGTCCACAACACAACATTGGCACTAGAGGTAATGTGCACCTCTGTGGCTGCTGCTTGTAAATCTGCCTGGATTCACATTCATTTATTTATCACATGTACATCAAAACATACAGTGAAATGTGTTGTTTGCGTAAACAACCAACACAACCTAAGGATGTCAGGTGTTACCAGCACCAATATGAAAGGTCCACAATGCTGAGCAGAATAACACAGAACAGAACGAACAACAAAACAACAACAGCAAAACCAACTGCTTTCCTCCCTCCCACACACACACGCACAGATAGTTCTCCAACCCCAGGGCAGGCCTTCGGGCCTCCAGTCTCCATTCTCAAGTCTTCAGCCTTTGACTTCCTAACTTCCGGTCAGCAACTGGCCTTCAGACTTTGGCACTGACCCCCAGACTAGCTGATGATGGGACCTCGAACTCCAGGCCTCAAACATGGAGAATCCACTGCAACAATTTATTAAGCTTGCTGCCACTTCTCTTTGATAGGACCCCAGGACTTTCACAAAGTCAACAGCAGCAACATCATGGAAACATCATCACCCCTTCAGGTCCAATAGCTTGAAAGTATTCATTCTTCTGCTGCTGCTGGATTCAAACCCTTGCCAAATGCCATTGTGGGACCCCCTCAGCAGTTCAAGGATACATGGCCGGTCAGCAGTATGGCATTTAAAGGCACCATACCACACTCAATCCACTGGGTCCATGTCAGCTCCTTTGTAGAGGAATCCAGCACCCCATTTGGAATAATGGAATTGTTAAATTGAGCTATTGAAGACACCTGCAGAGAAATACAAAGCTTCATGCAACATCTCCATTAACAGCTTGACGAAGATCTGAAACTTGCTGCTAGTAGGAAACATGGACCTTCGCTTCGACAAATTAGACTACACCAGTTCAACACTGCTAATCTGGCAAATTTCCTTCACATAACCGCAGCATGAGAGAGGACCACCAGAGGGAACTCCTGCCCACAATAAAGAGTTCACTTACACCTGCATTTTAAAAAATACACAGTATTTTGTAAAAGCACTGCTATTGTCACAGGATTTTTTGCCTTTGCTGCCACTCAATCTGTAACATCTTTAGCTTGACTACCAACCAAACAGAACGTTGCCTAGGAGACACAAGGGACTGCTGATGCTGGAATCTAGAGTAACAGTCTGCTGGAGGAATTCAAGTAGCAGGTCGAGCTGCATCTGAGGGGCAAGGGACTGTCAATGCTTTCGTTTGAAACTCTGCAGCAGAATGCCTCTACCACCTCAAATAATCTGAAAGTTTTAACTGTCTTTATGTTACCACAAATAGGCACAGAAATATAATTCAAATATAAGGGTTATTGCTCAGCAAGGTACCACATTTAAATCTATATTCAGTTGTTAATAAAACTAAAGTAATTATGACTGAGACCACTTTTCTTGAGTTAGTATGTTCCCTCTGTGACCACCTAGGTTTCTTCTGGGTGCTCTGGTTTCCTCCCACAGTCCAAAGACATACCGGTTGGTATGTTAATTGGTCATTGTAAATTGTCCTGAGATTAAGCTGGGATTAAATCAGGGGGTTGCTGGGTGATGTGGCTCTAAGGGCGGGAAAGGCCTATTCTGCTCTGTACCTCAATCAATCAATAACCCTGGAATAGCTGAAGACAGAATGAATACATCAGAAAAGATCAGAAAAATATAATAGTTAATCACTAATAAGTTTTGATTTACTGCATATGGCTTTCATCCATGTCATAAATCTGTGTTTTGTGGCAAGGGTTCACAAACTTGGCATCCTTTCTGGTTTTATAAATGCATTTGCAATGATTCAGAAAAGGACTGCATAATTACGAGTAATTCTCCATCCCACCCTGAGCAGGATTGGAGTAGAGAATATCGGTGAAATGTCCTGTTTTCAATTCATGCTCCCATGCCCTTGGATTCCTGAGATTCCTCTTGTTAGTCAGGTTCAAGCTGAAGTTTATGGTCATCTGAATGTATGTACACATACAACCGAATGAAACGATGTTCCTCCGGACCACCATACCGTCACAACACACAGCACTAAAGACAAAGTATTACCACAAATAAGTTAATAAATTATAATCCAGAATGCATGTGAAATGGGCAGCACAAGTAAACAGGAAACAGCTGGCTGTCCTAGTGACGAGACATGGTGATGTCAGGGTATTCATTAGTCTCACAGCCTGAGGGGAGAAGCTGCTACCCAGTCTGGCAATCTTAGTCCTGATGCCTCTGTACCTCCTTCCTGATGGCAGTGGGTCAAAGAGATTGTGGAATGGGAGGTAGGGATCCTCAGCAATGCTTTGAGCCCTTTGTATATAATGCTCCCAGTAAATGTCACAGATGAGGGTAGGGAGACCCCGGTGATTCTCTTGGTGATTTTTACTGTACTCTGTAGATTCCCCATGTACTTTTAATGAACTCAGAGTTGTCAGAGGAAAGCTCAATGTGCTCATTTGGGGTTCCTTTTCCTGCCCTTTTACGTATTCAGAGTGGACAAATGACAACGTTCAAGCTCTTGAAAATGTGCTCCAGTGATCAGGGTATGGAAATCAACACCATCAGTTTCAATGCTGGCCTGTGGCCTGGATGGCAGTGTTTGCCTTGCACTTCAGCATGCAATGCAGAGAAGCTAAAGAGCTCTCTTGTTGTCAGTACATCTCTGCTCCTCCAAAACACCAGTTCAACAATTGTACTATCAAGTGGCACTAAGTCAGTAATGTTACATTAGCATTTGAAAGCTGCATTCAATGAAAAACGTAATGTGAAAATTCAATGCTTTTAAAATAAATCCCACTGCTCTAAAAATGTCAGTATATTTGTCTACTTCTCCTATCAATTGCACTATTAAGGAAAGCTGAGCAAAGAAAACTTAAAAAGGCAGTGTTATGCTTGTATAGGCCAGGGAATCTTAACTTGAAAATATACACAGCGCACAAGGACAAATCATCACCCTTTCACACTGTAAAGAAAGCACAGCCTGACACAAGTAACTAGAGGGCAGGCTACAGGTGACTTATTCCTGCTCTTGTGTTTTTGTATGTCCTTCAGGAGTCAGCCAGGTTATCGATACTCGTACCGCAAACCCGTTGGCACTGAAGTCACCTACCCAGCGTAATTCCATGCCATTTCTGTTTTCAGTACAGGTGCTTTTCCAACTGAATGAGCACAGATTCAACATCTCAAACAATCTATCCTGGGCCCAACAACTGTGAAGAAGGCACACCAACTTCATTAGGAATTTAAGAAGATGTGGTATGCCACCTGTTACGAATGTGCCACAACTCTGAAGGGCCGAAGGGTACAAAGTCGCCCCCTCCTTTTTGAGAATCGCAAGATCGCCATTAATTCAGGTCTGGGACCCAGGAAATGAGAGAGAATCCACAAGGGTTTGGAATGTGTCCTGGCCTCAGCAAGGCGGAACCATTGATAACGGCTATTGTCTCTTGGAGACGGAATTGTGTATTGCGTACTGTACTATTCATTGAAGCCCTCAGGGGGATGACCAGAGTGGGCTGGTTGAGAGATTGCATCATCCCAACCTGATTGACGTCTGGGACATCCTGAGTAAGGATAAAAGAGGGTCTGGGGAACAACCCCTTCAGACGCACCAGGAGAAACGCTAGAAATCCCGTGACAGCGTTTAGTAGCGACAGCCGGTGGTGGGGGGGGGGGCTCACGTGCGTCCTTTCCCTTTGCCTGGGATTGGGGCCTCACCACGGAAGAACGGCTTTAGCTAAAGGACCAGCTACACCAACGGAACTCTCGAAGGATCGAAATCATAAAAAGGAGAAGCTGGCAAGTTTCTAAAAATCTCTCTTGACTCCAACAAAAGGCTGCAGCCTGAATGAACTGAGTGACTTTACATCGGACAATACATTATCCCCTAGACAACGATAGAGCTTATTTCTTATTGATTATTATTGTACCTGCTCTTTTAGATTTAGTATTGACGACGTATATTATCTGTATGTTTGCATTGATATTATTTTTGTGTATTTTTACTAATAAATACTGTTAAAAACAGTACCATCAGACTTCAACGGACCTCTCTATCTTTGCTGGTAAGTGACCCAGTTACGGGGTTCGTAACACACCGAAGACTAGAAAATTTTCAACGATGTACCACAGACTGGTTGTAACACCACATGGCTACAATGGCAGGATTTGAAAAAGCTGCAGAAGTTTATGCCAGCTCGATCATGGGCACTAGTCTCCCACCACTGAAGACAGGGCAGTGCCTCGAGAAGATAGCATCCATCATTAAAGACCTTCACCATCTGGGACATGCCCTCTTCTCAATGCTACCGTCAGGAGGAGTACAGGAAACTGAATACACACTCTCAACATTTTAAGAACAGCTTCTTTCCTTCTTGCCATCAGATTTATGAATGGTCCACAAACCCTTGGAGAATGCCTCAATATTTCATTTCCACACCATTTATTTATTTATTTACTTACTTACTTACAATTGTGAACTATAGTAATTTTTTATATATATAGCACTATTCCGGTATTGCAAAGCAACAAATTTCACAACATACTGTATGTCAATGAAAATAAACCTGATTCAGATTCATCAACTGAAATGTTGGCAGCTGCAAGAGTGACAACTTGAACACAAAAAGAGTCTCACAAACTTCAACTCAGTAATGCTTGGATAATCCGATTCTGTGTTTGGTTGAGACAAAAATATTGGCCAGAAGACCCAAGTATCAGGATAAGTTACGTATTCCACTGATATAGAACTGTCACAGGGGGCTTTCCAACAACATAAAATAACCTGAGCTGTATTATGCACACTGAGTTAGATACATTTGTAAACCTGCTCATTAATCAGCCAATCATGTGGCTGCAACTCAATGCATAAAAGCACACAGACATGGTCAAGAGGTTCAGACCAAACATCAGAATTGGAAGAAATATGATCTAAGTGACTTTGATCGTGGAATGATTGTTGGTGGCTATGTATCTCAGAAACTGATGATCTCCTTGGATTTTTACACACAAAACTCTTAAGGGTTTATAAAGAATGGTGCAAAAAGAATAAATTTTTTAAAAATCCAGTGAGCGGCAGTTCTGTGGGCGAAGATGCCTTGAGAGGTCAGAGGAGAATGGCCAGAGTGGGTCAAGGCAACAGTAACTTAAATAACCACACGTTACAACAGTGGTATGCAGAAGAGCAGCTCTGAATGCACAATGCATTGAACCTTGATGCGGATGAGCTATAGCAGCAGAAGACCACAAGCATACAATCAGAGGTGACTTTATTAGGTACAGGAGGTATGTGATAAAGTGGCCACTGAACGTAAGCATGGAGTAGCATTATGTACAAAGACTTCACATTGTCTTTACGAGGAGATAAATACACAGCATATGACAAGGACTGCACACAATCATGGACTTCAAGAGGAAACATAACAGTACAGCCAATATTGCTGCCTCGCTCCCAAACAAACTAAATGCTCTTTATGCTCAATTCGAGGTTGATAAGTCTGAACCCCTGAGAAGAGCTGTCGATGAGACCTGCTTTTTTGTCATCTCTGAAGCTGAGGTACGTAGAACACTCCAACGTGTCTTAACAGTCGCAAGGCAAAAAGGACAAATGACATCTCAGGGCACGTCTTCAAAGTGTGGGCTGAACAGCTGGCTGGTGTGTTTATGGACATATATCATCTCTAACTCTCCCAGTGTGTAGTGCCCTCCTGCTCCAAATCATCCATCATTGTCCCTGCATCTAAGAAAAGCAAGGTAGCATACTTAAATGATTGGTACCTTGTCACATTCATCTCAAATACAGGCAAATGCTTTGGGAGTCTGGTTAAAGACTACATATACAGCATGGTACCACCCACACTGGACCCTCTACAATTTGCTTACTGACAGAACCAGTCTACCGATGCCACCGTGGCCCCAGCACTACACACCACCCTCACTCACCTGGAGAACATTCATTAGAATGCTGTTCCTGGACTACGGTTCAGCATTCAACACCATAATTCCCTTGAGACTTGACAGGATACTCAGAGACCTCAGCCTGCACCCCGCCTTGTGTAGCCGGATCCTAGACTTCCTGTTGGATCGCCGACAGGTGGGAAGGATGGGTCCCTCACCTCTGTCCCTCTGACCTTCAACATCGGTGACCACCAGGGTTGTATTCTGAGTCCCCTTCTCTACTCCTTTTACACCCATGACTGTGCTGCCACACACAGCTCCAATCTGGAGATCAAACTCACAGATGAGGTGACTTTGCTTGGCCTTATTTCTAGCAGTAGTGAGACAGCCTACAGAGGAGAGGTTGACACCCTGACACAGTGGTGCAGGATAACAACCTCTCCCTCAGTGTCCAAAAATCAAAAGAGCTGACCGTGGATTACAGGAGGAATGGAGACAGGCTTGCTCTGCAGTTGAGAGGGTGAGTGGTTTCAAATTTGTCGATATACACATCACTGAAGATCCCCCCCTGGACTGTACACACGGGCTTTGTGGCAAAAAAAAAGTGCAACAGCATCTCTTCCACCTCAGGCGACTGAAGAAGTTCAGTATGAGCCCCAAAATCTTCAGGACTTCTACAGGGGCACCATTGACTTCATACTGACTGGCTGGTACGGGAACTGCTCCAACCTTGTCCACTGGGTACTGCAGTGAGTGCTATGGACAGTCCAGTCCATCTGTAGATGTGAACTTCCCTCCACTGAGTACGTTTACAGGAGGAGGTGCAGAAAGAAGGCCTGGAAGATCAGCAGGGACACAAGTTACCCTGACCATAAACTGTTTCAGCTGTTCTGTCTGCCATACGCAACGGCAGCATTAAAGCCAGGACCAGCAGTCTACGAGACAGCTTCTTTCTACAAGCCATTAGACTCATAAATTCACATTTCTGTACACTGCGATGGAGTCATAACACAGAGATTTCTACCTCTCATAGTAGATTTAAATATTTTCAAATTCAAATGGAAGCAAAGAGAGGCACGCATCTGAACATAAGAACCAAGGTGCTTTACCCACCAACCACGCAGAGTCAGCGGTTGCCTGGCATTCTGTACAAGGAGCACCAATATGTTGAAGAGGAAGTGTGTTTGTTATTAAAGTTACTTTGCCACACATGGCCCACGCAAGAGAATTCTTTGTTAAATAGAGCTGTGGGCTAATAAAAGATCATGTTGACAGTTGACGTTCAAAACCTTTTTTCACAGCAACTGTATCCAAGCAACATAGCCTGGAGATTCATTTAGTGATGTTACATACTGTCTCAAAATATGGGCATTGTAACCTGCTGAAGAATTTGCTGGGGAAAGAAAATAAGTTTCCTTTCATTTCAATAATGGCGGGGGTGTTTTACACCAATAAAAAATTTCAGTGTTGTTCACACAAATACTGTCTTTTGTCAATGAGTCATGAGTCAGTTACCCCAACATGTTTCATATTTCAAGCTTTTGAAAAGGCAATGACTATTCAGAACATCTTTCAGTTCTTCCTCTGTCAGAAATGCTATATGAATAAAATTTGCTGTGGATAGTTTCACAAGTTTATTCATGATAATCTCGTGATCAGTGTAATTTGCCACTTCTTTGTTTAATGCAAAATGCTAATATTCCAGATTTGTGCCATTTCCTGTCACTTTCCAAACTTACAATATTGGCATTTAGATACTATAGTGATGCTTAAGATACAGTAATGCATTCACGAGACCTTTGGATATGCAGCAAATGAAAGAATATGGACCATGTGCAGGCAGGAGACATTTAGCATATTTCAGTATTCTATTCGGTGAACACTTTATGGGCTGACTGGCCTGTTCCTTTGCTGTGCTCGGTGTTGTGTGTTCTCACTTATACGGAATGAAACTTGTGTTACAAGACAACTGACAAGTAATCCCTAAACCAGGACACCACTGAATCCATACTTTCACCTGACTTTTAAGTGCCACCAGCATGAAAGTGCTCTTTTGTCCAGAAACCATTCACAGTTAAGTAAGGTGGTCGTCTGGAAGTCCAATGGGAGTTGTTGGAAAAGGAAACTGGAGCCTAACTTTGAGGTTCAAGATGAGGGAACCTTTGGAGGAGAGCTACAGCCCAGCTTCCATGTGCATCTCAATCAGGTGCTGGAAGTTCACTGAGGTAACAACTGGGCAGCATGCTCACCCTGCGCAGTGATGTGTCCGAGATTCTGCAACTACAGCAGGAGTTCAGCTGTAGTGGCACATTCATGGTTAACTTAAAATCTACCGAATTATAAAGCTACCAGCTTTCTTGCTTTAATGAATCATATCTGCCCTGGTCAAAGTCAAAGCCCATAAGACATAGAAGCAGAATTAGGCCATTTGGCCCATCGAGTCTGCTCCATCATTTATCATGGCTGATCCTTTTTCCCCTCTTCAACCCCACTCCCTGGCCTTCGCCCCCTAACCGTTGATGGCATGTCCAATTAAGAACCTGGCAATCTCTGCCTTAAATATACCTAACGATCTCCACAGCTGCCTGTGGTAATAAATTCCACAAATTCACCACCCTCTGGCTAAAGAAATTTCTCCCCATCTCTGTTTTAAATGGACGCACCTCTGTCCTGAGGCTGTGCCCTCTTGTCCTAGACTCCCCCACCATGGGAACATCCTTCCCAAATCTACTACGTCTAGGCCTTTCAGTATTCGAAAGGTTTCAATGAGATTCCCCTTTCATCCTTCTAAATTCCAGTGAGTACAGACCAGAGCCATCAAATAGTCCTCATATGTTAACCCTTTCATTCCCAGAATCATCCTTGTGAACATCCTCTGAACTCTCTACAATGCCAGCACATCTTAGGTGAGGAGCCCAAAACTATTCACCAGTGTTTTATAAAGCCTTAGCAACACATCTCTGCTCTTGTATTCTAGATTTCTTGAAATGAATGCTAGCATCGCATTGGCCTTCCACATCACTGACTCAACGTACAAGTTTATCTTTAGGGTGTTCTGCACAAGTCCCTTTGCATCTAGATTTTTGGATTTTCTCCCCATTTAGAAAATAGCCTGCACATTTATTTCTATTACCAAAGTGCATTTTCCAATACTGTATTTCATTTGCCATTTTCTTACCCATTCTCTAATCTGTCTAAGTCATTCTGTGCCCTCCCTGTTTCCTAAACACTTCCTGCCCCTCCACCAATCTTCACAGCATCTGCAAACTTGGCAACAAAGCTACCAATTCCATCATCTAAATCATTGACATACAGCATAAAAAGAAGTGATCTCAACACCGACCCCTGCGGAACACCACTCGTCACTGGCAGCCAATGAGAAGGGGATCCTTTTATTCCCACTCGCTGCCTCCTACCATTCAGTCAATGGTCTAAACGCCATTAACTTCCCTACAGTACCAGGAGCTCTTAAATTGGTAAGCAGCCTCATGTGTGGCACCTTCTGAAGGTCCAAATATACAACATCCACTGCATCCCCTTTATCCATCCTACTTGTAATCTCCTCAAAGAATTCCAACAGGTTCGACAATCAAGATTTTCCCTTAAGAAAACCATGCTGATGTTGTCCTATCTTGTCCTGTGTCACCAAAAATTCCATAACCTCATTCTTAACAACTGACTCCAACATCTTCCCAACCATTGGGGTCAGACAAACTTGTCTACAATTTCTTTTCATAATTTTTAAATTTTTATAATTTCTCTTCTTCCTTTCTTAAAGAATGGAGTGACATTTGCAATTTTCCAAAGATAAAGTAAATTTATTATCAAAGTTCGCACAGTACATGTCACCATATACTACTCTGAGATTCACTTTCTTGCAGGCATTCATGGGAAAAAAGAAGTACAATAGAATTTATGAAAAACCATTCAAATAATAAACCCAAGTATCCCCTCTTATCCCAGCAACCTAAAAGAATTTTATCAAAGTTCAACATGTTTATTTGATATGACATACAGTCCTGAAGAGTCTTGGCCCAAAATGTCAATAGTTTGTTCATTTCCATGCATGCTGCCTGACCTGCTGAGTTCCTCCAGCATTTTGTGTGTGTTTATTTGAAATTTGTTTGCGTGCTCTTTTATGTATTCAGAACAAATACATTAGTACCACCTTTACAAAAACAAGAGAAATGAATGTCAAGTGAACATGTCAAACATGCATTCACTAACATTACAAATGGCAAATTTTAAGCTCTTATTCCTCTCTAGGTACAGTACAACCTTGTTTGTTTTTGTGGTTATTTCTGTTTGTGGTTCTTTGTTCCTTTCAATGGAAACAAATTGTTCCCACTAACCTGACTGAGGCAATAAGATGCCCCCAAGCAGCAAACATCTTTGAATTTAGGAATGTTGGAGTTTCTGATTGCTTTCAACTAATCCTGTACTATATCATTAATTTTCTTTTGTGGAAAGCCTCGATTGTTAAATTATGTACTGATATTTAATTATCTGTGTGTTTTATTTTTGCCTACCTGTTATACTCCTTCTGTCGCATTACCAGAGCTCTTTGTTGATTATGGTGGTGAGCTGCAAAGGTTTCTAGACTGACCGTGCGTCTCTTCATCCCGGGTGGGTGTAGAGGATTAATACGCGGACCATGCTATTAATGACAAAAGACCATATAATCAGTCCTTCAAGCAGAGACCTTTATTCCAACAAAATGTTTTATTGTGCCAACTATACCATTCTCTTACCAAGAGTAGCAGAGAGCTTTTCTCAAAACAAAGGTATCTATAAAGGACAACACACACGGAATACTGGCGGAACTCAGCAGGTCAGGCAGCATCTGTGGAGAATAACATTTTGGACCAAGACATCGACTGCTTATTCCCCTCCACAGATGCTGCCTGACCTGCTGAGTTCTTCCATTTTTTGTGTTGGTCTGGATTTCCAGCATCTGCAGAATCTCAAAGGTACCTACGAAGGACATATGTTTCGGGAAAGATGCAGTTGCTAAGAATCTGGAATGTCCTGTCTGAGTGGATGGTAAAGATGAATGATCTCACATTTAAGAACCAGTTAAGCAAACACTTTAATCACTAATGCATAGAAAGCTACAAATTTGGAAATGGGATTAGCATTCAGCCAAAGGAATTTTGTATGTGCTACAATGATTCTGTGTTTCATATAAAACATTGCCTAGGTTGCCATTAATGCTGTCAACATAAGTTTTTTTTCAACATTAAAAACAGAAATTTAAAGAGTAAAAGAAACAAAATGGAATTTCCAAATGACAGCCGAGAGTGGAAGATAATATGTAAAATCTAAGTGTACAAGGTCAATGCCAGCTGGTTTCACCAGAGTGATTACCATGTCTGGGTTATAAAGGCACTCCTATGCCTAGCATCACTATATCGACACACAATCAATCTACGGATTTAAGCTGTCTTATGTACCTTGAGTACATTGCAAGCAGAGTTTGATTAGACAAGGCATCAAGGGTTATGGGGAGAAGGTAGGAGAATGGGATTGAAAGGGATAATAAATCAGCCATCTGAAATGATGGAGCAGATTCAAAGCCCAAATGGCTTAAATCTGCTCCTATACTTTATGGTATTTATATTTATTCTGTACTTTATCTTTTTGTGCTGCAACAGATTCAGAGTAACAAATTTTTCACTGTCCTTTACACTTGTGTACTGGAAATAACATTAAACAATCTTGAATATATCTTGAATACAAAATCATTATCAAAGCCTCTCCAGCCCTTGCATTGTCACTACCTGTGACCTAAAGTGAATATCTGGCAAACTGTTTTGCACTCAACTCGCATACAAGAGCTTTCAAACCTGTAAGAACCTAAAGAAAGATTTCCAGACTTTAAGAGATATGGCTTTGATTCAAATAGAAAATTTCCAAATAAGGAACAATTAAATAAAAGAATAGTAAAACCTTCAACCAGTTTGTTTTTAAGTATCTCCAAAAAGTATTATCATCATATCTATCACTATAACATCACTACACAATTTAATGCAATATTACCAACAACTTTAGCATTATAATTTCATAACTTGGCCTACTGAATTATTGAAAACTATCATGCAATTATATTTAAAAATCATTAATTACTGTAGATTTTATTGTATTATGACATAACAATTAAGTATTTTAAATGAGAACGTTTTTAAAATTGTGGGTGTGAGGGACAGAGGGAGGGAGGGAGAGGGAGAGAGAGAGAAAGAAAAAGAGAAAGGCTGGAGAATAGAGAGGGAAGAATGAGAGAGAATGGTGTGGAACTGCTATCTGACTGTGGTTGCAGTGTACGCACCATATCCAATTAAGCCCCAGTTTTCAATACAAGGAGCTGGAACCAGACTCTATGCTGCAAGAATTAGGGTCTCTACATGTTTTCTCTCTTTCCCAGTCACAGAAACAAAGAATATCTGTACAGAGGAAGGTCCAACAACTCCATACTAGTTCCATTTAAGAATGGTCCAGCGTCACTTTCCATAGACCCCTTTTGAAAGCTCTGAAAGAAACTTTACCCTTTAGAACTCTAAACCTGAACTAATCCCCCTACAATTCTTGGTGTAAAAGTAGTTTATTCCCATAGAATTTTTGGTACTTTCTACAAAGCTAACTGTTGCACAGCCCCTAGTTCCTGACTCTAGTGAGTCACTTTAACTATCTCCACTCTTTGCCTTCTGTGGGCAAGCCAGTCCTGGATCCACAAAGCAATGTCTCCTTGGATTCCATGCCTCCTTACTTTCTCAGTAAGCTTTGCATGGGTTACCTTATCAAATGCCTTGCTGAAATCCATATACACGACATCTATGGCTCTACCTTCATCAATGTATTCAGTCACATCTCAAAAAATTCAGTCAGGCTCATAAGGCATGACCTGCCTTTGACAAATCCATGCTGACTATTCCTAATCATATTCTACCTCTCCAAATGTTCATAAATCCTGCCTCTCAGGATCTTCTCCATCAACTTACCAATGACTGAAGTAAGACTCACTGATCTATAATTTCCTGGACTATCTCTAATCCCTTTCTTGAATAATGGAACAACATCCGCAACCCTCCAATCCTCCAGAATCTCTCCCACCCTCATTGATGATGCAAAGATCATTGCCAGAGGCGCAGCAATATCCTTCCTTGCTTCCCACAGTAGCCTGGGGTACATCTCATCTGGTCCCGGTGACTTATCCAACTTGATGCTTTCCAAAAGCTCCAGCACATCCTCTTTCTTAATATCTACATTCTCAAGCTTTTCAGTCCGCTGCAAGTCATCCCTACAATCACCAAGATCCTTTTTCGTAGTGAATACTGAAGCAAAGTATTCATTAAGTCTCCATAGACAACCCCTCCATGACTTCCTCCTTTTCTGCAGCCGTGACACTATCCCTGGTCAACACTGCCACGCCCCCACCTCTTTTGCCTCCCTCCCTGTCCTTTCTGAAATGTCTAAAGCCTGGCACTTGAAGTAGCCATTCCTGCCCCTGCACCATCCAAGTCTCTGTAATGGCCACCACATCATAGCTCCAAGTGCTGATCCACGCTCTAAGCTCATCCGCTTTACTCATAATACTTCTCGCATTAAATTAGATACATCTCAAACAATTGGTCTGAGTGTGTCCCTTCTCTATCACCTGCCTATCCTCCCTTTCGTACTGTCTATAAGCTTTCTCTATTTGTGAGCCATTCTCCCTTTCCTCTGTCACTTCAGTTCAGTTCCCACCCCCCAGCAATTCCAGTTTAAACGCTCCCCAATAGCCTTAGCAAACCTTCCCACCAGGATATTAGTCCCCCATGGATTCAAGTGCAACCCGTCCTTTTTGTACAGGTCACACCTGCCCCAGAAGAGGTCCCAATGATCCAGAAATTTGAATCTCTGCCCCCTGCTCCAATCCCTCAGCCAAGAATTTATCCTCCACCTCATTCTATTCCTATACTCACTGTCGTGTGGCACAGGCAGTAATCCCATGATTACTGCCTTTGAGGTCCTGATTCTCAACTTCTTTCCTAACACCCTGGGAGTCTGTTTTCAGGACTTCCTCCCTTTTCTTACCTATGTCCTTGGTACCAATATGAACCATGACCTCTGGCTGTTCTCCTTCCTACTTTAAAACATAATGGACATGACCAGAAACATCCCGGACCCTGGCACTTGGGAGGCAAACTACCATCTGTGTTTCTTTCCTGCATCCACAGAATTGCCAGTCTGATCCCCTAACTATAGAGTCCCCTATCACTGCTGCCATCCTCTTCCTTTCCCTACCCTTCTGAGCCACAGGGCCAGACCCTGTGCCAGAGGTGCAGCCACTGTTGCTTCCCCCAGGTAGGCTGTCCCCCCCAAAGTACTTAAGCATGAGTACTTATTGTTAAGGGGGACAGCCACAGGGGTACTCTCTTGCACCTGCTTCCTGCCCTCCCCTCTCCTGACTGCTACGCACTTATCTGTCTCCCGAGGCCCCGGTGTGACAACCTACATGTAGCTCCTCTCTATCAGCTCCTCACTCTCCCTGACCAGACAAAGGTCATCAAGCTGCATCTTCATTTCCCTGACGTGGTCCCTCAGGAGCTGCAACTTGACACACCTGACGCAGATATGGCCATCCGGGAAGCCAGGAGTCTCTAGGACCTCCCACATCGGACACTTGAGCACGGAAAACCGGCCTCACACACATACTTTCTGTCTTTATTTTAAACAGATAACCTACCTGGCCTCGACCCCCTACTGCCTGAGCCCCATTGCTCCAAAGACTAGCCTACCTACTCTGTCTCCCACTACTCCGTTGCCCACTCCTCCGACACACACTCTGTAAGTCTGTCTTCTTTTTAAACTCTACCCGCTGTTCTCACTGGCCGGTCTCCACACGCTTGTGCAGTTATGCCCCGTTCAAACTGCTGAAGAAATAACCCGAGAAATTTAGAGAAATCCAAGAGAAATGGTTTGCCAGAATTATCCATTAATTAACATAGGAACTAAATCAAATGAAAATTTTAAAGTAGTACAAAGTGCAACAATAAGAACTGGGTAACAGACACAAACTGCTGGAGGAACTGAACAAGTGGAGAGGAATAAACAGCTGATGTTTGAGGCCGAGACCTTTCATCACTGCTGGGCTATAACAACTAGGCAATTACCATAGTCAATGCTCAGCTGTAAAATGAACAAATCCACAAAGTTGTAATTGCCTTCTTAACATTTTAGGCAGTTCATAAGATGCTTACCTGATTGACAGAGAGTGGGATGGACGCCTGGCTCACTTTTGGAAGGAATAAAGGTGTCACAGTGAAGCTTCTCTGTGCAGCATTGATTTTTCCACTGGCACCCAGGGGCGTGCATGGCAACGACATCCGCTCTATGGGAGAAAGGCCAGTGTCAAATCAATAACCAGAAATAGGGCACTGACTCAAAATTGAGGGGCAACCTTTTAGAACAAAGGCAAGGAGGGATTTTTTAAGCCAGAATCGGTGGAATGCTCTGCCTCAGACTGTGCTGGAGGTCAAGTCTGTGGGTGTATTTAAAGTGGAAGTTGATGGTTTCCTGATTAGTCAGGACGTCAAAGGATATGACAAGAAGGCAGGTGTATGGGGTTGAGTGGGATCCGGGATCAGCCATGATGGAACGTTGGAGCAGATTCGATGGGCTGAATGGCCTAATTCTGCTCCTATGTGTTACGGTCTTATAATTGGTAGTAGACACACCAGCAGCCCACTGAGACATCATTGTGATTGGTTGTTTCCCATCCCAGCCCGTAGATGGACTCTTTTAACATAACATATAACAATCACAGCACGGAAACAGGCCATCTTGGCCCTCCTAGTCCATGCCGAACTCTTATTCTCACCTAGTCCCACCTACCCACACTCAGCCCATAACCCTCCACTCCTTTCCTGTCCATATACCTATCCAATTTTACCTTAAATGACACAACTGAACTGGCCTCTACTACTTCTACAGGAAGCTCATTCCACACAGCTATCACTCTCTGAATAAAGAAATACCCCCTCGTATTTCCCTTAAACTTCTGCCCCCTAACTCTCAAATCATGTCCTCTCATTTGAATCTCCCCTACTCTCAATGGAAACAGCCTATTCACGTCAACTCTATCTATCCCTCTCAAAATTTTAAATACCTTGATCAAATCCCCCCTCAACCTTCTACGCTCCAATGAATAGAGACCTAACTTGTTCAGCCTTTCTCTGTAACTTAAGTGCTGAAACCCAGGTAACATCCTAGTAAATCGTCTCTGCACTCTCTCTAATTTATTGATATCTTTCCTATAATTCGGTGACCAGAACTGCACACAATATTCTAAATTTGGCCTTACCAATGCCTTGTACAATTTTAACATTACATTCCAACTTCTGTACTCAATGCTTTGATTTATAAAGGCCAGCGTTCCAAAAGCCTTCTTCACCACCCTATCTACATGAGACTCCACCTTCAGGGAACTATGCACTGTTATTCCTAGATCTCTCTGTTCCTCTGCATTCCTCAATGCCCTATCATTTACCCTGTATGTTCTATTTGGATTATTCCTGCCAAAATGTAGAACCCCACACTTCTCAGCATTAAACTCCATCTGCCAACGTTCAGCCCATTCTTCTAACCGGCATAAATCTCCCTGCAAGCTTTGAAAATCCACCTCATTATCCACAACACCTCCTACCTTAGTATCATCGGCATACTTACTAATCCAATTTACCAATTTTACTATAGCTTAACTCCTGTGGAGCTAATGAACAGAAATACGCCTTGTAATCTGCTTAAAGAATATAATTCCATATGCATTGCTCATTGCATGGATCTGGAAAATAATGCAGGAAGTTGGAAATTCAGTCAGCTCCATCATAGGGACCAACTTCCCCAGCATTCAGGATACCTTCAAAAGGAGATGCTTCAAAATGCTGGCATACAACATTAAGGATACCCATCACCCAGGTCATACCCTCTTCTCATTGCTACCATCAGGGAGAAGGTTCAGGAGCCTGAAGACAGACACTCAACATTTCAGGAATGGCTTCTTCCTGCTGAAGGATCTCAGCTGAAATGTCGACTGCACTCTTTATCATAGATTCTGCCTGGCCTGCTGAGTTCCTCCAGCATTTTGAGTGTGTTGCTTGGATTTCCAATATCTGCAGATTTTCTCTTGTTTGTGATTTAGATTCCCCTCTAAGCTTTTTCCATTTGGCCTAGTTCCCATTTAACCTTTCCAATCCACGCACCTCTCCAAGCGTCTTTAAAAAGCCTTAACCACTTCTTCTGGCAGTTCATTCCACATACAGACCACCCTACGGGAATCATTAAGAAACTGAGGTGCTTTGGAATTTCTCATGGAGAGTGGTATGTGTTTGAAATTTTCTCCCGGGGGTTTCGGAGGCTAGGTCACCGTGGATATTTAAAGAGGATGTGTAGAATTCATTTTCAAAGATCAGGGAATTGAGAGCAATGGGGAATGAGCACAGAAAAGATGCTAAGACCTGTGGAAGACCAGCCATGATCATACAGAATATCGAGGCAAGCTTGAGGGGTCACGTGACCCATCCCTGCTCGTATTGTCTTGTTTCCTATTTCTATACAGTTATTAAACTTGCTAATGAAATAGTCAAAATACCACATCAGTTCATCAGGTTTTCCTGCCTTGGTTAATCTGTTAATATACAGTCAAAGGCACTTTACCAGGTACAGGGGCCTTCTGTGTCTGTAGACAGTTCAGTGTGCTGAGCATTCTGAGCTGCTCTTCTGCACTCCACGGCTGTAATGCGTTGTTGAGTTACCATCACCTTCCATTTTGGCCATTCTCCTCAGACCTCTCTTACTAATGAAGTGTTTTCACCTACAAAACTGCAACTCACTGGATGTTTTTGTTGTTTTTTTGCACCATTTTCTGTAAACTCTAGTCTAGAGGTTGTCGAGTGTGAAAATCCCAGGAGATCAGCAGTGTCTGAGACACTCAGAACTGGCACCAACACGGTCAAAGTTTCTTCCCCATTCCGATGTTTAGTCTGAACAACAACTGAACCTCTTGACCACGTCTGCATGCTTTTATGCAATGATTTGTAGCCATATGATTGGCTGATTTTATATATATATACACATTAATGAGCAACTGTACAGATGTCCTTAATAAAGTGGCTACTGAATGTATAATGTTTATTGTCTTATCTGTTACATATGAGGAATATTATTGGAAAACCCACAACCATCCGGGTGTACAGTACTGGCATGTCTTTATTCCACCACTCTTTCTCCCACACAACAGCCATTGTAGACACCCTCGGCTGGTTAATTTAATAAGGGATTCCTAACAACAGAACTGTTACTGGTAACTAGAGAGAAGGTTTACTTAAGCCTGCAAGAGGCGTATTCCAACAGTAGCAGCATTAATAAATGGACTGCCTCAGATATATTGGAGGACGAATAGTTCTGGCATTGAGGGACTGTCAATGTTTCACTATGTTGTACAGCACCAACAGCAACTCTGTGTACACTTGGAAACTGTGTTATTGGTACTGTTCAGAATTAGCGACAAAAATTTAAGGGTTCTTTGGTGCAGAACACCCTTCTTTTGTTTAGCCATTTAACAAGGGGATGGATATAGGTAAAATTTCAAAACAAAACTGAATCTTTTAAAGATAAAAAAACAAATAACCTTTAAACATGTTTGTGTTTTGTGAACATTTTGAGTTGCAAAAACAACAACACTGTCACAATGGAAGGTAACAAGTGGGAACATAATATTCCGCAGTAGGATATGAGAGAGGGAGAGTGAGAGAGGAAGAGAGCAAGAGAGAGAGAGAGAGAGAGAGAGAGAGAGAGAGAGAGAGAGAGAGTGAGGAGACTGAGACAGGGAAGTGGAAACAATTTTGTTTCCAGTGAGTTTAATAATCAGGTGGTTTTGATGTTGATTGCATCTCTTCTATACTGGTGAAACCATAAAACAAAAAAAGCCCAGAATTAGGCCATTTAGCCCATCGAGTCTGTGCTACCATTCAATCATGGCTGATATTTTTATTGTCAGTCTCCCTCTTTTTAGCTGCAATACTTAACCCCTTTACCAACCAAAAACATATCAATCCCTTCCTAAATGCACTCAATCACTTGTCCTCCTCAGCCCTCAGTGGCAAAGAATTTGATAAATTCACCACCCTCAGGCTGAAGAAATTTCCTTTTCATTTGCTTTCAAGGGACATCCCTTCAATTCTGAGGCTGTGACCTTGGAACCTAGACTCTCCTACAGGGTTATCAGTATGTGATATGTTTCAATGAGATTCCACCCAGCACGACCATCTTTCTGACCAGACCCAGAGACAGGAGGAACTAAAGGGGGATGAGATGTTCCAAGGTCAGAGGCACCAGCACTGTGAAGGAGAGAGAGGGATAATTATTCTGATACTTCAAAGTCAAGTTAAAATAAAATTATAATGAGGTACATATATGTCACTATATACAACCCCGAGATTCATTTTCTTGCGGGCATTCACAGTAAATACAAGAAACACAATATATCAATGAAAGACGACACCCAACAGAACAAACATCCAATTCCCAAAAGACAACAAACTATGAAAATACAAAAATAAATAAAATGTATGGTTGAATGAAACTTAAACTTGAACTTTATGATTGTGGTGCCAGCAACCCGGGTTCAGTTCCTGCCGGAGTTCGTAAGTTCGTCCGACCATCACGTGGGTTTCCAAAGACGTTCCGGTTGCTAGGTTATTTGGTCACTGTGCATTATCCCGTGGTTAGGCTGGGATTAAATCGGGGAATTGCTGGGAGGTGCGGCTCAGAGGGTAGGAAAAGCAGGGCCTGGATGGTGGGGGTCCCTGATGATAGATGCTGCTTTCCCGTGATAGCGCTCCGTGTAGATGTGCTTAAAGGGTTCAGCACACTAGAGGGGTGCTCTTTCATGAGATGCTCCACTAAGGATTGTCCACTCCCTCTAATGTACTTAACATATTCTATTCAACAGTTTGGAAAAAAATATTACGAATGTTTTGAGGAGATGAGCTGAAGATGAAACAAGGGAATACGGAGAGTGGTGAGATTCAGGGTTGGGAGAGGGAGAGTGGTAGAGAGATTTAGACTCTTCTGTCATCGTGCCGAGTACAGATACAAAGCCAATGAAATGCAGTTAGCATCTAACCAGAAATGCAAAGAATAGAGTTATTTACAAAATAACCTCGAATCATAAGTAAGCGCTACAGCACACAAATATAAAAGCACTGGGACAGTACAATATGGGTGCAATACTACTCAGCGCTGTGATGTGAGGTTCTGCAGGGTCACAGCCTCAGGGAGGAAGCTCTTCCTGTGCCTGCTGGTGCGGGAGTGGAGGCTCCTGTAACACCTACCGGATGGGAGGAGAGTAAAAAGTCCATGGTTAGGGTGAGATGCATCCTTGATAACGCTTTTCGTCCTGCCCAGGCAGCGTTTATGGTAGATGTTCTCAATTGCGGGCAATAGGGCGCCGATAACCCACCGGCTGGGCAGTTTTCACCACACGATGAGGGAGAGCAGAGATGTGTGGGAGGGAGATGGATAGGGAATTAGAAAGGGCAAGGGAAAGCTGGCAAGGAACAGGGCAGGGCAGAGGATAGACAGGATTGTCATAAAATTTGATGGTGTTGAGACGTGAGAGCTGATGGTGTGAAAAGTAAAGAAACAGCGCAAAGTGTAAATAGTTTCAGCAGATCCAATCTCATCCGCCGGCGCTGGGAAAATAATATAAACAGTGGTTGCAGAATGACTGACGAGAACTGATCTGTTGTCCCCCGAGCTGTGGGTGGATGAGTACACAAAATCTCCTTGTTAACGTTATCTGCCAGCAATTGGAAAGCCAAACGCGCTCAAAGCAATATTCAAAACTTGTACTAACAAAAAAGGCGCGATTACTAAAAGTCCCTCCCACCCCAGATTTGGTTCTTTTTGTATCTCTTATTTCTTTCTCGAATTTCCCAAACCCACAAGCAACACAAGTCCCAATGCTTGATATAAATATAACTGAACCGATCCTGCCTTCGTCGGGTAGGGGGAGAATGGTTGAACCTCAGATGTAGCGAGGGATTCGAAATCCAAGGAGTAAATTCCACTTGTTGCTATTCCGTTCTCCAAAGACGATGAAGATATAAAATAATAAAAGTGTTACACGCTCCTGATATTGACTTATGCGCACTTTTGCAGAGTTTGGGAAAGTTTGCTACTTACTGGAGCCTAGATCCGGCATGGCGAGCAGCCTGTGTTGTGGCACGTGACTGGCCGCTGCTCTGGAGACTGAAATTGACACTGAAATTTCAATAAACAGAGGCAACCCAGTTAGACACATAGCAAAAAAAACAAAAACACACACACACACACAAGCAGAACGAAGTACAGGGGATAAATACCTGGTGCCGCAACAAAACAAGGGGGGGATAGCTGAGAAATTGTAACAGAAAGAAAGGCAGGTGAGGAAGTACTGTTGAAAGCAGTCATGGGGAACTCAACAGCGAGTAGAGGAAAACCACCATAAAAGAGAAAGGAGAACCTGATAAGTAAAATACAGAGAATAGATATAAAACACATACGAGAGAGAAACAAAGATCAAAAAGGTAAAAAAAAAATTCAGAGGGGAAAACAGAGCAGAGTAACGGTGGAAAAGAACAAATCAGCAGTTGCACAGAATGAAGAACCCTGCATAGAGTGTTCCGAAATGCAAATACAAGCGGCAAGGAACTGACTGGAATACTCAGAATAATTAGATCACAACGTGGAAATGAACAGGAGGACTATTGTAATTTTTTTAAAGTTCCAAGTAAATTTACCATTAAAGTATGCAATCACGTGGCAACAACTCAATGCACAAAAGCATGCAGACCTGGTCAAGAGGTTCCGTTGTTGTTCAGGTCAAACATCAGAATGGGGAACAATTGTGATCTAAGTGACTTTGAACTTGATTATTGATGCTGGACGGAGTCATTTGAGTATCTCAGAAACTGCTGATCTCCTGGGATTTTCACACACAACAGTTTCCAGAGTTCACAGAGAATGGTAGAAATTGTTTTTTAAATTCAATGAGTGGCAATTCTGTGGGCAAAAATGCTTTGTTAATGAGAGACATCAGAGGAGAATGGCCAGACTGGTTCGAGCTGACAGGAAGGCAACAGTAACTCAAATAATCATGTGTTACAACAGTGGTGTGCACAGAGCTACAGCAGCAGAAGACCACAGTGGGTTCCACTCCTCTACCCGATAAGGTGGCCACTGGGCATCTCTGTCACCAGGTAACCACCATGACATTCATCTTCTTGCAGGTGCTCACAGCAGGACAAAGAAATGCAATAGAATCAATGAAAAACTACACACAACAAAGATGATCAAGCAACCAATATGCAAAAGACAAATACAAAACCACTGATGATAGTAATAATAATGAGTAAATACTTATTACTGAGAACATGATTTGAAGAGTCCTTGGAAGTGAGTGCATAGGCTGTGCTCAGTGATCAGGTCAGCACTGTGGTGAATAAAGTTATCCACACTGGTTCTGGGGGCTGATGTTTGAAGCACAATAACGACCCCTGTACCTGACGGTATGGGACCTAGGGCTCCTGCACCTCCTGTCTATTGGCAGCACAAGAGGCGAGCATGGACTGGATGGTGGGGGCCGCTGATGGATGCTGCTTTCCTGCATCAGCGCTCTGTGTAAATGTGCTCAGAGGTAGGGCTGTGTTGGAGAGGAAATGCTCTGTTACTTAGAACTCCCTACCTTACAGACTGAGAGAGCATCTTTTAAAGACTACAACAGATCAGGAATGCTGATGGCCACTGCTTATTTTGTGTCAGCATTAAATGTTCAACCTCTCAAATACATCTACTCTATTTCTTTCAGCCACCTCCCATGGTAATCAATTCCACATTCTCATCACTCTGTGAGCAAAACAAAAGTTCCCTTGTTTTCCCTATAGGGCTTCATAATCTGGCTTCTGCTGCTGTGGCCCATCCACCTCAAGGTTTGACATGTGGCTTTTCTGCACAACATTGCTGTAACGTGAGGTTATTTGTTTACTTCCTGTCAGCTTGAACCAGTTTCCCCTGACCTCTCCTCATTAACAAGGCATTTTCACCCACTGCCAATCACTGAACATATTTTTGTTTTTCACACTATTCAGGAGATCAGCAGTTTCTGAGATACTCAAACTATCCAATCTGGCACCAACAATTATCCCATGGTCAAAGTTACATAGCTCACGTTCTTCCCTATTCTGATGTTTGGTCTTAACAACAACTGAACCACTTGACCATGTAAGTAGTAAGAATGTGATCTAAAATTACAACAGGAGATAGGAAATACATGCCAAAAAAGACATGTCACAATAGTCATTGGAGATTTAAATATGCAGGTAGATTGGGAAAATCAGTTTGGTTCCAGATGGCAAGAGGGGTATTTCTGGAATGCCTATGAGATGGCTTTTTAGAGCAGCTCGTGGTTGAGCCTACAGGGGGATCAACTATTCTGGATTGGGTGTTGTGCAATGAACCTGAATTGATGAGAGAGCTTAAGGCAAATGAACCCTTACAGACGAATGATGATAATATGATTGAGTTCACCCTGAAATTTGTGAAGGAGAAGCTAAAGTCAGTATTACAGTGGAGTAAAGGGTATTACAGAGGCATGACTGAGAGAGGAGTTGGTCAGAATCGATTGGAAAAGGATGGTGGTAGGGATGACTGTGGAGCAGCAATGGCTGGCATTTCTGGAAGTAATTCAGATGGCACAGGATGTCTACATCCCAAAGAGGAAAAGGTATTCTGAAGCCAAGGTGACTAACAAGAGAAGGCCAACAGAAAAGCCAAAAAGAGGGCATATAATTAAAGACTAAAATTTAGTGGAAAGTTAGAGGGTTGGGAAGCTTTTAAAAACCAACAGAAGGCAACTAAAGAAGTCATTAAGGAGGAAGAGATAAAACACAAAAATAAACTAGCCAATAATATTAAATATGATACCAAAAATTTCCTCCAAAATATATAAAGTGTAAAAAGAGAGAAGAGAGTGAATGTTGGATCACTAGAAAACGATGCTGGAGAGGTAGTAATAGGGTACAAGGAAATGGCGGATGATCTGAATAAGTATTTTGCATCAATCTTTACTGAGGAAAACTCAGTATGGTTCCAAAGTGTCAAGGGTTAGAAGTGAGTGAAGTTGCCATTACTGGGGAGAAGGGTCTTGGGAAACTGAAAGGTCAGAAGGTAGATAGGTCTCCAGGACCAGATGGTTTACACCCTAGGGTTCTGAAAGAAGAGGCAATAGAAATGATCTTTCAAGAATCACTAGTTTCTGGAATGGTTCCCGAAGACTGGAAAATTGCCAATGCCCGAGGCAGAAGAGAGGAAATTATAGGCCAGTTAGTCTGACCTCAGTGGTTGGGAAGATGTTGGAAGATGTTGATTGTTAAGCATGAGGTTTCAGGATATTTGGAGCCGCATGATAAAATAGGCCATATTCAGCATGGTTTGCTCAAGGCAAAATCTTGCCTGACAAATCTGTTGGAATTCTTTGAGGAAATAGCAAGCAGGATAGACAAAGGAGAATCAGTTGATGTTGTGTACTTGGATTTTCAGAAGACTTCTGACAAGGTGCCACATATGAAGCTGCTTAATAAGAGCCCATGGTAATTTAGGAAAGATACTAGCATGGATAAAGCAGTGGCTGATTTGCAGGAGGCAAAGAGTGGGAATAAAGGAAGCCTTGTCTAGTTGGCTGCCAGTGACTAGTGGTGTTCCACAGGGGTCTGTGTTGAGACCAATTATTTTTACATTATATGTCATTGACTTGGATGATGGGATTGATGGTTTTGTTGCAAAGATAGGTGAAGGTGCAGGAAGTTTTGAGGAAATAGAGAGGCTATAGAAGGACTTAGAGAGATTAGAAGAATGGGCAAAGAAGCAGAAGATGAAATATAGTGTCAAGAAGTGTATGGTCATGTACTTTTGAAGAAGAAATAAAAGGATAGACTATTTTCTAAATGGAGAGAAAATTCAAAAATATGAAACACAAAGGGACTTGGGAGTTCTTGTGCATGATTCCCTAAAAGTTAATTTGCAGGTTGAGTCAATGGTGAGTAAGGCAAATGAAATGTTAGTATTCATTTCACGAGTACTAGAATACAAAAGCAAGGACATAATGCTGAGACTTTATAAGGCATTGGTGGGCCTTACTTGGAGTATTATGAGCAGTTTTGAACCACTTATCTTAGAAAGTATGTGCTGACATTGGAGAGAATTCACAGGAGCTACACAAAAATGGCTTGTCATATAAAGATTGTTTGCTGGTTCTGTATTCACTAGAATTCAGAAGGATGAGGGGTGACTCATCGAATGGTCTTGGTAGAGTGGATATGGAAAGAATGTTTCCTGTGGTGGGAGCTTCTAGGACCAGCGGACACAACCAGAGAACAGAGGCACATCCTTTTAGAATGGAGATGAGGAGGAAATTCTTTAGCCAGAGAATAGTGAATCTGTGGAATTCATTGACACAGGCAGTTGTAGAGATAAAGTCTTTATGAATATTTAAGGCAGAGGTTGATAGGCTATTGATTAGTCATGGCATGAATGGAATACAGGGAGAAGGCAGGTGTTTGGGGCTGAGGGGAATAATGGATCAGACATGATGAAATGGCTGAGCAGACTTGTTGGGCTGAATGGCTTAATTTGTTTCTATACCTTATGGTCTTATAAAACCACAAGATCATCAGACATAGGAGCGGAATTAGGCCATTTGGCCAATTGAGTCTGCCATTCCATCGTGACTAATCCCGCATTCCACTCAACCCCATACACTTGCCTTCTCGCCATATCCTTTGATGCCCTGACCGATCAAGAAACGATCAACTTCTGTCTTAAATATACCCATGGACTGCACCTCCACTGCAGTCTATGGCAGATAATTCCACAGAACCACTTCTCTCTGACTAAAATAATTCCTCCTTATGTCTGCTCTGAAAAGTCATCCCTCAATTTTGAGGTTGTGCCCTCCAGTTCTGGATACCCCTAACATAGGAAATACTCTTTCCACCTCCACCCTATCCAGTCCTTTCAACATCCAGTAGCTTTCAATGAGATCCCCATGCATTCTTCAAAATTCCAGTGAGTACAAGCCTAAAGTTGCCATACACTCCTCATATGTTAACCTCTTCATTCCTGGAATCATCCTTGTGAATCTCCTCTGGACTCTCTCCAATGACAACACATCCTTTCTGAGGCATGGGCCCAAAACTGTTGATAGTACACCTAGTGCGGTAGACGCCTGTTGGCGCGTGGCCAAGTGGTTAAGGTGTTTGTCTAGTGATCTGAAGGTTGCTAGTTTGAGCCTTGGCTGAGGCTGCGTGTGTGTCCTTGAGCAAGGCACTCAACCACACATTGCACTGCGACAACACCAGTACCAAGCTGTTTGGGTCCTAGTGCCCTTCCCTTGGACAACATCGGTGGCATGGAGAGGGGAGACTTGCAGCTTGAGCAACTGCTGGTCTTCCATTAAAAAAAAACCTTGCCCAGGCTTGCGCTGAGACTAACAGAGGCCTACACTACGGTGCAGTTGAGTAGTATCTGATAATGCTGATCCTTTATCTCCTTACTTTTATATTCTAGTCCCCTGAAATGCCAACATTGCATTTGCCTTCTTTACAAGACTCAACCTGTAAATTAACCTTCTAGGAGCCGTGCAGAAGTCCCTCTGCACCTCTGATGTTTGAATTTTCTCCCCATTTAGATAATAGTCTACCCTATTGTTCCTTTTACCAAAATGCATTATCATACATTTCCCAACACTGTATTCCATCTGCCAATTTTTTACCCATTTGTCCAAGTTCCGCTGAAATCGCATTGCCTCCTCAGCACTACCCACCCCTCCACTTATCTTCGTATCATCCGCAAACTTGTCACAAAGCCATCATTTCCATTATCCAAATCACTGACTAACAATGTGAAATGTAGTGGTCCCAATACCATTAGTGGTGACCCCTGAGGAACAACACTAGCCACCAGCAGCCCACAAGAAAATACCCCTTTTATTCCCACTCGCTGCCTCCTGCCAGTCAGCCAATCTGTTATGCATGCCAGTACCTTGCCTTAACTCCATAGAATTTAAGCAGCCTCATGTGTGGCACCTTATCAAACGCCTTCTGAAAATAAAATAAATGACATCCACCGCCTCTCCTTTGTCCACCCTGCTTGTTAGTTCCTCGAAGAACTCTTAACAGATTTTTCAGACAAGATTTCCCTTTACAGAAACCATGCTGACTTTGATTTCTTTTATCATTAGGCTCCAAGTACCTGAAACCTCATCCTTAATAATGAACTCAACACTTTCCCAACCACTGAGCTTAGGCTAACTGGCCCATAATTTCCTTTCTTTTGCCTTCCTCCCTTCTAAAGAGTGGAGTGATATTTGCAATCGTCCAGCCCTGCGGGACCATTCCAGAATCAAGTGATGCTTGAAAGATCATGACCAATGGATCCGTTATTTCTTCAGCAACCTCTCTCAGGACTCTGGTATGTGGCCCATCAGGCCCACCTAAAGACCTTTGAACTTGCCTAAAACTTTTTCCTTTGTAATGGCAATGGCACTCACTCCTGCTTCCTGACACTCACGGACCTCTGGCACACTGCTAGTGTCTTCCACAGTGAAGACAGATGCAAAGTACCCATTGAGTTCATCTGTCATTTCTTTGTCCCCTATTACTACCTCACCAGCATCATTTTCCAGTGGTCTAATGTCAACTCTCACCTCTCTTTTACTCTTTATATAACTGAAAAAACTTTTGGTATCCTGCTTTATTATTAGCTAGTCTGTCCTCATATTTCATCTTTTCCTTTTTTTTTATAGCTTTTTAGCTGCCTTTTGTTAGATTTTAAGAGCTTCCCAATAATCCAACTTCCCACTCACTTTTGTTGCCTTATATGCCTCTTCCTTGGTTGTTCTGCAGTCTTTAACTTCTTTTGTCAGCCACACTTGCCTACCCCTGGCATTTGAGAACAACTTCTTCGGTGGGATGTATCTATACTGTGCCTAATCCAACACCCAATCTAAGATAGCTTCCCCCACCCCCACCGAGCAGGCTCGAGCACAAGCTGCTCTAAAAAGCCATCTCACAGGCATTCAACAAATTCCCTCTCTTGTAATCTGACACTAAGATAATTTTACCAATCCCCTTGCATATTAAAGTACCCCATTACAATTATGTCATTACTCTTATTATATACTTTTCCAGCTCCCTTTGCAAAGTCAACTCCACATCTTGGCTACTATTTGGAGGCCAACATATATGATTCCCATATTTTTTACCCTTGGCATTTCTTAGCTCCACCCAGAAAGACTCAACATTCTCTGACCCTATGTCCCCTCTTTCTAAAGATGTAATTCAATCTCTTACCAACAGAGCCACACCACCACCTATGCCTTACTGCCTGTCCTTCAAATACAAGTACGTCATCTGATTTTAAGCTCCCAATTATGGCCTTCTTTCCACTGCTACTCAGTGATGCCCATATGCATGCTTATGTCTGCATGCTTTTATACACTGAGTTGCTGCCACATGATTGGCCAATTAGATATTTGTACTAAATCGAGGTTGTACAGGTGTACTTAATAAAGTGGTGACTGAGTGGGGAAATAAAAGAGAAGGATTGAAGACCACAGGCAGAGAAAAGAGAAGATGCATACAGAACATAAAATGCCGTACAAGGATAGAACAAGCAGATTAGCAACACTACCCTTCTTTCCTTCATCTTATTGGCAACATTTCCCCTTCCCTCCATTCCAGGTTATGAAATTCAATACTGCTACGACTTAAAAATGGTTTGGGAATGTATAAATGCAAGTCTCTCTTAGCAGGTCTTATTTTCAAATAATCATCTGCACCAAACAGCCTTTGATTAATAATGGACAGTTTCTGACATGTATTGAAAAGCCAAAAGCCGCAGATGATGTTCTGATGAAGGGTCATTGACCAGAAACATTGATTCTGTTTCTCTTCATAGATGCTGCCAGACCTTCTGATTATTTCCACTAGTATTCTCTATTTTTATTTTTGAAGAGTATGGGTGAGAATTTTCTCTATGCATTATTTTATTCAGTCTGTTCTTTGCTTTGTAGTAAAAGAATGAAGTTGAAAGAGCATAAAGATCAGACTTCAATTCCAATGATTATTTCTTTTGGGGTTTTTTGGCTTAAGTCTTTTCCTGAGGGAATGAGACTTCAGCTGTGTAAATTGCTGGAAATCAGAGGGTACTTGCCATGTTTGTTTACTCAATCCTGGTACTTAGCTGCTCCACTGGCGGTCTCAGGATTACCTCTCCACAGATGTGGCTATCAAATGTTAAACATTTCCTGGCAGGCCTCATATTATTGTAGGCATCAGCTGAAATGCAATCATTCCTGTCAGCAGCAAACATATTGTACCACTGCACAGAAACAGGCCTATTGGCTCATCTATTCTGTGCCACTCTAGTCTTCTGCCTGGTCTAACCTATCTGAACCTGGACCAATCCTCCCTCATTTATGTTCCTATCCAAATTTCTCTTAACTGTTACAGATCACCTCGCTTCTATCTCTTCTACCATCTGATTGAAGAAACTGCCCCTCAATTTTTCCTTATGTATTTCACCTTTAACCATAAACCTCTGACCTCCAGTTCTACTCCTATCCAACCTCAGGAGAAAAAGCCTGTATGCATTCATTCTACTGATACCCTTCATAGTTTTGTATACCTCTATAAGATGTCTCCTCATTCTCCTCTGCTCCAGGGAATAAAGTCCTACCCTATTCAATCTTTCCCGATAACTCAGGTGCTCAATTTCCAGCACCATCCTTGTAAAATTTCTCTGAACTCGTTCAAGCTTATTGATATCTTCCCTATGGGTAGGTGACAGGAACAGCATATAGTGCTCAAAATTTGACCACACCCACATCTTATACAACTTTAACACAAAATCCCAACTCCTGAAGTGCCTTGACTTAGGAAGGTCATTATACTGAAAGCTCTATTTGTGACCCTAAATAGAGGGTTAGAATAGAAGATGCCACTTTCAAGGAATTCCCAGGTTCATCAGTCCCTTTCTGTTTGTCAGCATTGTCTCCTCCTGAAACTCTTGTTTCCTTCAGATTGTTTCCACTGCCTCATCCAGCTGGACTCCATTTCTGAATACCACTCCACAATTTCTCTGATGAAAGATTAGTTTTATTTGTCAACATCTGCATCGAGACATACAGTGAAATGCATTGTTTGTGTCAAGATATGCTGGTGTGAACACAAATATCACCACACTTCTGGTGCCATCATAGCATGCCCACAACACACTGAGTAACTAATTGCCTTTGCACCTCTCTCCTCAGTGAGTCATTGGTTCACGCAGCAGAGAAGATGGCTCTTCAGATCATAAATTTCACATGAACCATCAAGCACCCATGAACTCTAATCCCATTTTTATTCTCACCTCATTCTCATTGACCTCCCCCTGAATTTTACCACTCTGCTACATATGAAGATAATTCACAGTAGCCACTTACCTGGGCAGACTGCACACCTTTAGGGTGTTTGTAGGAAAGCAGAGCACCTGGGAAGACCCACATAGTCACAGGAAGAACATGAAAACTCCACATGAACAGCATCAGAGCTTTGGATTGAACCCGAGTCATTGGTGGGCCAGCAGCACTGTTGGCTGCACCACTGTCCACCTTTACATGTGTAAAGGTTAATGTCTTTGGTCAAACTAGGCACCTGGCCCTAATGCTTCTGTCTGATCCACACCTTGAGATGGGTTGAGCCAATTCACCAGTGTACTTGAAAGAAGTGTGGCTGTTCTTTCTGATTGAAGAGAAAATCAAAAGCCAGAAAAAAATCTACATACATTTGTCTATCTGAATAGAAATCAAGATCAGAAAATGTAGAGCAACACACAAAGGCACTGGGGGAACTTAGTGGGTCAGATATTCTCCATGGAGAGAAATGGACAGTCGATGTTTCAGGTTAAGACCCTTCATCCGGACTGTCACTATGTACAACCCTGAGATTCATTTTCTCACGGGCAACCTCAAAAGAGATGAAGAAATGAGGAGGTTAGCCTATGAGGAGAGACTAAGTTGATTGAGTTATGCACGCTGAAATTCAGAAGAATGAGAAGAGATCTTTTAGAACTATATAAAACTATGAAAGGAATGGATAAGATAGAGGCAGGAAAATTGTTCCCACTGGCAGGTGAGAATAGAACTAGGGGATTCAAGATTCAGGACAATAGATTTAGGATGGAGCTAAGGACAAGCTGCCTTTCTTAGAGAGTAGCGTGGAATTCTCTTGCCAAGGAAGCAGTAGAGAATACCTCATTATTTTTTCTGCATTGGGAATTAAGTGTTCTAGGGAAAAGGCAGAAGATAGAACAGAGTCCACAACCAGATCAGCGGTGATTTTATGAAATGGCAGAGGAGGTTCAGCTAGCTGAATGGAGCAGGTGGCCTACCCCTGCTCCTACTTATGAAAAGTGAAACAATTCCCACCTTGCAAAACTGAGGTTTTCACTGATTGGTGCTGTCAGTTTACCCAAGAGGGGTTGCAGCAGCATAACTCTAACAGGTAGAGAAAGTTTGCTAGCACCTTAGAAATTCCAGCCTGAATGGAGAGACTGCAAGCCATTGTAGATAGCAGGAGATACACACCTCATCCATTTTAGAACAGCATGTTCACATCTATTATAACCTGCACATTAGAAGGAGAAAGAGGCTGCACAACCAGCAAAAACATTTATTTTGTGAACAAAACGTAAAAAAGTATACTTTTACTGTCTTGTAAATTTGCTATAAAACAACAAAGGCAATAGAGAATCATTACAGGAGATTTTGACAATGACCACTGTGCATCAGCTGTACAAAGTGCATCGCACAGAATGCCACACACAGTAATGCCATCAGAAAGGCATGAAAATATACATTAGTGCTAGTAAAATTAAACATTGTAGACAATTCCAAGTCAATAATCCCTCTTTAATGGAGTTTCCGGGGTCCAGATCACATCTTTACACGAGTCCGGAAGCTCAGTTTTAATGTCAGTATTATCTGCAATGGCAGTCATGTGGCTCCCAGTCTATGACTGAGGCTTATTCACAATAACTAACACATTGACTGGCCTGCTTTCGACCCATATCGGGAGCTACTAGCAACATCCACCCATCAAATCTGTGAGCAATAAGCTTAAAGTAAAGGAAACAGAGAGATACCGCATGTTTAATTTACCAGCAGTATTTTATGCAATTGAAAGCCACAGGAGATTAAGGTCTGCTTGATCAGTTTAGCCAAAAGACTGTAATAGGAATAATGAAGTTAAAATGGTGTCCTTTCTTTCAATGTGAACATTATTCTTTTGGAAAAGGACAGGCTCCTTAAGAAAATGATCTTATTTTAAAAAAAGGACTTATGCTAGGAGACAATGACATTACTGATTTGTGTTTGACATTTCTCATCTATCATCTTGATGAATCCCTTCAGTAGACTTCAAATAATTGCTTGCTGGTTTAAACATCAAGACACTGAAATACTTTACCTATTGACACTATTAAGCCTTAATAAACTTAGCATGCCAATTGCAAGGGTGCTCGTGAGAGGGTACAGAAGAAATATTCATAAACAATAGTACTTAGGTACAGTTTTTAATCTTAGACAGTTGAATATCACAAAATATTATTAATCTTGCAAGGACATGTCAGAACTCCACCGTGAACAGCCCAAACCCGTCTGTGATAGGAGGTTTGGGCACGGGGCTAGCAAACCCATCCCATAAAAATCCAGAGCTGCAGAAACACCAACAGAAGCACCAAAGACCTCATCACTGGGAGAGGAAGGATCATTCAGTAAGCCATATCTGGGGATGACTTGAAAAACTGGTCCAGGACAGAAGCCTCTGTCGAGCTGCTGTTGGCAGCCTATGCCCCAGTAAAGGTGACGGGCTTAAGGAGGAGGAGCAGGACATGTTAAAGATGACCTGCAGTTCCAAAAAGATATTTGCAAGAAGCTGCTTTCTTCTTTGTCTTCCAAACACAAACAACCCCAAACTTAAAGGCTTCGTGGATGCATACTCTCCATTACCTTCACTTTAATATGCATGTCATTTCTGTTATCACCACCCTATCAAGTCAAACAGTCGCACCCCATCACCAACATCAGTCTCCCTGTTAATTCAAAAAGAACATACTGTGAATCCAAAATAAAGCAGTAAACGTTGCAAATATCCAGCAAGGCAGACAGCATCTATAGAGGGAGAAACATCAAGATACTTAAGCATTTTATCTATTAACACTATCAAATCTTAATAAACCTATCATGCCAATTGTAAGGATGCTTGTGAGAATATACAAATGGATTTGACATTTCAGCTCAGCAATTTTTGCTACAATTCCCATCAAATCAGAGGACTCCTGTCAGTCTCATTCCGTCCCTTCTATTCCCTCTCTCATCCCCACCATCTCTGATTCTCCTGCCACTTACCAGTTAATATACCAGCCTGCCTTTGAGAAGTGAGAGACTAGAATAGCTACGGAGTTTCTGGAAACCGGTGAACTGGACTACCTGGTTACAGGGAGAACGTGCAAACCCCACACGGACAGCACAGAGGGTCAGATTTTAACTTGGAGCTGTGTGCTATTACCTGTTGCATCACTGTACCACCGCCTTTTCCTGAGAGAAACAGACATTAATTTTGATTATCTCATCATAAATGCTGTCTGTCCTGCTGATTCAAAACCATGCATTCATTATTCCCTATACAGTTATGCATATTCATGCACTTCCTTCCATGCATCCACACCACCACCTCCCCTGAATGACAATATTAGTTCCTCTTGCATCACAGACCAGTTTCTGCGGCCGATGCCACTCTTCGCTTCCAACTGCAGGTGCTGGCATGTATACTGCAGCTGTGAAAGTCCATCAAGCAACTCCCTGCATGGAGAAGGTGCTGAGCTTTAGCTAGTGCATGTTTATTTTCTTAGCGAAGAGGTCTATTCAAGGGAGCCTTTAGAAAAGGAGTTGCTTCTCCATCCATCTTGCTGCAATGGTGTATGTAAAAGATGGAACCATGTGGTCATATAAATACAATACTGTGCTTCAAAGGGAAGAAAATGGTAAGCAGTATTTTTACAAGGCCATAGTTGTAAGCTATGATATTGCTGTTTTGAAAATACTGTAACTTACTTTTCCCAGAGATTGGGATTCTTGCAAACATTATTTTTGTTTAAAACTGTGAAGGTATGTTTGAAAAATAAGTCATGGTTACTAGTAAAGATTTGCTATGCTGTCCTCACTTAAGTTTTCCATTATGTTTATTTTCAAGGGAAGGCTGGAGAAAAGTCTTCAATCTTCTTTGAAGAAATCGGAGAAGCAGTGGGGTTATTTATCAGCTTCTGCAGGTATTTCCTGGAAACATCTCTCATTAACTCTCCCTCTGTGAATGGCATTTGACACCACGAATGTGGTTATCTCTATCCATTGATATTATGGATTCTTCAGCAATGCAATTATACTATGTTTCCATTTTTTTAAATGTCACATTTGTGATATTATACGCTGATGCTCAAATGATGCAGCAATGCTTTTAGATGATTGTCTCTTCAACATGATTGTCTGTATTTTGTAGGGCGACTGAGGACAGCAACAGGGACGTTTCCTGTGCTTGGAGCTAATTGTTATCAATCTAGTCACAGACGTAGAGAGGTAGTTGGCTGGAACAGGTTGGAGCAGGGAATCCGACTGATCCTGAACAAAGCCAATGAATTCCTTACGAGAGCTCAGATCCCATAATCTGATAGTTGGCCAGTTTGAATTTTGTGTCCAACATTTTTCATCTCATACTGAAACCCAAAATATAATGGTAGCGTAGTGATTAGCATGACAGTATTACAGCTCGGGGCAGTGGCGCTTGGAGTTCAATTCCGATGTCACCTGTAAGGAGTCCTTCCTATGGAACATAGGGATTTTCTCCAGTTTCCTCCCACAGTCCGAAGATGTATCTGTTAGTAGGTTAATTGGCAAATTGTCATTTGGCTAGGGTTAAATCGTGGTTGCTCGGCAGTGCAGCTTGAAGGGCTGGAAGAACCCATTTCTCAAAATAAATAAATAAAATGGCTAAATGGAATGGAATCCATATGATGTGCTCAATAATGGTCCAAGGTACATGATACATCTTTGGACTGTGGGAGGAAACTGGAGAAAATTTACATGTTCCATGGGAAGGACTCCTTACAGATGACATGATCTTCTACAAAATCCTACCTTGGCGCCTCACTGTGGCGTAGGAGTGACACTGGCTGAACATCAGCGGAGTACGGCAGAGATTCGTTCTCTGGCGGGTCTAACCTAGCCGTGAAGGTGATGTTCCATCGGTACACTACTAGACTAGATCTAGTAGTAGGATCGTGGCTGGCTAAGTCAAGGAGGTAAGCATGCCTTTGCTACTTTGTAGGCTATGCCTCTTCAGGCAAAGGCTGCACCCAACGAGGATGCTGGCAGCAGGACGTCTGATGGTGTCTGTGGCAGATGAATCCAAAAGGGTCAATGTACGGCCACCTTGGTGGCACGCGGAGGAACCGGAGTGCTGGTCAACGGATGGCATCACTAGACTAGTTAGTTGTCACTGCGGGGCAGCTTCCGTATCCGCTAAGTCTGCTACACTCCTGTGCACCACTCAGCATCAGGTCTGGAAGCCCAGAGAGACTGTATGGTGGGGGCACGACACCGTCTGTCTTATTACTGTGCAAGGTGTGTTGGAGTAGAGTTTCTGGATGGTGTCGATGTGGGAGACAGTGCCGATCCAATGCTGGTCTTGTGGCCCATAAACGTGCCTGCAGAGACTAAACTCTCAGCGCAGTCAACATCGAATCCGACGGACAGCCGAAGAAGAAGAAAGAAGAAGTTACATGATCTAAAACGAGTGAGCTCACTTTGGGCAAATAAAACTATTGGATTAATGTCAGTGATTGGCTTCTGAGATTCTTTCTTCTCCTGCTCAGTTCTCATTCTGCTTCCTTAACCAATGGACTTTCTCAGTCTCTTCACAATATATTATATGCTGGCACAATAGGTCCTGGTTGAAGCTGCATGTGAATAAGCAAGGCAAAATGTGCTAAAATCATTGACAAGACAAAGGATGAAAAGTTACTTTCCATGGACTTTTTTAAAAAATGAAGGCAGGAATTTGTGAGGAGTCGTCCCATCCACTGAAAATAATTCACGGCGTATGTAAAACACAAATGACTTACATTTGCAACTAAAATTTCATCTAGGGAAACAGACTTTAGAAGATTCATTTCAGATTTTCTGTGAGCAAATTAATGACAGGTGAATACAAGGAAGCTGAATAAACACTGGATTGCAAACTGGGTGATTCCTTCAAAGCAAAGATCTGTAGGTGTTTCCATTTGCTTCTGAAATCTGACAATTGAAAATGGAATGGATTCCAATTCCAGTTTGTGTAAAGCTACTGTTATTCCTTTCTGCCTTTCATTCGCTTTCTCTCTCTCTATGGAAAACTAGAGTGCCTCTGTCTCTACCTGACTTGTGTTTTAGTATATATTCTTGCTCTTCAAAAAGAAATTCTTCAAGGAGAGTGTTGATGGTGAGGCTTGTACTACGGAATATATAAATAAGGTGACCGTTGGTAAATGGGCTGGTCTCCTGATGTGTTCCCAGGGCAATATTACTGTGTCCATAGAAAATCTGGTATATTGATCTCTCTGACAAATTGAAAAAGTGCAAAGTATTTAATTTGCAGAGCATAATCATTATTGGTTTGGTTTCCAACTCACAAAAAAACATCTAGTAAATAACATAGTTTCAGCATGTTTTTAGATTGGTATTATTCTCACCCCAGCTCAATGAAGTGCAAACACCCCACTGTTTATTGTCAGGATGAACTGCAGTTGAGGTGAGGAGAGTTTTGTAAGATAGTACATTAATAAATCGGAGAAGTAGGTTTGGTGCCAACTTGTAAGTAATGGGTTTCACAGCCACACATTGAAACGTTAGTCAAATTTCAATTCTTGGCTGCTCCTCCCTGCACTTCTTTCAGCCAGTGATGGTAACCATGAGCCTTTCATCACTGATAACACCAGTTACCTTATTCCTCCAGCAGATCTGCTCCTTTCCTCCCACATTATTAAAGAAATCACATCTCCACCCAAGTATTAAAGTTCAATTGTGTCACTGGAAAGACTGACATCATCAGTCACCCTGACATCTATAAAGCTCTTCTTTGCTTCAAGATCGAAGTCTTCAGTATTTGAATTTACCTCAGGATTGTCTTGAGAGAGAAGACTCTCACTGACTGGATCGGCAGATGGGGCACTCTCCTCTGAAGAACGCTCACGTGTCCATGTGTACCAGTGGATTCCAAATGATGTCCTGGAAATGCTGTCCACGGAACTTCCTGATGCAGACCTGTGCAGTCTGCTGGAAGCTTGGTTGCTGTCGATATCCTGGACTGACTGCTTTGACGTATCTGTTTGGTTGTTGCTTAGCGAGCTGCTCTTGGCCACACTGTGCAAATAGTCGGGGTCACTATTGCGACGCCTAAAATCCAGTGGAACCACTGTAACATTACCCTGATCAGACACCTTGTGCACTCTCAGAGAAGAGCGGGAGTCTTCTATGGTCATGTGGCTGGGACACTGAAGACCAGAATCATTAAACAGGCTGTCTCTGACTATGTGTTCTCTGAAAAGTGCTTCATCGATGCTTCGGCTGAGGTTGATGGGTGAAGGTGGGCGTAGGTCAAACTCATTGAGAGACACAGAAGACTCTTTCTCAATGCAGATACTGGTAAATGAGCGGCCCAGCAGCAGATTGTGAGATTTGGGTCCCAGAACTGGAATCTTGGGTCTGTGGTCCAGTGAGATGATTGAACCATTGTTGTTATAGTAACTCTTGGCAGGTTTTTCTTGATTAGTTCCATTAATTGTTTTAAGAGGCATGGACTCAGGCCGGTTATGTATAAGGTTCTTGAAGATATCATTGCCCGTTATCCTGTCCTGGGCCCCAGAAGACCAGTCAAAGCAATTGTTTGGGTACTCTGGCACTTCATTTTTCCTATACTGGTGGAAATATTGAACAATTTTCCTCCAGCAGGTGTGGTCAGGCCTGGCATGTTGCTGGCAGAAGGCATACGAGGCCACGAAACTCATGGCAAAAGACATTGCAATCTCAAAACTCCGATACCAGAACTGAACGAACCACCATGCCCAATAGAACTGGCCCTTCTCTCCTAATAGTCCATAATTCCAAAGCGTGGCATAGACATGAAAAGCGCAACAGAGAAACCCAAAAGCAGCACTGATCGCCATCACCTTCGTGGAGAGTAAAAGCTGCTTTAATGTTCTTCCATGATTCTGTGGCTCGACTGGTTCCTCATTACCAATGACTGGCTTCTGAATCTGCTGCACAGTGGCTTCAGAATGACTCTGGAGCTTGCGGTAGCTGAGGAAGAAGGCAGTGATCAGAAAAGAAGCCCACGAGACAGAAAAGACATGCAGGACCACGTTCACAGCGGGATTCACCAGGAGGTAAAGAAGATCTCCACTTATCAACACAATGAAGTGGACAGCAGCAATCATGGACAGGGTGGTGGGGTTCTGGAATTTTGAGGAGAGCATCTGAAGATCCCCCATCTTCAGTAAGAGCAGTGTCAGAATGCCAAAAGTAGTGATGAGGAGGGGAAATGTGATGTTGTACAGCATCAAACCACTTATCAGGGGAAGTCTGAACTTGCTGCCATACGGATCAAGGAACAAGTACACTGCTCTTAAGAGGGCCAATGCAAATAGCATGGCATTAGCTGCCATGAGATAATGAAGGTCTGGAATGGCCAAAATTGGAGAGCCAATCAAATTAATTAGTGATATTACTATGAGGATAACAAAGAGTACTCCTGCTCCATAAATGTGCATTTCCCAAGCAAATCCCAAAGTCTGTTTCATCTGTTTCCACTGGGTGAATGTTTTATTAAATGCACAGTCCCTGTCCAGTGTGGAGCAGAGTTCGAAATGGGAGCTAATTTTATCGGAATGATTGCCAGTAGCCATCTTGGAGTCTACAGTGTGATTTGGCATTTGGGCATTGTTAGGTATTATCCATTTCCGTCCCGGCCCATTGCGAGTGTCCTGTCCTTTGGGAGAAGTTGTGTTGACACCAGTCGAAGTATTGGAAGCTATTTTCATTGTCGGTGTTTGAGTGTCATTCCCTGTAAAAGAGAACATCAGTGATATTATTGAGAGGGTCACTGAGAGCCATGGCCTTTCTTTATTTATTTAGAGATAAATAGACAACAACCCCAGCCTAATTGTGGGACTATTTATAATGACCAATTAACCTATTAACCGGTACATCTTTAGATTGTGAAAGGAAACCAGAGCACTCGGAGGAGACCCACGTGCACACGGAAAGTAATGTACAAACTTGCCTACAGAGGACGCCGGAAATGAACTCCGAACCCCTGAGTGTCATGCTAACTGCAACATTAAAGTGGCAGGGATGATCCCGTTCTCAAAGCTAAAATGCCGAAGAATATTGACTAAGTGTAGCACATTATTTTGGTCTGTTTACTCCCAGTACATCAACAAATAGATCTGAAATATTTTGTAAACTATCAAAATCACTTTGATAAATACGTAGTTTATAACTATTTACTGAAAACCTGGATAATGTTTTCACTTCCTCCCCCATATCAATTGATGAAGTACACTGTACCTATTCTAAACAAGTTAGCTGAGCACAGGGGCTCTAAAAGCTGCATTTTAAAAGAGGCATGGTAGAATCATAGTACTGGACATAATACTGGACTAGTAATTGAGAATGGTAGAGGAACTCAGCAGGTCAGACAGTATCTATGGAAGGAAAAAGACAGTCAACATTTTGGGCCAAGATTCTTCATCTTCTGTAATTGAGAGCTTCTGCTTGCTGTTAAAGAAGTATCACCAGTGAATTCCGGTTAATTGGATCATTGGTTAGTACAAGCAGCTGCCTATTTGGGAGAACTCATAAAGAATAGAAACTAATTGAGAAAATAGCTGAAATTCCCTTCACTTCTTTGGGACACTATGCCACTTAATTGGGACAGGAGACTGTTGCTAAACAGTTTCAAACTAGCATCTGTCGTGTGTAATTGTGTGGCTACTAGACACCACACTGTGCTTGGAGTGAACAGATTTTAAATAGTGTCAATTACATGTGCTTGTGTTATGTTATCCATTTGGGCAAAATGATGCCGATTCAAAATGCAGTGAGGTTTAATCATTTTGTTTTTTATTTTGACTTTACAAAATTTCAGACCTTTGTCAAGATACCGCTAAATCCAGATCTGCAGAAGCCTTTCAAGAAGATGTCTCTAATTGCTGCTGCTTCTCAGATAGTTAGGAGATGGGCTATAAATGCTGGCTCTCCCATGATTTAATTAAAAACTACGGAACAGGTCTGTCAGATGACACATTTCCAAGCCTACTGTGTATTTCCACCTGGTCAATGACAGTTTCCACATTAGTACCCAGGACACGTCCCCTTTACATTGCTGATATCAAGGAGGAAGTACAAGAACCTGAAGACACACACTCAATGTTTCAGGAACAGCTTCTTTCCTTCTGCCATCAAAGTTCTGAATAGACCATGAACCCAAAAACATTATCTCAATATTTTTTCCTTAATTAATTTTCTTTTTATTAAATACATTTCTTATTATAATTATGGATGGCAATGAACTGCTGCTGCAAAACAAATTTTGCACCATATTAACCATATAACAATTACAGCACAGAAACAGGTCATCTCGGCCCTTCTAGTCCGTGCTGAACACTTATTCTCACCTAGTCCCACTTACCTGCACTCAGCCCATAACCCTCCATTCCCTTCCTGTCCACATACCTATCCAATTTTTTATAAATGACAAAATCAAACCTGCCTCTACCACTTCTACTGGAAGCTCGTTCCACACAGCTACCACTCTCTGAGTAAAGAAGTTCCCCCTCATATTACCCCTAAACTTTTGCCCCTCAACTCTCAAATCATGTCCTCTTGTTAGGATCTCCCCTACTCTCAATGGAAAAAGTCTTTCCATGTCAACTCTATCTATCCCCCTCATAACTTTAAATACTTCTATCAAGTTCCCCCTCAACCTTCTACGCTCCAAAGAATAAAGACCTAATATTCCAGTGATATGAAACCTGATTCTGTTTCTGAATTAATGCATAGCTTGGGACCATGAAATTACAGCGCATTAATGAGATTATGAATCATTTTAAGATAAATGTAATGAAAATCCATCTACAATTGGTCAGCAGATGAAGCCAATGGTTGGGTTCTGTGCTAGCATCATGAACTTGAAAGCTTTCACTTTTAGAACTACCATCCCTGAGTACTTTCTTTCTGTTAACAGCAGTTTTAATTCAAGCTGGTGCGAGAAGATTGCAGATTCAGTTATAATATAGGCTGAGTTGGTGTGTTATAGACCATAAGAAATTAGAGCAGAATTAGTCCATTCAACCCATTGAGTCAGCTCCACCATTCTGTTATTGTATGAGAGTCGGTCTGGAGGGTAAGAGGGGAATGATGCCTGTTAAAACATCTCCCAGTATGTGCATTGTTGGAAGAAAGTTTCAGTTATATTATCAAACCAAAACTCATTAATTCAGCTTCTCCGTCAGCAGCATGACTGCCACATTCACATCTCATTTAAACTGGTATGAATTGGTAAAAATGGACTAATTCAAAGTTCAAAATAAATTTATTATCAAAGTATATATGTTGCCAGATACTGCCTTGAGATTCATTTCAGGCAGGCACTTAGAGGAAAAAAGTACAAAAAATAAATATAAACAATGACTTGACAAACAACCACATTGCAAAAGAAGACAAACTATGCAAATAAAACATAACACTGAGAACAAGAGTTGTAAAGAGCCCCGAAAGCAAGTCTGTAGGTCATAGGATCAGTTGATAGTGGTGACTGAAGGCTTCTGTACCTCCTGCCCAATAGCACAGGTGTGAAAATGTGACTTTCCTGTGGCAGCACTCCATAGAAATGTGCTCAATGGTGAGAATGGCTTTGCCTACAATTGGCTGGGCTGTACCCCCCACTTTCTGAAGCCTTTTCAGATTCAGATTCAGATTCAGTTTATTGTCATTTAGGAACCACAAATGCAATGCAGTTAAACAATGAGACAATGTTCCCCCAGAATGATATCACAAAAAGCATATGACAAAACAGACTACACCAGAAAATCCACATAACATTTGGCAATCCCCAATCCAGAGTCCGGAGAGGCTGCTGCGTATTAATATCGCGCTACCGTCTTAGCGCGTTTCCCGGAAAGGAGCTCCAAATCCACCAGACAAACAAGACCATAAACTAAAGCTACGAAGACCTGCACAAAACCACATAGTTACAACAGTGCAAACAATAGCATAATTGATAAAAAAAAACAGACCATGAGCACAGTAAAAATAGCCCAAAGATGTCATGTTTCCATACCAGGCTGTGACACAACCAGTTAGGACCACTGTGCATCTATAGAGGTTTGTCAAAGTTTAACCAGACAGAGCTTATAACCCAGTTAAATGTTCATCATTTCTCCAGACTGGTTGAAACGTGGCTAACAGCACTCAAAACAGCCAACCAGAAAGCAAAAGTAGTGTTCATCTGTACATATTAGAAACGTGAACAGCAGAGAATCAGATTTGGATAAAATTTAAATCTTGTCATCACAAAACTTTGAATGGAAAACGGAGGCCTCACCTCGAGTCAGTCTGAAATCAATGACACATTCAGGAATTTTTACTCCGGAATTTATTCTTCTGAATCCTCAAACAATAAGATTTCAGTCGAGAATTTTTTTAAACAGCTTAAATATCCCCATATTCTCTCCTGATTTCAAAATGAGACGGAATGAGCCAATATCATTAGAGGAAATATCCTCAGCCATCTTGTCACTGCAAACTGGTAAATCTCCAAGACCTGATGGGTTTCCTGTAGAATTCTTTAAATAATTTTCGTCTCCGCTCTTACCCCAATTAACCTTGGTTCTATCTGATTCGTTTAAACAAGGTACATTACCAGTATCATTTAATAAGGCATGCATAATTCTTCTAGTGAAGAGAGGCAAGGATCCAACAGAGTGCTTGTCATACAGACCAATCTCTCTGTTAAATGTCGATGTCAAAATTTTAGCTAAAGTCTTGGCCTGTAGACTGGAGAACACCCTACCCTTAATTATTTCTGAAGACCAAACTGGCTTCATCAAAAACCGCCTCCTTTTTTAACACACGCCACCTCTTTAATATTTTATACTCACCTTCAGTTGGAATCCCTGAATGTGTCATTTCCTTAGATGCAGAGAAAGTGTTCGACTGTGTGGAATGGAATTACCTCTTTGCTGTTTTAGAAAAATTTGATTTCGGACCAAGTTTTATCATGTGGATTAAACTGTTATATTCGTATCCCACCACCTCTGTTTTGACCAACTCTCAGCAATCCCAACCCTTCAACCTCAAACGTGGAACCCACCAAGGGTGCCCGTTAAGCCCTTTACTTTTTGATCTGGCCATAGAGCCACTGGCAATTGCATTCCATAGTTGTGCGGACCTGACCTGGGGGGGGGGGGGAGTTGAGCACAAAGTTTCCTTTTATGCTGATGATCTTTTACTTTTTATATCAAACCCAATCACCTCCTTACCCCTCATGTTCTCACTCCTTCACAAATTTCGCCAGTTTTCTGGATACAAACTTACACAAGAGTGAACTTTTCCCAATAAATAGAGTAGCACAAACGTTAGAGTTTCATAACCTCCCTTTTAAGGTACTGAATAACCAATTTACTTACCTTGGTGACAAGGAAATATAAGTGTCTTTTTGGGGAAAACTTTACTAATTTGTTAAAACAAACAAAAACAAAGTCTAGTACAGTGGTCACCCCTGTCCATGTCCCTGATGGGCCAAATCAACATTGTCAAAATGAACATCCTTCCTAAATTTTTATACCTTTTTCAATCCATACCAATTTTCATTCCTAAGCAATTTTGACTCGCTAGACTCAGTCATATCATCCTACCTATGAAAGGGCAAGTGTCCCCGACTGAATAAAGTTCATCTTTAAAAATCTAAAAGCGTTGGGGCATGGCTTTGCTGAATTTCCGCTCATACTACTGGGCAGCTAATATCTGTTGTCTCATCTTTTGGTCTCATTTTAATATCAGTCTGACTGCCCATTATGGGTGACAATGGAGCTGAACTCTACTAAGAATGTTTCCATCTCTGCACTTCTTGGATCCACACTCCCTTTTCGTACATCTAAACCAATTGCTAATCCTGTCATCAGGCACACCCAGAGAGCATGGCTCAGTTCAGAAAGCGTAGTGGTCACCATGGCTTCTCTCTTTCAAGTCCTGTTCTACATAGTCACTTCTTCCAGCCTTCTATACGTGATACAACATTTCAAGACTGGTACAGAAAGAGGGCATCAGATGCTTTAAAGATCTTTTTTTAGACAACTGTTTTGCATCATTTGAACAATTGTCTGCAAAGTTTAATCTACCCAACACTCATTTCTTTAGATATTAGCAAATTAGACATTTTATCCACCCTCTGATACCAAACTTCCCTGAGACACCCGACACAAACGTCGTTGTTTCTCTGTATGAATCCTTCGCGTAACAGTCTAATATCTACAAACCCCATTTCCAGAAAAGTTGGGATATTTTCCAAAATGCAATAAAACAAAAATCTGTGATATGTTAATTCACGTGAATCTTTATTTAACTGACAAAAGTACAAAGAAAAGATTTTCAATAGTTTTACTGACCAACTTAATTGTATTTTGTAAATATACACAAATTTAGAATTTGATGGCTGCAACACACTCAACAAAAGTTGGGACAGAGGCATGTTTACCATTGTGTTACATCACCTTTCCTTTTAATAACACTTCTTAATCATTTTGGAACTGAGGATACTAATTGTAGTAGATTTGCAATTGGAAATTTTGTCCATTCTTGCTTGATATAAGACTTCAGCTGCTCAACAGTCCGTAGTCTCCATTGTCTGATTCTCCTCTTCATGATGTGCCATACATTTTCAATAAGAGATAGATCTGGACTGGCAGCAGGCCAGTCAAGCACACACACTCTGTGTCTACAAAGCCACGCTGTTGTAACCCGTGCAGAATATGGTCTGGCATTGTCCTGCTGAAATAAGCATGGACGTCCCAGCAAGAGACGTCGCCTTGATGGCAACATATGTCTCTCTAAAATCCTAATATACACCTCAGAGTCAATGGTACCTTCACATACATGCAACTCACCCATGCCGTGGGCACTGATGCAGCCCCATACCATCACAGATGCTGGCTTTTGCACCTTTCACTGATAACAATCAGGATGGTCGTTTTCATCTTTGGCACGAAGAACTCGACGCCCATTTTTTCCAAAAACTAGTTGAAATGTGGACTCATCTGACCACAGCACAAGGTTCCACAGTCTTTTGGTCTATTTGAGATGAGCTCGGGCCCAGAGAACTCACCGGCGTTTCTGCATAGAGTTGATGTATGGCTTCCTCCTTGCGTAATACAGTTTCAAGTTGCATTTCTGGATGCAGTGACGGACTGTGTTAAATGACAATGGTTTTCCGAAGTACTCCCGAGCCCAGGTGGCTATGATTGTCACCGTAGCATGATGGTTTCTTAGGCAGTGCCGCCTGAGGGCTTGAAGATCACGCGCATTCAACAGTGGTTTCCAACCTTGCCCTTTACGCAGAGATGTCTCTGAATTCTCTGAATCTTTTCACAATATTACGTACTGTAGATATTGAAAGACCTAAATTCTCTGCAATCTTGCATTGGGAAATGTTCCTTTTGAACTGACTAACAATTCTCTCACAAATTTTGGCACAAAGGGGTGAGCCACGACCCATCCTTGCTTGCAAAGACTGAGCCTTTGATGGACGCTACTTTTATACCCAGTCATGATACCTCACCTGCTACCAATTAGCCTGATTAATGTGGAGTCTTCCAAACCGGTGTTACTTGAATATTCTGTGCACTTTTCAATCTTATTTTAACTCTGTCCCAACTTTTGTTGAGTGTGTTGCAGCCATCAAATTCTAAATTTGTGTATATTTACAAAATACAATTACGTTGGTCAGTAAAACTATTGAAAATCTTTTCTTTGTACTTTTGTCAGTTAAATAAGGGTTCACGTGAATTAACATATCACATATTTTTGTTCTTACTGCATTTTGGAAAATATCCCAACTTTTCTGGAAATGGGGTTTGTATTATCTGCGATAAGCTGACGGCTCTGAGGCGAGCCTCTCTTGACAAAATTAAAACTGCCTGGGAGCAAGATTTAAATTTTTCAAAGTCAGACGACGTATGGGATGAAGTCCTCAAGTTAGTTAACTCAACCTCTTTATGTGCCCGCCACTGCCTCTTACAGCTCAAGGTCGTACACAGGGCCCATGTGTCTAAAACTAAATTATCTTGCATTTACCCAGATGTTAATCCCTGTTGCGACAAATGCAAAAGGGGCGAGGCTTCCCTTATTCACATATACTGGACATGTTCTAGCTTGGAAAAATACTGGAAAGATGTTTTCCAAACTCTATCCCAAATACTTCATTACAATCTGGAACCTCACCCTTTGATTGCTCTTCTCGGCACTCTGGAGAGGGACACACACACCTAAGTCCAACCAAATGTCGCATACTGTCTTTTGCCTCTCTTTTGGCCTGGCATGTAGTCTTGCTCAGGTGGAGGGATACTGCCCCGCCCACCCATGCTCAGTGGCTCAGGGACATCATGTCCAGTCCACAGCCCACTATTCAATCCTTAATTCTGACATGAAGTTCCAAAATCCCTGACCTCCAGCATTTTCCATTAAAAAAATTCAGGCTCAGATTTGTTATCATACAACAGCCTATGTATTAGAAAAATACACCTTCTCTATACCATTGCAGCTCTGTGGGGACAAAGGTTCTGTTTAACCCTTTTTGCCAATGCATTGATGGCTTGGCGTGGGGGACTGGGAGGGGTGTGGTGATAATGTTTGTATTCTGGGTGCATCCCTTTCATAAATGTGAATTGTACATTTGTTACATTTGTTATGCACTGCATAATTCTCTTTTACACTATGTTCTCTTTATTTAAAAAACAATAAAAATATTGTTGAAAGAAAATTCAAATTTTGTACAAGTAATAATTGCTCAACACACAAAATGCTGGAGAAACTCAGCAGGCCAGGCAGTATCTATGGAAAAATGTACATTCGATGTTTCGGGCTGAAACCCTTCAGCAGGACTGCAGAAGAAAAGCTGAGGAGTAGATTTAAAAGGTGGGGGAGGGGAGAGAGAAACACAGGTGATAGGTGAAATTTGGAGGGGGAGGGATGAAATAAAGAGTTGGGAGGTTGATTGGTGAAAGAGACAGAAGGCCATGGAAGAAAGAAAAGGGGGGGAAGGAACTCTAGAGCGAGGCGATGGGTGGGCAAGGAGATGAGGTGAGGGAGGGAAAAGGAAATAGGAAATAGTGAAGGAGAGGAGCTGGGTGGAGGCATTATTGGAAGTTTGAGAAATCAATGTTCATGTGATCAGGTTGAAGGCTACCCAAATGGAATATAAGGTGTTGTTCCTCTAACCTAAGTGTGGCCTTATCCTGTCAGTGGAGGAGACCATGGATGGAAATATTGGAATGGGAATGGAAAGTGGAATTAAAATAGAACATGGATACTTGGTGAATCAGTCTCCCGAACTACATCGGGTCTCACTGATATAGAGGAGGCCACACCGGGAGCACCGACACGGTACTGTCGGCCCTCCTTATCTGCGGGGGGATTGGCTCTGGGACCAACCCCCCTGCGGATACGGGTCATATTCTGCATGGAGGTCGGTCACCAGTGGAATGCCTCAGGGATCTAATTTGGGAACCCTACTCTTCCGGATTTTTATAAATGACCTGGATGAGGAAGTGGAGGGATGGGTTAGTAAGTTTGCTGATGACACAAAGGTTGGGGGTGTTGTGGATAGTGTGGAGGGCTGTCAGAGGTTACAGCGGGACATTGATAGGATGCAAGACAGGGCTGAGAAGTGGCAGATGGAGTTCAACCCAGATAAGTGTGAAGTGGTTCATTTTGGTAGGTCAAATATGATGGCAGAATATAGTATTAATGGTAAAATTGGCAATGTGGAGGATCAGAGGGCTCTTGGGGTCTGAGTCCATAGGACACTCAAAGCAGCTGCACAGGTTGACTCTGTGGTTAAGAAGGCATATGGTGTATTGGCCTTCATCAATTTAGGAGCTGAGAGGTAATGTTACAGTTATATAGGACCCTGGTCAGACCCCACTTGGAGTACTGTGCTCAGTTCTGGTCGCCTCACTACAGGAAGGATGTGGAAGCCATAGAAAGGGTGCAGAGGAGATTTACAAGGATGTTGTCTGGATTGGGGAGCATGCCTTATGAGAATAGGCTGAGCGATGGAGCTTATTTAACCAGTCTCAGAGCAATGGAATTTAAGACCCGGTGGAACTCAGGACCTGCCGCCCATGTTCCAGAAAATGATCACGATTGAAAATAAAATGGAAATGATAAAGTGATTAGAAAGAGGTGAAATGTCATTGGTCGTTGGAAAAGCGGTAGGCTATAGTAGGTCAATGATCGAAATAATTTTAAAGGATAAACTGAGAATAATGGAGCATGTGAAGGCCCTGCCCCGATGAAAGCTACAATTATTACTAAGCAACACAATGGTTTAATTATTGAAATACATATGTTTCTTAAGTGTTTTATATGCATAGAAAGGTAAAATATGTACTATAGACTAAGACAAACATTTAACTGACGTTAAATAATACCAAATGTACCTGTTCCGACTCAGAGAACTTCCATTTTTTTTCGATTCCCAACCTGCAGTAGCCTATGCACATCATCCCGTATACTTTAAATCATCTCTAGATTACTTTAATACCTAATACAATGTAAATGCTATGTAAATAGTTGTTATACTGTATTGTTTAGGGAATAATGACAAGAAAAAATACTCTGTACATGCTCAAACAACGAGTGCTGTAGAGAGACCCTCCGGGTTTTCCCGATCCGCGGTTGGTTGAATCCACACATGTGGAACCCGCGGATAAGGAGGGCCGACTGTATACAACCCCAACAGACTCACAGGTGAAGTGTTGCTACACCTGGAAGGACTGTTTAGGGCCCTGAATGGTAGAATGGGAAGTGGAATTAAAATGGGTGGCCACATTCATTATTTCGCATCCCCTTTTCCCTCCCTCATCTTATCTCCTTGCCCACCTCTGGTGCTCCTCTATCCCACCCTGCCTACACTTTTGTTTCTCCCATGGCCTTCTGTCTCTTTCACCAATCAACTTGCCAGCTCTTTGCCACATCCCTTCCTCTTCAAGTTTCACCTATCACCTGGTGTTTTGCTCCTCCACTCCCACTCAACCTTTCAAATCTACCCCTCAGCTTTTTTTCTCTAGTCTTGCTGAAGGGTTTTGGTTGTACTTTTATCCATAAGTGCTGCCTGGCCTGCTGAGTTCCTCCAGCATTTTGTGTGTGTGGTGCTCGGATTTGCAGCTTCTGCAGATTTTCTCCTGTTTGTGTAATGGTTGCTGAAGATGTAGGAGACAGAAAGGTTCTCTTTAAGCTTCCTACTGCATTTTCATGGCTGTTTAAAGGGAGCCAACAAAAGCAGCACTCAGTTCCTGACAGCAGACTGATCCCACCCCATCCTCATTCCCTGTCCAGTGACCCATCCGCCTGCAAACAAGAAAGGGAACGTGGGTGAGGAAGGTGGTACACGCTCACCCTCAGTGTTTAAGAAGGAAACTGGAAGTGAGTAGAAATCTTCTTACACAGCACTATGCAGACTACCCCCACCTCAGGGGAAATGGGAACGTAGACTGCATGCTGTAAACAGTCTGGAATTTATTGCCCACTATTAAAATCCCTTCAACTGAACAGGATATTAACTCATAAATCAGAGGGAACTAAATCCTTAGGATTATAACAATTATTTTAAATATGCAGATCTGATTTCCTTCAACTTCTCTCTCTCCCTCATGGTCTTAAGGATGGTTATACAAGACTTCACAAAGTAGCCCTATCTAACTACAGGAGGCATCTTATTCACACTTTCATTTTGGATCTGAAACATTAACTTGGTTTCTTTCGTTAGCGAGTTGGCAGATGCCGCGAGATTCCACGGTGGGTTGGGGGCTGGCCCCCGCCGCCTGTGCTGCCCCCCAGTGTTTGCTCAGTGGAAGACAAGCCTGCAGCTTCTGCAGCTGTACTGCACCGTATAAACTGCTGCAGCTAGTTGCTGCAGAAACATGGCTTCAGACAATATGCATGCACTATCAATTTACAGGCCATGACACTCGGAGACAGAGTATATTATCATTGTTTATTTTTTGTAACTAATCATAATTACATGTGCTCTACATGCTGTGTGTGACTGCTGATCTGCTGCTTTGTTTAGCTGTATTGATGTGTATGATTGAATGACAATTAAGCATGAACTCGAACTTTCTACAAATGCTACTGACCTACTGAGTGTTTCCCGCCTGTTCATTTCGTGTGTGGATTTCTATTAGACATTTCAAGACGTCACACACTCATGGTGTAAATGTGTGTTCTGGAGACTTGTTAATGCACCTGAATGAGTACTGGGATGTCAGAATGTTTGTTTGCACAGGGTATTAGCAATTCTTACGGTAAACTTCATGCATAAAACCTGTAATATGATTCGAATGAAATGTTCTTCCACACTCCTTCAGTACCCGAGCATGTGGGAGGAAAGCAACAGCCAAACCTGGTGCAGGGTCTTGACTCCAAACAATGACGATTCCTTCTCCCCCATAGACGCTGCTCAACCCACTGAGGTCGTCCAGCAGATTTAGGTTTCTCCAGGTTCTAACATCTGCAGACACCTGTGTCTCCTTTATTACCAGTTAGGTATGTGAAAATGACTAGTAACCTGCAAATGCAAATTTCAGACCTAGGAGTGTAAAAAGCTTAATACCATGTAATTGCTGGGAGTCAACAAGGAGGAGACAAAATATGTGTTCTCCATTTATAGAGTACAGGTCAAACACAAATATTCTAATTACAGAGATCTCGTAGCCAAAAATTCAAGGGCAAAATAATCAGTCAACAAACCTACATTATTGAGGCATAGAATATTGGATTGCATTGGAGTTTAGAAGAATGAAGAGAGATCACATTGAAATCTACTGAATATTGAAAGGCCTAGATGAGTGCACATGCAGAAAATGTTTCCATCAGCCTAATTCTGCTTTATGGCCTTATAATAAACATCACTACCAGCATCTCCCAGGGCAGTCAACAGACAGAGGATACCTCTGGCTTAAGCATCTGAATCATTAACAAGAAAATCTGGTGCCTCTCCACCCTTTAATGAGGGTGCAACCATCAATCACTTCACAGCATGCTTTAATGACCATTCACTAGGGATTCCCACAAGGCTGGGAATAATCTGCATGTGCATGCCTGAATACGCTGGTGGCAACACCTCACATAGACAGAGCGGACATAGAGATGATGGTTGATAGTGGGAGAGTATGCTGTACTCCTTTATGTTCGGTTCTAACCCTTTTCTGAAGCCCATGCTCTCACACGGGGAAACTCCACACAGACAGCACCTGAGGTCAGGACTAAATGCATCTTGTGCTGAGAGGCAGCAGTTCTTATATCTGTGCCACAGTGAAACATTGTACCATTGCCATCTGTGCTGTCTGGAATGGAAAACCCATGTTTAAATGTAAGTTTTCCTGTCCTGTCCATTTCCAAAAACATATCCAATTTCCCTTCTGGTTTTCCCAGTCTGAGATCCTGATCTCTAAAGATGAATTCCCAAGCTGGGAACATCTCACAAGTGACCCACAACACACCCCAACCACAATTAACTCACAACAAGCACCACCTCACAACAGGCCTTGTCTACAGGCCCCACCTACATCCAGCACCTTCCCACAAGTCCACCCACAACGTACCTCCATTGTGACAATCTCATGCATGACTAATTCCACTCAGGACACAACAAGCCCATCTGCAATTTGCTGATCGCAAAAAAATCAGCCATAACAGGCCCACAAACAAACTGTCCTGCTTGGCACTAGATTGATATTGATTTGTTTAGAAATACAGCCCTGTAACAAGTCTTTCCAACTCAATCAGTCTATGCCACCCAGCCAATCACCAAATAGCTGTAGACCTTCAGAATTTGGGAGGAAACTGCAGCACCGGCAGAAACCCATATGGTCACAGAGGAGTATATAAACTTCTTACAGACAGCAGCGTAATTTTCACCTGGGTTGCTGGTGTTGTAACAGTGTTATGTTAACTGATGTGCTAACACAAAGCAGTTTAAAAAAAACAGAAATGGAGTCCCTCAGAATGAAATGAATCATTTTACCAGCTTAATCTCGCCTTTCATCTTGTCTGTGACACCCACATCCCATGAATGAATAGTAAAAGCACACCACTCTTTTATATCTGATCATGCTCAAACCATAAAAGATTACACAACTTTATTTTCATCAGCATACCATACCTTTAAATTCATTCTGTTTCCAGGCCTTCGATGAATCACACCAAAGGCACAAAGGAGGGTGTTGGAAATCTATTAATTGTCAAAACTAAAAAAAGTCCTCCTGAAAGGTTTATTAATATCTCAAGAACATTAGATTATTGATCATGCACAAATGTCTCACTGAAAAGCTGATAAAAAGATGTAACTAGAAGAGTGGATAGGGGAGAGTCAGTGGATGTGGTATATTTAGATTTTCAAAAAGCTTTTGACAAGGTCCCACACAGAAGATTAGTGTGCAAACTTGAAGCATAAAGTATTGGAGGTATAGTATTGATGTAGATAGAGAATTGGTTGGCAGACAGGAAACAAAGAGTGGGAGTAAATGGGACCTTTTCAGAATGGCAGGCAGTGACTAGCGGGGTACTGCAAGGCTCAGTGCTGGGACCCCAGTTGTTTATTATATTAATTCTATTAATATAATATATAATTAATTATAATTATATTGATTATATTATATTAATTAATATTGTATATTAATGATTTAAACGAGGGAATTAAATGCAGCATCTCCAAGTTTGCAGATGACACGAAGCTGGGCGGCGGTGTTAGCTGTGAGGAGGATGCTAAGAGGATGCAGGGTGACTTAAATAGGTTCGGTGAGTGGGCAAATTCATGGCAGATGCAATTTAATGTGGATAAATGTGAGGTTATCCACTTTGGTTGCAAGAACAGGAAAACAGTTTATTATCTGAACGGTGGCCAATTAGGAAAAAGGGAGATGCAACGAGACCTGGGTGTCATTGTACACCAGTCATTGAAGGTGGGCATGCAGGTACAGCAGGCAGTGAAAAAGGCAAATGGTATGTTGGCATTCATAGCAAAAGGATTTGAGTACAGGAGCAGTGAGGTTCTACTGCAGTTGTACAAGGCCTTGGTGAGACTGCACCTAGGATATTGTGTGCAGTTTTGGTCCCCTAATCTGAGGAAAGACATTCTTGCCATAGAGGGAGTACAGAGAAGGTTCACCAGATTGATTCCTGGGATGGCAGGACTTTCATATGAAGAAAGACTGGATCGACTAGGCTTATACTCACTGGAATTTAGAAGATTGAGGGGGGATCTTATTGAAATGTATAAAATTCTAAAGGGATTCTAAAATTCTAGATGCAGGAAGATTGTTTCCAATGTTGGGGAAGTCCAGAACGAGGGGTCACAGTTTAAGGATAAAGGAGAAGCCTTTTAGGACTGAGATGAGGAAAAACTTCTTCACACAGAGAGTGGTGAATCTGTGGAATTATCTGCCACAGGAAACAGTTGAGGCCGGTTCGTTGGCTACATTTAAGAGGAAGTTAGATATGGCCCTTGTGGCTGAAGGGATCAGGGGGTATGGAGAGAAAGCAGGTACAGGGTTCTGAGTTGGATGATCAGCCATGATCATACTGAATGGCGGTGCAGGCTCAAAGGGCCGAATGGCCTACTCCTGCACCTATTTTCTATGTTTCTATGTTCTCCCTGTGACAATGTGGGTTTCCTCCGTGTGCTCCAGTTTTCTCCCACATTCCAAAGAAAAATGCGTTGCTAAGTTGTGAGCACAGTACGTTGGAACTAGAGACATGGCAATACTCGCGGGCTGCCCCCAACCCTCCGACTGTGTTGGTTGTTAATGCAAATGACACATTTCACTGTGTGTTTTGATGTACGTGACCTTTGGTCACACTGGCCTGAATAGATCAATGTATTGAGTACAGGCGTGGGCATGTTATGTTGAAATTGCAGAAGATGTTATGGCAGAACTCGATGCTTTGTGTGCAGTTTAGGTCACCTACCCACGGGAGAGATGTAAGTAAGATTGAAAGAATACAGAGAAAATTTACAGGGATTTTGCTGGGACTTGAGGGCCTGAATTTTTGGGAAAGGTTGAATAGATTAGGACTTTATTCCTTGGAATGTAGAAAATTGAGGAGATTTGATAGAGGAATAGAAAATTCTGAGGAATATAAATACAGTAAATACAAGCATGTATTTTCCACTGATCAACCCGCAGATAAGGGGCATGTTGTAGTAATCTGGCAGACAGATTTCTACCTTGCTCAGGTCAGGCAACAACTGTCAGACACCTCTGCTTACTTACCCATCGAACAGGACCCCACTAAGGAGCACCAGGCCATTGTCTCCCACACCATCAGTGACCTGATTAACTCTAGGGATCTCCCATCCATTGTCACCAACCTCATAGCTCCCTTACCCCGCCTCCCATTTCTACTTCCTACTAAGATCCACTAACCTGCCTGTCCAGGGAGACCCATTGTTTCTGCTTGTTCTTGCCCCCCTGAACTTATCGGCATATCTGTTTTATCCCCCCAGTACAGTCCCTCTCTACCTACATCTGTGACACTTCACACGCTCTTGATCTTTTCAAAGATTTCTAGTTCCTTGGCCCCGAAGATCTTGTTCTCACAATGGATGTCCAGTCCCTGTACACCTATGTCCCCCAAGTGGACAGCCTCAAAGTTCTGGACGCCAGACCCAATGAGTTCCACTCCACCACCACTCTCCTCCATCTAGCGGAACTGGTCCTCACTCTCCACAATTTCTCCTTCAGCTCATCCACTTCCTTCAGACAAAAAGGGTAGTCCTCGGCACTTGAATGGGTACAGCTATGGCTGTCTTTTTATCAGCTACTTGGAAATGTTCCAAGCCTACACTGCTGTCACTGCCCATCTTTTCCCACGCTACATCGACAACTGCATTGCTGCTGCTTCCTGTACACACGTGGAGCTTGTGGACTTAATTAACTTTCTCTCCAACTTCCACCTTGCCCTCAAATGTACCTGCACCATTTCTGACACCTCCCTCCCCTTTCTCGATTTCTCTGTTTCTATCTCTGGGACAGCTTATCCACTGATAACTTTTATAAGCCCATTGAGTCTCATAGCTACCTGGACTACACCTCTTCCCACTGTGTTACTTGTAAAAATGCCATCCCCTTCTCTCAATTCTTCCATCTCTGCTGGATCTGCTCTCAGGATGAGGCTTTACATTCCAGAACAAAGGAGATGTCCTCCTCTTTCAAAGAAGGGGGCTTCCCTTCCTCCGCCATCAATGCTGCCCTCTATCACATCTCTTCCATTTCACACTGATCTGCCCTCACTCCATCCACTCGTCATCCCACCTGTCCCCAGGGACAGGATTCCTCTTAGCCTCATCTACCACCCCACTAGCCTGAACATGCAGTACATAATTCTCCATAACTTCTGCCATCTCCAACAGGATTTCATCAAGCACATCATTCCCTCATACCCCCCCCCCCCACCACTGCTTTTCGCTTTCCGCAGGATCACTCCCTATGCAACTCGCTTGTCCATTTGTCCCTCCCCACTCATCTACCTCCTGGCACTCGTCCTTGCAAGCGGAACAAGTGCTACACCTGCACATACACTTCCTCCCTTGCTACCGTTCAGGGCCCTAAACAGTCCTTCCAGGTGAGGTGACACTTCACCTGTGAGTCTGTTGGGGTCATCTATCGTATCCAGTGCTCCCAGTGTGGCCTCCTGTATATCAGTGAGACCTGACATAGATAGGGAGACTGCTTCACTGAACACCTATGCCCTGTCCACCAGAAAAAGCAAATGGTCACCCATTTTAATTCCACTTCTCGTTCCCATTCTGACACATCAGTCTATGGCCTCCTCTACTTTTGCGATGAGGCCAAGACTCAGGTTGGACCAACACCTTATATTGTCTGGCTAGCCTGCAAACTGATGGCATGAACATCGATTTCTTGAACTTCGGTAAGGCCCCCACTTCACCATTCCCTATCCCCTTTTCCCTCTCTCACCTCATCCCCTTACCTGCCCATCACCTCCCTCTGGTGCTCTTCCCTCTTCCCTTTCTTACATGGCTTTCTGTCCTCTCCTATCAGATTCCCCCTTCTCCAGCCCTGTATCTCTTTCCTCAATTGACTTCCCAGCTCTTTACTTCACCCCTCCCCCCTCCCAGTTTCACATCACCTACAACCTTGTATTTCTTCCTCCCCTCCCCTCACTTTCTTACTCTGACCTCATTTTTTCCCCTCCAGTCCTGAAGAAGGGTCTCGGCCCAAAATGTCGACTGCTTACTCTTTTTCACAGATGGTGAGTTCTCCATCATTTTGTGATTACCAGCATCTGCAGATTTCCTCTTGTTTGTGATTTTCCACCGAGGTTGTGTGAGGCTAAAACTAAAGGTCATGGGTTATGGGTGAAAGGTGAAATGTTTAAGGAAAACATGAGGGAGAATTTCTATACTCAAGGGTGGCAAGAGTGTGGATTGAGCTGCCAGTGCAATACCGGACGCAGAATCAATTTCAACGTTTAAGAGAAATTTTGATAAGTACATGGGTGGGAGGGGTATGGAGTGCTTTGTTCTGGGTACAGGTCAATGGGACTAGGCAAATAAATGGTTTGATAAAGACTAGATGGGCCGATGGGCCAGTTTCTGTGCTATTTAATCTTTGTTCCTTGAAACAACAAATGACGAGTCTATCGGGACCCTGGGGACTTGTGGAAACTGTGTGGTGGTTTCTTTCAAACTTATAGTCTTTTAATATCTTTGGACTATTTTTACAGAGCCCACGGTCTGTTTTTTTAATCAATTACAGTATTGTTTGCACTGTTGTAATTATGTGGTTTTGTGCAGGTCTTGTAGATTTAGTTTCTGGTCTTGTTTCGTCTGGTGGATTTGGAGCTCCTTTCTGGGAAACGCGCTAAGACGGTAGCACAATATTAATACGCAGCAGCCTCTCCGGACTCTGGATTGGGGATTGCCAAATGTTATGTGGATTTTCTGGTGTAGTCTGCTTTGTCATGTGCTTTTGTGATATCATTCTGGAGGAACGTTGTCTCATTTTTTAACTGCTTTGCATTTGTGGTTTTTAAATGAAAATAAACTGAATCTGAATCTAAATTCTTGTGGTTAGTCCTGGGTTAGCTGTGATAGCTCAGATACGCACTGAACACCCATTGTCCAATTTACTTCTACAACAGCAATCTCACAGAGAGAAGCTCACGGTCTTATACAAGGCTACAGAAAAGTTGAAATAAAAATTTCAACTCATTTTTCACTGGCTAAAATATGAACAGATATTCATTTCTTAAAAAAATTATTAGTTGAGAATAAAGTTGCTGGGTCATAGAAGAAACTGCGGAAAAAATGCTCGATCCCAGTGGAAGATCAGGCTGGCAAAAATACCATACAACTTCAATATTTTTTGGAGAGACTTGCGATACTAAAGTCAGATAAGCAGCAAGAGAAGATGCTTGGACTGATGACATACTTCAGCTTGCAGATGCAAACTAGAGTCGAAATAAGATGAACACTGTGGTTGAAGTACTTATCAAGGATATGGCATCTGCTGGAGTGCAGAGAAAACATAAACTCTTTGTGCTGAGCTTTCTGACTGGGGATGTAACAGTAACCCTTTGCTGTTCAGAAATGTGCCAAAGGGAAGGAATGAAATGGCCTTCCACTAATCAGTGTTGTGACTGGAGTTAAAAGAGATTAGCCTTCAAAGTTCAGTGCTGTGATTAAGAGTAAGCAAGGATCATTTTACAGTAGTCAATGCTTTGACCAGATAATACTTGAAGTGCAGTGCTGTGCCTAGGAGAAGGAGAGGTTAACACTCTAAAGCTCAAAAGAACGGCAGGAAATGCTGGAAGTTTTTAGCAGGCCAGACAGCATCTGTGCAAGAGAAACAGTAAATGTTTTCAGATTCCGGATCTTTTGTCACAACTGGGAAAGAGACAAAAACAAGTTGGTCTAGGCAGAGAAGTTGTGGGTAATGGTGGCTAGAACGAAGGGAATATCTTTGACTGAGTGAGACCAAGTGAGATTCAGAGGTTTTATTTAGAGATACAGTGTTGAATAGGTCCTTCTGGCTGACAGCAATCTCTGATAACCTATTCAGGAGATAATCACAGTAACATATTAACCAGTACGCCTTTGGATTGCGGGAGGAAAGCAGAGCACCTGGAGAAAAACAACATGGTCGCGCGGAGAACATACAAACGTCTTACAGGCAATGGTGAGATCTGAGCCTGGATTGCTGGTTCTGTAAAGCATTATGTTAATTGCTACGGTACCATGCTGCCCTGCAAATCACAAGATCTACAACTTAATATGACAGTTGCAAACCTATTATGCAATGTTTCAATTCAAACCATTGTAAAATAACTTTCAACTTAAATTTCTGTGCTACAACTCGGAATGGGAGAGAGTAACCTTCCAATGGTCTGTGTAGTGACTGAGTGTGAGTCTCACCACTGCTTTGTTTGGCACTAATCAATAAAACAAACAATCCGTTGGGGAGTGCCATTTTATTGCAGCTTCAGTTAGACTTGATTTTTTACAATTGTTTCATGTAGATAGGCAGAGCTAGGGAGAATTATTGAAAGGTATTTTGTCGGACAAGACCAAAACATATGAATTAATGAAGCCTCTCCATTATTGCATCTGTCACAGTAGGGAGATATATCCGAATAAAAACGAGATAGCTTATCCTTAGTCACATGAGCTCCATGTACCACCTTAAATTGTATGAGGGAATGACGAGCACATAGCGGTGAAGAATTAACCAGTTTACAAATTTCATTCCAAGTTTCCTCAGATATCGATGTCTGTAAATCTTGTTCCCAGAGATTCTTAATTTTGTCTGAAAGAACATTCCTCACCTCCAGTAACATACCATAAATATTAGATATTGAACCATTATAGAAAGATGTCAATCTAAAAATTACATCTAGTAAGTTCTTACCTGAGCTTATAGGGAATGTGCATAATTCAGATCTTTAAAAGTCTGATTTGTAAATATTTAAAACAGTGAGTTTTGGGTAAGCTATATTGTTCAAATCTTGAAAAAAATTGGAAGGAAGTTTTTCAAACTTTTTCCTTACTTTTTAAAGTCAATTTTAAGCCTAACCCTCTGATGGCCCTATTCGATGTTGTTGCAGGAAAGATATTAAGCTGAAGGCATCTGATTTACATATTTTGGCCTTTAGCTCTCTTATAGCTAGGAGGATGCTTTTGTTTAAATGGAAAAATGTTTTTCCTCCTGCTCATGCTCAATGGTTATGTGATGTGATGTCGTGTTTAGATTTAGAGAAGATTCGTTGTTCAATTTCTGAATCTCGTCAAGACTTTCAAACATTGTGGGGACCTTTTCTGAATTATTTTCAAAATCTTCAATTCATTGTTTAAACTCAGATGGTGGCTATTATTAATTTTTATTATATGAGAAGGTATTTTACCTTCTTTTCTCCTTAATAAATAGCTTTGGTCTTGGTAGGGCTTAGATTCTTTTTTTGTAATAAATTAGTATAGTTCAATATAACTATTGATTAACTTACGTGAATACGGAGTAATGAGATTGTTATTATGAACAGATATAATGTAACTGGTAGTTTTTTTAAATCTTTTTTGACCTTTTATATACACTTTCTTGTACTCTGTATTCTTCTATGTACAAACTAATAAAAATATTGAAAAGAAAGGTATTTTGTAACCAAGCAAATCAAAAGGAGATGCATAGACAGTCACCTTGATGAACCCAGGGATGCACTTTTGTAAACGATGGTTGAACTGGGTTTAAGAATTCCTTCAAAGTTCAAAGTAAAAGTATGTATATGTTACCATATACTACTTTGAAATTTATTTTCGTACAGGCATTAACAGTAGAGCCAAAAAAAAATCACCAGAATCACTCAGACACCTCAACAATCTAAAAACATTATTCGGTGCTGCCTGAATCCAGTTGAGGAAAGGATGTTAAAATTAACCACTAATGAAGCCAAAATATTTGAGTTTCTAACATTTCATTCTTCAATAGGCTGGGAGACAGTTCAGTTATGTGGGTCCATGTTAACTGAGGCCTGCCTTGGACCAGCTCCAGCAACCTGGCAGTGAAGTATTCAGTAAAGTTTGACTGCTGCAGCAACCAGACTAAAATAAAAGGAAATCTATCACAAAATAGATGAAAGATCACCTGTACAAACTTGTAGAGATAGGCCACTTTCAATCCTATCACCTTGACATGTCTGAAATCAGTGTCAGGGGACAAAGACACTCACTACTGATAAGGAAGGTACTCGTTTACTCAGAGGACAAGACAAACACTAAACATTCAGGTTAGACAGTTCTTAAGTATGTGTCTGGGCCCTCTCTCACTGCAGCGCACTACTTCCGTGGCATCATCTGTGACCTGGTGTACGGTGACCCAAAGAGCAACAAGGAGACCAGCACGCTAGACTTACACTCTTCCTGCACTCTGACATTATCAGCCAGTGGGAAGGCTAAAATGCTCCTTAAACAGGCCATTCCCTAGCTAGCAAGGGGGAGCAGATTCGATGAACACTTGTAGCAACACACACTTAATAGAGGTGACAAGAGGAAGACTTAGTTGATTTTGCACTTATCCAGCCTGGAGATTCCAGAGCACTTACATAAGCATTGGCAAGAGAGCAGGTAACCATGCTTGGTACAGAACTTACTACCCAGAAAAGAAAAAGTCACACATTCAGTGTGAACCTAATAGCACCAGCATGTAAAATTATAAAATGTGAAACGGTCAGACAAGATGTAGTTTGAGAAATTGGGAAGGTTTCACTCTCAATGATAATTCAACGTATTGATGACATGATGCTGAAGTTTTGTGTGATAAACTGAAAAGCAACAGCTTCTCTATCCAGGTTGATGAGTCAACAGACTTATCCAATAAATGTCATGTTGTAGCATTTGTAAGCCAGTTATTTAACAGAAATTTATTATATTTGCCTTATGAGTTTTTAAAATTTATGGAAGAAGTTTCAAGAAAGGTAAGCTAAACTTAACTGTTTTTTTCAAGAAAGGTTGATTAAAAATTCATTCTCTACTGAAGAGCACTGACAATTACTTTTGAATTATTATATCTGCAACTTACTGATCACACTAGGATACTGTGAGCTGTAGATACCATTTTTACGCAGGGGTTTCCTGAGACCTGAAAATTACTTCAAGCATTCCTCCAGTGCAAAGAGGTTGAGAAAGGCTGACCTAGAGCATTTACATAACTACCTGGCTGGCACGGGGAACATAGAACATAGAAACTTCTAGTAAATTCTGGTAAGATGGTTGCACGTTTGGATGCAGTGGTCTCTCGGGGGCCAACCAAAGAAGTTAATGCTGGACATTAAGAAATTCAGGCCCATGCAATCAGTGAGCTGCTGATTGGTAGACAAGCTGCAGGAGCTGGATATGGCGTGGACCATGCTCCTGCCTGCTACAGGAAGGCATCGCAGTCAGTGTACAGCCCAATAGTGTTGGATTGTCTTGCACGTTACTCTTGTGATAGTAAAATCCTGTTGGATGTTGATAATATAAGATGCTGCAAATCTGCTCCCCTGTCTATTGGCGAGATAGACACAGCTACGTGGCCTTGGTTGCAGTGAGGATGAGACCTCCAGCAGTGGACTTGCATGTTGCAGTAGTCCAGGAGAGGAGATGTTTGAGGCAGTTTAGCATGGCGTCCATGCTGGGTTGGGTTCCGCCCCTCCCATCAGTGCTGCCCTCCAGTGTCTGATCAGAGGATGACAACCTGGATTGCATGCATGCGTGTCTATTTTCACCTGCAGACTGCTGATAACGCTCATGCACCAACAACTTACAGACATGTATGTCACTTAGAGACTTGGGCTATATATAATTTCCTCCAATCAACCCTCATGTTAGCCATTTCTGCCCTGGGAAAGGTCTCTGGCAATCCACTCAATCCATTCCTTCTATTGTCTTGTACACTTCGGAGAAAACCTCACAATGGGGAAAGAAGTTAAATAATCCTTTGCAATCTAACCATATGTAACTTCTGGATCTACCAGAGTGATTGATTTTGAGCTGCTCTCTGAAATAAGCCAGTCAGTTCAGGAAACAATTAGCAACTAGCAAATAAAAAAATGACTCCCTCCTGCAACAGTGAGGCAAACATGAAAAAATAAAGATTACATTCTTCTCCAATCCTCCACTATTGGTTGCATACTGTACGTGTGAGCAGGATTCATTGAGGGGAAAACACACAGATCCTGTTGAATTGAGGGCAGGGTGAAAGACTTGATAGTGTTGGGTTTAGCATGAGTAAACAGAAAGACATGAATGGTAAATGACTGGGGAACACAGATTCAAAGCAACTGGTAAGAGTTGAGGGCATGGGTTGAAAATGGAATTTAAGATGCAGAGAGGTTATGATCTTGATTTCACAGCTTGGAAGAGTGCTGGAAATTAGGACTTTCAAAAAGGATCCAAATAGGGATTTGATATAGAAAGTGGAGAATTAGAACTGACTGGGTTGCTTTATGAAGAGCCAGCATGAACTCAATGGGCAGAGTAACCTCCTTATTGACCATACCAATTCAGTGATGAATAGGCTTTCCAGTACTGTCCTGCAGTAGATAACAATCATGGTACTGTTTCACTTAGCTAACTGAAGAAGTTACTTACTTATTTAGAGATACAGCGTAGAATCTGCTCTTCAAACCACACCACCACAGCAACCACCGACAACTCTGATTTAAGACCAACCTAATCACAGAATAATGTACAATGACTAATCAACCCACCCGGTACATCTTTGGATGGTGGACCCAGGGAAACCCTACACATTCCATGGTACAGAGATTCCTTACAGAGGATGCTGGCATTGAACTCTAGTGTAATAGTTTCGGCTAACTGTTGCACCCAACTATGTCCAAAACGCAAAAGGTTGCTGGTCCTTTTGGAGAACAATTCTCTGCTTAGCATATCTGAATTTGTGAGTGGGATTTTTTCTGTTCAGCTTTTAGATTTCCCATTGGCAGATTTCAGCATTCCTTTAAAATAGCAGGGTTGAAATTGATCCCAGAGGGAAAATTTCTTTGTGCCTGAGGTAACATTTCCTAAAACAAAGAGACAACTTCAATGTAGCCACTCCTGGGAATATCGAGTATCAGGTATTCGGTTCCTGACACACAAAACAAGACTTGAAACCTTAGCCCTTCTTGCAGACTGCTGCAGACCACTTGCACGGATGCTCCGTGTCAGCTGTCGAGGTGGAATCCATGTCTTGGCTGACGCCAGCTGACAACATTCAGCAGTTCAAGGTGATTACCTCACGGTCTTGGCTTTACACTCTTACAAAACGCAGATTAGAAAAAAGATTTCTATTTACATAGTGCACTGGAGCACATCAAGGCTTTCCTGTCCTTTTCATAAGTTCACTCAGTTTGCTGGTCTTTCTATAGATGATACTATATTTAGGGTAGATAAAGGGGATGCAGTGGATGTTGTGCATTTGGACTTTCTGAAGGCCTTTGACAAGATGCCACACATGAGGCTGCTCACCACGTTGAGAGCCACTGGCTAATGTTTAAAGCATTGGCTGATCGGTGGGAATAACAGGATCCTTTTCTGGTTGGTTGCCAGTGACTGGTGGTGTTGTGCAGGAAACGGGAAGGCTGCAGAAGGACTTGGACAGATTAGGAGAATGGGCAAGAAAGTGGCAAATGAAATACAATGTTGGAAAACGCATGGTCATGTACTTTGATAGTAGAAATAAATGTGTGGACTATTTTCTAAATGGGGAGAAAATCCTGGAAACTGAGATGCCGAAGGTCTTGGGAGTCCTTGTGCAGAGCACCCTGAAGGTTAACTTGCAGGTGAGTTGGTGGTGAGGAAGACAAATGCCATGTTCAAGTTCAAGTTGCTTTTATTGTCATTCCAACCATAAACTGCTGGAACAGTACACAGTAAAAACAAAACAACATTCCTCCAGGACCCTGGTGCTACATGAAGCAACACAAAACTACACTAGACTATGTGAGACAGCATAAGGCTACACTAGACTATGTAAAACAACTTAAAAACTGCATTATACTACAAAGCTGCAGAGGACTACATAAAGTACACAAAGCAGTGCAGAACAGTACAATAATTAATAAACAAGACAATAGGCACAGTAGAGGACACATTACAATGTCAGTCTGGACTCTGGGTACTGAGGAGTTTGATGGCTTGGGGGAAGAAACTGTTACACAATCTGGTCGTGAGAGCCCGATTGCTTCGGTACCTTTTGCCAGATGGCAGGAGGGAGAAGAGTTTGTGTGAGGGGTGCGTGGGATCCTTGGCAATGCTGTTAGCTTTGCGGGTGCAGCGTGTGGCAGGCAGTAATGCAGCTACTCAGAATGCTGTTGATACATCCTCTGCAGAATGTGATGAGGTGGGGGGGGGGGTGGGGGAGGTGGGAGATGGGCTTTTCTCAGCCTTCGCAGAAAGTAGAGACACTGCTGGGCTTTCTTGGCTATGGAGCTGGTGTTGAGGGACCAGGTGAGATTCTCCGCCAGGTGAAATTTACTGCTCTTAACAATCTCAACAGAGGAGCCATCAGTGTTCAGTGGAGAGTGGTCACTCCATGCTCTCCTGAAGTCAACAACCATCTCTTTTGTTTTGTTCACATTCAGAGACAGGTTGTTGGCTCTGCACCAGTCCATTAGCCGCTGCACCTCCTCTCTGTAAGCTGACACATCGTTCTTGCAGATGAGACCCACCACGGTCATGTCACCAGCGAATCTGAAGATGTGATTCGAGCTGTGTATTACTGCACAGTCATGGGTCAGCAGTGGACTGAGCACGCAGCCCTGAGGGGCTAGCATTTCAAGAGGTCTAGAATACAAGAGCAAGGATGTGATGCTGAGGCTTTATAAGGCACTGGTGAGGCCTCACCTTGACTAATGTGAGCAGTTTCAGGCATCTCATCTTAGAAAAGATGTGCTGGCATTGGAGTGGGTCCAGTGGAGGTTCACAAGGATGATTTCAGGAATGAAAGGATTATCACACGAGGAACATTTCATGGCTCTGGGCCTGGACTTGCTGGAACTCAGAAGGATGAGGGGAGATCTCATTGAAACCTTTCAAAGGTTGAAAAGACTCGACAGAGAAGATGTGGAAAGGAAGTTTCCCATGGTAGGAGAGTTTAGAACAAGGGGACACAGGATAGAGGGGCACCCTTCCAAAACAGAGATGCGGAGAAATTTCTTTAATCAAAGGGTGGTGAATTTGTGGAATTTGTTGCCATGTGTAGCTGTGGAGGCCAGGTCATTGGGTGCATTTCAGTTCAGTTTTGGTTTATTGTCATTTAGAAACCACAAATGCAATGCAGTTAATGCAATGCAATGCAATGCAATGCAATGCAGATTGATAGGTTCATGGTTGGATGTGCCATCAAAAGTTACGGGGAGAAGGCTGGGAACTGGGGTTGAGGAGGAGATAGGAAAAAAGGATCAGCCATGATTGAATGGTGGAGCAGACTTGATGGGCCAGATGGCCTGATTCTGCTCCTATGTCTTATGGATACACTGCTACCTCCATTCCCTTTCAGGAAATTTAATTTAATTTAAACCATCTCCCTACCTCAATAATACTCTCATTATTTTTCAAACTGGTAATTCTTTTTTCCCGAAATCATAACTGTACGTGCTATTCGTGCTGTGTGCTCTTGGTAATACATTTTGCACCTTAGCCCTAGAGGAACGCTGTTTTGCTTGGTTATGTTCTTAAGCTGTTAGATGATAACTTGAACTTGAACTACATGGGGAGCAGGTTGATGACACTAGTCAGAATAATACAGTAAATTCCGGTGTTACAGCCGAGAATTTGGCCCCAAATTTTGGTCCTAAAATTAGGGGGTCGGCTTATACAGAGGGTGCCAACTTTGGAAAAACGAATAGACCGAAGGCAGGTTGTATTTATTGGCCGTTTTTGAGTCAAATTCGTTCCACTGTCGACACATGAATTCTTTGAATGGTTTGTTTGAACTCGCATCTAGTGGCTGGAGAACAGACATCAAACCACCGGGGATGACTGCAGTGTCCATATTTTCAGCTTTCAATGCTGCTTTTGTCTCACCTGACAAGTGCGCTTTGAACATGTCCCAGACAAGTAGCGACTTTTCCTCCCCGAAACGTTCGGGACGTCGACGCCACACCTTTTTAACCCACTTCAAGCTATCCGCTTCGTCCATCCAGCACTGTTCTTGAATGTAAACAACAAAACCCCGCAGGAATTTTCTAAGCAATCTTTGTTTTCTGTCTCAACACAAGATCATGTCTGTTCATAAATCGGGTGCACAACTTCACGTAGCTTTGAACCTTGTGCTGACCTCACGGTATTTTTCGTCCCATTTCAACACTTGAACTCGAATCAATTCTCTGGTAACAACGTATCCGAACAATCACTGGTGATTCCCCCACTCTAAAATGTTTTCTTCCAGTTCTGGCCACTGGCATGTTTTCCTGCAGTTTTCACATTTAGTCTTTGGCATTTCCCTCAGCGTGTCCTCTGTCTTTCTCCATTCTCTCACTTGTTACTTGTTTACACTTAACTTCTTATCAGGGGGCAGCAGAATTATTCGTTCCTTTAGCAAAATCAGCAACCTTCAGCTTGAAGCCAGCATCATATTGCATTTGTTTTAATCTTTTGTACATGGTGGTCAAAAACTCAATACTGAGTACATGTACTGATCCCGTCACCCCATGTTATGTTTTAACAAGATTACGATGGGCGCTAAATAGTTTCACAGGGATTACATTTCAAAGGATTCTTTTCCATTGAAAACCTAATCCAAAATTTCCCTCCCTGATTTACTTATTAAGAATTCACTTATAATGCTCTACAATGTGTAGGCCTGTTTTCTTAGCAGTACTGGTTCACAAAATTTCCAGGTCCTGGATCCAGCAAAGCTGAGTAGCGGCATGTGAGATCTTGTGATCTTTTCTGGTTAAATCAAAAACCTCTACAAAAGGGGTCGGCTTATACAAAGGTAACAGGAAAAAGTCACTTTTTAAACCTTGAAAATGGGGGTCTGCTTATACTCCGGGTTCGGCTTATACACCAGAATTTACGGTCTGGACTAGATGGGCTAAAGGGCTTGTTTCAGTGCTGTAGTGTCCTATGACGGAATGATGATGTAATCATGCCCCCATTACATTTCAGGGATTTGGGATCTGAGGAAATTTTTTCCAAGGAGATCAGGCAATCATTTTTTTAAGCTGATTTGATGACGTATCAATGCACATTCAATAGAGATACAGAACTTGAGAGCAGCCACATTGGACTTTACTCAAGAGTTTTAGAATAAGGTGACTCATGCAGGTTGGTAAAATTCACTTGAACTGTTCACAACCTTCAATTAAATTTGTTATTTGTGCCCAAGTCTAGCTCTTATCCTGTTAGAATAGATTTGTATGTAGTTATTGAGTTACCATCACAATTAAGTTCAAGATTACAGCAACAAGATAATAAGCAACATAACCAAGCATGTTCAGGCTTGAATTGGAGCTTTCACTGGATAAAGAAGCCAATGTTCATTGTCCTCAGGAAAACTACAACAAAATGAATCAGTTCAAACATTTAAATACGTTTTTGCAGTGGGTCATAAATCTAGTCAGCTCTATCTTGGATACTAGCCTACAAAGTACCCAGGACATCTTCAGGGAGTGATGTCTCAGAAAGGCAGTGTCCATTATTAAGGACCTCCGGCACCCAGGGCATGCCCTTTTCTCACCGTTACCATCAGGTAGGAGGTACAGAAGCCTGAAGGCGCACACTCAGTGATTCAGGAACAGCTTCTTCCCCTCTACCATCCGATTCCTAAATGGACATTGAATCTTTGGATACCACTTCATTTTTTAAATATATTTTTTCTGTTTTACATCATTTTTAATCTATTCAATATACATATACTGTAATTCATTTATTTTTTAATTCTATATTATGTATTGCATTGAACTGCTGCTGCTAAATTAACAAATTTCATGACATATGCCGGTGATAATAAACCTGATTCTGATTTTTGCATCCTTTTGATTTCTTCCAATCCACCACTTTCTTGTTACCAGTAGCCTGCTTGCAGAGACAGTTTTTTTTTACAAAAAAAGAGCTAACACTTAACACCTATCATTACTACCCTTGTGATAACTTCTATTCAGAAAGCTTGCAATCTGCACAATGAAGTACTCCCACATATTGTTGAGCCAGTAACAATGAGGATGGCAACAGATATACAATTTGGAATAATAGGTGACTTTGAGGAAAGGGAAATGACAATGGGTAGGAGAACTGTATATACAAGAAATTGCAAATAGAACATAAGTGTTAACATAATGTGTAAGTTCTGTTTTACAGAACTTTATGAATAATTACATATTCAATGTAATATTGTTCCTTAAATTTGTTGCAGCCAAGGTGTTAGTGTGGATAAAATCCCACTACCTATTAAATGCTCCCATTGCTATGCACCTCAAATAGCCTCTGACAACCAAGTCCAGCTCCAGAACTTCACGTGTGGTTTAGCTACTAAGCCCAGCTGAACCGTTTCTATTGAAAGGAGAAGGGGCAATGGTGGGTTACTGGCACCTTAAAACCAGACACTTTGGGCAGATGGGACTCATCTGCCTCGGTTGGCAGCTTACCCAGGAGAAGGAAAGTTCTGATCTCCAACCTCGACTGTCTTGGGCTAGACCCAATCATGATGAAAACTTCGGGAGTAAACCCTGAGGAAAAATCCAGAACTGGAGTCTCGAAGATAGCCTACTCTGAATTCAACACTGAATAGGCAACTCCTGTGATGCTGCCGGTGCCAAACTGGATCAGTCTCTGCTTTTCTTTTGGATTCATCAGCTGTGTACAAAGGGAGAGCCTGGTGCATGGACACAGCTAGGACACAGCATCATGGTTGACCCACAACCAACAGAGGGTCTCAAGGTCAGTCTCTTGTGGATTGCCAGAACAACAACAGGATTGTAATGGTAAATTATTCCCATTTTCATCTACCTTGGTACAGTGAATTCTTGTTTTGTTTATACAGATCATTCATTGCAACCATGCACTCTTGTTTTTTCCTGAAGATCCTCTCTGGGAAATTTTCATTGGAAGAAACAGCAAGTTGAATGTGTGACAGATCCAATTAATCATAAATTGAAAGAATCATGAAAACCTAATTTTCAATGCTGGAGAGGTGATGATGTAGTAAATGAAGTTTATCATATCATTAAAATCTGGGTTACACTGGAATGGAAAGGCAGCTTCAGGGGTGTTTAGTCGGCATCTATCCCCCAAATATAGCTGTTTCACATTATTTCATCTATTTCAGTTCTAGCTCAGATGTGTAGTGCAGCTTCTGGATGAACTGGGGTACTGACAGCAACTTCCTGATATCACTATTAAACCCATCAGAAGCCGCTCATTTAATTTGCCTGAGAATTATTGATCTCAGTAATATCTCTACAGCGCATGTCTGGACGACTGGTGTCCTGTCACACTCACCTCAATAATAAGCAAATACTCTGAGAGCCTACATCTGCAGCATGATACCACCCACATTGGACCTTCTACAATTCACCTACCGACACAACCGATTGACAGTAGACGCAAAAGCCACAGCTCTACATACCATCCTTCCACATCTGGAGCAGAAGGATGCTTATGTGAGAATTCTGTTCTTGGACTACAGTTCAGCATTCAACACCATAATTCCCCACAGGCTCGACAAGAAGCTCAGAGACCTCGGTCTTCACCCTGTCTTGTGTAGCTGGATCCTGGATTTCCTGTCAGATCGCCTGCAGGTGGTAAGAGTGGACTCCCTCATCTCAGCCCCTCTGACCCTCAACACAGCTGCCCCTCAGGGCTGTGTACTAAGCCCCTTCCTTTACTCTCTGTATACCCATAATTATATCTCCAAACACAGCTCCAATCTGCTAATTAAATTTGCTGATGGCACTATATTGATTGGCCTTATCTCAGACAATAATGAGGCAGCCTACAGAGAAGAAGTCATCACCCTGACACAGTGGTGTCAAGAAAACAATCTCTCCCTCAATGTTGCAAAAACAGAGGAGCTGGTTGTTGATTACAGGAGGAATGGAGACAGGCTAACTCCTATTGACAGCAATGAATCTGGGGTTGAGAGGGTGAACAGCTTTAAGTTCCTTGGCATAAACATCACCGAGGACCTCACATGGTCTGCACATACCAGATGTTTGGTGAAAAAGGCACAACAGCACCTCTTTCACCTCAGACAGTTGAAGAAATTTGGTATGGGCCCCCAAATCCAAAGAATTTTCTGTAGGGGCAAAATTGGGAGCATCCTGACTGGCTGCATCACTGTCTGGTATGGGATCTGTACTTCCCTCAATCTCAGGACTCTGCAGAGAGTGGTGCGGACAGCCCAGCACATCTGTATTTGTGAACTTCCTGCTATTCAGGACATTTACAAAGACAGGTGCGCAAAAAGAGCCCAAAGGATCATTGGGGACCAAAGTCACCCCAACCACAGATTGTACCAGCTGCTACCATCCGCAAAACGGTACTGTAGCATGAAAGCCAGGACCAACAGGCTCTGGGACAGCTTCTTCCACCAGGCCATCAGACTGATTAACTCATGCTGACACAATTGTACTTCTATGCTATATTGACTATCCTGTTTTACATAAAATTTATTAGAAATTACTATAAATTGCACATTGCACATTTAGATGCAGATGTGATGTAAAGATTTTTATTCCTCATGTATATGAAGGATGTAAGTAATAATGTCAATTCAATTCAATCAGGCCTCATGCGATTACTTAAGGCTAGAATTTGTACACGTCCTGCACATTTGAAATGAAATGCTGAACGTAACTGTAGGTTAGACTGCAGCTCAGAAACAAGGCTTTCTTTGACTGACAATGCTCTAACTGAATTTATTACTGAAATACATATGTGGTACCATATACAACCCTGAGATACATTTTCTTGCAGGCATTCACAGAGAAATACCATAGAATCAATGAAAAATTACTCACAACAAAACAATCAACCAATGTCAAAAGACAATAAACTGTACAGATATAAAAAGAAGTAATAATAAATAAGCAATAATATGGAGAATATGAGATGAAGGTTCCTTGAAAGAGAGTTCATAGGGTGTGGGAACAGTTCAGTGTTAGGGTGAGTGAAGTTATCCCCTCTGATCATAACTCAACCATCAATAGGGAGTTGGGGGTTGCTGCTAAACTGGTAAATTCCAAGACATTGAAATGTAGCTCTTCAAATCATTTAGTTCCTTAAAGAAATAGAGAAGCATGTAGAAAGTGTTAAAAATCCTTAGTGAATGAATCATGATGGAAAGTAGAGGAAGCTTCCCTATTTTTTTGAAAAACAGGACTTGTGTAGCTGCCAATTGTTTTAACTCTGTCTATGGCTGCTGACAAAGTGAAGTAATGTCTGGCAGTACCAAGGCTGAGAGTGAACCCCTCAGGAGACATATTTGACTAGCTTTGAAATATGTTTGTCTATGAAGAATTTTGACTGAAAATCAGTCGAGGAAAATATTATAAATGCAACTTAAAATATCAACAGTGCGCAAAAGATTTTTGAAATTCTGGACCAAACGAATCACTGATGACCAACAGCTGTGGCAGGGCTTGAATGCTGTCACCTCTTACAAAGAAAAACCAAGCCAAATATGTGACAACAAGGTTTTGATCCCAGATGAGAATACCTTTTACACTCACTTTGACTGACAAAACATGGAGGCCTCTTCACAAACTCCCAGTCCCCAATGACACTGTGAATACTGTCTCAGAGGCTGTTGAGAGAGCATCCGATATGGGAATGAACCTACAGAAAGCATCTAGCCCAGACGGGATACCTGGCCGAGTACTGAAGACCTGAGCTAATCAATTGGCTGGACCATTCATTGAAATCTTTAACCTCCTACCAGCAGTTTGAAGTTGCAGTTGGGTTATACAGGTGCCCAAGAAGCACGTAGTAACCTGCCTCACTGACTATTGTCCATGGTGATGAAGTGCTATGAGAGGTTGGTGACGAAACATCAACTCCTGCCTGAAGAGTGACTTGGATCTACCAGAGAAACAGGCACACTGTAGATGCCATTTCATTGGCTCTTTACTCAACCCTGGGAAATCTGGACAGTGAAGATATACACATCAGATTGCTCTTCATTGACTACAGCGCTGCATTCAACATCGTCATCCCTCAAAATTAATCAATAAGCTGTAAGAGATAGGCCTCTGGGTGCAACCGGATCCTGGATTTCCTCACTTACAGACTCCAGTCAGTTCGGATTGACAACTACATCTCCTCCACAATCACCATCAACACAGGTGCACCACAAGACTGTGTTTAGCCCCCTGCTCTACTTGCTTTATATCTATGACTGTGAGGCTAAACACATATATCTATTTATTTATTTATTTATTTATTTATTTATTTAAGTTTGATGATGACACCATCGTTGAGGCCAAATCAAAGGTGGTGAAAAATCAGCATATGGGAAGGAGACTGGAAATCTGGCTGAAAGGTCCAACAACAACAGCCTCTCACTCAACGTCAGCAAAACCAAAGAGCAAATTATTGACCACAGGAGGAAGAAACCAGAGGTCTATCAGTCAGTCCTCATCAGGGAATCGGAGGTGGAGAATTCCTCAGCATTACCATTTCAGCCCAGAAATGACACAGCAGCACCTCAACTTTCTTAGATCCTGCATGTCATCAAACTTCCATAGATGCATGGTGGAGAATATACTGACTGGTTGCATCACTGCCTGGTAGGAAAGCACCAATACCCTAAAAAAGTAATGGATGCAGCCCAGTCCATCACAGGAAAAGGCCTCCCTACCACTGAGCTCATCTGCAAGGAGCACTGTCATAGAAAAGCAGCATGTATCATTAAAATAAAAACCAACTATCAAGGCCATGCTCTCTTCTCGCTGCTGCTGTCAGGAAGGATGTACCATCAGGTTCAGGAACCGTTATTATTACTCAACCATCAGGCTCTTGAACCAGTGGGGATAACTTCACTCACCCCATCACTGAACTGATTCCTCAACTATGGACTCACTTTCGAGGACTCGTCACCTCATGATTTCAATATTTATTGCTTATTTATTTAATATTTTGTTTTTGTTTCTTTTTGTATTTGCAGTTTGTTGTCTTTTGCACACTGGTTGTTCGTCTTTATTATGAGTGATTATTCATCAATTCTGCTGTACTTCTTCTATTTACTGTGAATGGCTGCAAGAAAATAATAATAATAAATTAATAAGGAAATAAATAATACTGAGAATATGATTCATCCATGGCCTCCTGTACAGCCACGATGAAGCCAATTCATGCTGGAGGAGAAACTCCTCATATTCATTCTCAGTACCCTCCAACTTGATAGCATGAACATCGATTTCTCTAACTTCCAGTAATATCCCTCCCTCTCCCCCTTCGCTCTTTTATCATTCTTCATTATGGTTACCCTCTCATTCCTACTCTTCTCCTCACCTCCTTTTGATTCCCCTCTTCCTTCCATTTCTTCCATAGTCTACTATCCTCTCCTATTGGATTCCTTTTTCTTCAGCACTTCACCTCCCAGCTCCTTCCTCCATTCCGCCTCGCACTCTCACTCACCTCCCCCCCTCAACTGGTCTCACCTCTCCCCTCTCAGCTTTTTCCTCCATTCCGCCTCGCACACTCACTGACCTCCCCCCCCCAACTGGTCTCACCTCTCCCCTCTCAGCTTCTTCCTCCATTCCGCCTTGCACACTCACTGACCTCCCCCCCCCCAACTGGTCTCACCTCTCCCCTTTCAGTTTCTTCCTCCATTCCGCCTCGCACTCTCACTCACCTGCCCCCTCAACTGGTCTCACCTCTCCCCTCGCAGCTTCTGCTCCTTCTCTTCTCCTCCAGCTTCTGGCCTTTTTCCCTTCCTTTCTGTCTTGACGAAGGGTCTCAAGCTGAAACATCGACTGTGCTCTTTTCCACAGATGCAGCCTGGACTCTGAGTTCCTCCAGCATTTGTGTGTGTTGCTATACTGGGATGTGCAGGTTGATGCAAAACCAGGCTGAACATTTAATGCTGTCACAGAATAAATAGCCCCTGTGATAGCACTGGCCATCAGCATTCCTGATCTGTTGAAGTCTTTTGAAGGTTCTGTAAGGTAGTGAGTTCTGAGCTTTAGACTAAGTGACAATAATGGAAAACCAATGCATCTCCTATCCATCACTGTCCAATCCACGATGGGTAAAGCTGTCCTCATCTTTGAACTCATCTACACAAAACACTGTCATGGGAAAGCAGCATCCATCTCGGCCTGAAATGTTGACAGTGCTTCTCCCTATAGATGCTGCCTGGCCTGCTGTGTTCCAGCAGCATTTGGGGCCTGTATTGTGCTGTAGGTTTTCTATGTTTCTATGTCACTCCAGGATGTAGGCAGCTGTGATCAAACAACCTATTTCACACTTTAGGAGAACTCACCTCTCTTCAATCCACACCCAGATTTAAAAAAATAATGTGATAAACAAGTCTGAGAGAGGAATAGGCCATTCTGCGCAAAGGGTCCACATTTACCCTACATTCCTGCAAACGGTTACAAATACTTTTCACTCTCTTTTTATACTGACTTATCAGCGTGAGTTCAAGCACATACGTGATCAAGATCAACCAATCTTGTTCAAATAACTTTGATGATACCTCATAACATTCATAACTGTCAGCCTGTAGCCACCTGCACTCACAACCAGTGTACTATACCAATATGTCAAATACCTAAGCAACTCAGCACCCGACAAACCAAGTCAGGCAGCATCTACTGAGAGGAAGAAAGAGTCAGCGTTTTGAACCTAGGTGCTGATGAAGGGCCTTGGCCCAAAATATCAACTCTTTCTTCATAATAATCGATGTTGCCTGACTTGCTGAATTCATTAGCATTTTTGTGCGTTACTCTACATTTGAAGCATCTGCCGAATCTCTTGTGTTTACAATACTACTAACATCTCTTCCAAGATTCACTTCAATCAAGGACTTCATTTAAAAACCAATTTCTGCACCAACAGTCTGAGAAAGATCTCTGGCTGTCCTTTTCTGATGATGTTAGCTGGGGTTTTGGAATATCAAATTATATAATCCCTACGTCTAATTTCACTGTGTCAGCCATGACTGAGTGAGTGGCATTCTTCACAGTCAATCACAATCTACTTTTAGGCAAACTGGTGCAGTACTGAGAGAGTGTCACATTCATTGCTGGTGATATCAGCTTTCACTTGAGTTAGCAAACCAACGCTTCGTCTGCTCTCTTGCAGAGGGTGACATGCTACTACTTTTTGAAGAGAAGGATAAATGCCCCTCATCTCTGCAAAACAAAATCGATAACCAATAAGCAAACACGAGGAAATCTGCAGATGCTGGAAATTCAAGCAACACACACAAAATGCTGGTGGAACACAGCAGGCCAGGCAGCATCTATAGAAACAAGCACTGTTGACGTTTCGGGCCGAGACCCTTCATCAGGACTAACTGAAAGGAAAGATAGTAAGAGATTTGAAAGTAGGAGGGAGAAGGGGAAATGTGAAATGATAGGAGAAGACAGGAGGGGGAGGGATGAAGCTAAGAGCTGGGAAGTTGATTGGCAAAAGGAATTCGGAGCTGGAGTAGGAAAAGGATCATGGGATGGGAGGCCTAGGGAGAAAGAAAAAGGGGGAGGAGAGCACCAGAGGGAGATGGAGAACAGGCAGAGTGAGAAAAAAAAAGGGTGGGAAATAAATCAGCGATGGGTAAAAAGGGGAGGAGGGGCATTAACGGAGTATTACCAAGCTTCATCATCATGAACAAATTTCCGATTCCAGAGAGGGCAGCCACATAACATCTCTGGTTTCAATATGGTCTGTGTGCCTGATATTCTAAGAAAGCAAAGCAAGCTATAGTCAGGAATAAAAGCAGACACAGCTGGAAATATTCAACAGGTCAGGTAGCATCTGTAGAAAAAGCAGCAGCCAGCTTTCAGGTCTGTGACACTCTATCAGAACTGGGTAGGGGAGATGAGAACCACACACACAAATGCTGGTGGAACACAGCAGGCCAGGCAGCATCTATAAGGAGAAATTGGTTTTTAAATGACGTTTCGGGCCGAGACTCTTCGTCAGAAGAGATGAGAGTAACTTTCATTAAGAGAACTAGCTTGTATTTCTCCATTTGCCAGTTTTGATAAAAGATCATTGACCAAAACAGTAGTCTATTTCTTTTTCCACAGATACTGCCTGACCTGCTGAGTTTTTCCAGCATTTTCTGTCTTTGTTACAGATTTCCAGCACCTGTAACATTTTTTTTATTTTCATGGTTAAGAATGGAGTCACATTATCTTAGCAAATATATTGATTGTGTTGTATTATTTAAATTTTCAATAGCGGAAATTAATTAGACCATAAAACAAGAGAGCAGAATTAGGCCATTTGGCCTATCGAGTCCGCTCTGCCATTCCTTCATCGCTGATTTATTATCCTTCTCAACCCCATTCTCCGTCTTCTCCCTGTAATTTTTGACGTCCTTACTATTCCAAAACCCAACAACCTCCACTTTAAATATACCCAATGACTCAGCCTCCAAGCCACCTCTGGCATTGAATTCCACAGATTCACCACCTCCTGGCTAAAGGGACGTTTTCTTCTCATCTCTGTCCTAAAGGGACATCCTTGTATTCTGAGGCTGTGCCCTCTGATGTCAGACTCGCACACTATAGGAAACGTTCTCTCCACAACCACTCTATTCGGGCCTTTCAGTATTTGATAGATTTCAATGAGATTCCCCCTCATTCTTCTAAATTCCAATGAGTACAAACCCAGAGACCCAAAGCTAACAGAATGCAAAGTCAATTTGACTTTCCTTATACTATCTAGATTCTCATAAGTCATGCAAGATTAATGGAGTTAACCCCATCGAAAGCCACTCTTTGTTTAGTTTTGGGTGTAGAGGTTCAAATTATTTCCATTGTTACACCTGTGCTCCCCTCCTTTTTGAGAATCACAAGATCGCTATTAAGTCAGGTCAGGAGACCCAGGAAATGAGAGAGAGATGTTTGGAAGGTCCTGGCCCCCAGCGATACAAAGCCACGGAACAGGTCATTGTCTCTTGGAGATGGAATTGTGTATTGAGTACTGTGCTTCGTGGAAGCACTCAGGCAACGTGGGCTGGTTGGGGGATGGCATCATTCCACCCTGAGTGACATCTGAGACCCCGTGAGTGGGGTTAAAAGAGGGTCTGGGGAACAGCCCCTTTAGACGCACCAGAAGAAATGCTAGAACTCCTGTAACAGCGTAATAGCGAAAGCCGGTGGAAAAGCCCACGTGCGTCCTTTTCCATTTGCCTCGGAATTGGTGGGTCTTGCCATGGAAACACGGCTTTAGCTAACACAAAGGAGAAATCAGCCCCCACCGACTCTCGATGGATTGACATCATAGAAGGAATGGGCAAGTTTAAACCCTCTCTCTTGACTCCAACCAATGGCTGCAGCCTGCAGCTTGAATGAACTTGAGTGACTTTTATATTTCCATCGGACAACAATAGAGCTATTTCTTATTGATTATTATTATACCTGCGCTTTTAGATTTAGTATTGACGACGTATATTATCTGTATGTTTGCATTGATATTATTTTTGTGTATTTCATCAATAAATACTGTTAAAAATAGTACCATCAGACTTCAACGGACCTCTCTAGCTTTGCTGGTAAGTGACCCAGTTACGGGGTACGTAACACCATAGACCCATACAAGATAGAAATGTGTCAAACAAGAGGAAATCTGTAGATGCTGGAAATCCAAGCAACACACAAAATACTGGAGGAACTCTGCAGCTAGGCAGCATCTATGGAAAAAAGTACAGTCATTGTTTTGGGCTGAGACCCTTTGGCAGGAGCGGAGGAAAAAAAGAGGAGGAGTAGATTTAAAAGGTGGAGGAGGAAAGAGAGAAACACAAGGTAATAGGTGATACCTGGAAGAGGGAGGATGAAGTAAAGAGCTGGGAAGTTGACTGGTGAAAGAGACACAGGGCATGAGAAGGGGTGTCCGATAGGAAAGGACAGAAGACCATGGAAGAAAGAAAGGGGGGGGGGGGAACACCGGAAGGAAATGAGCCAACTGTTTAAATCCTTTTCAACATCTATGCTATTTTTGCACAAGTTTCTTTAAAGCTTTCCAAGTGCAGAAAACTTGAAAGAGGAATTTTAAATTTATAATTGTTTTAACTAAAATAACAAATCATTTGGAAAGGGTTTGTAATGGTTCTCTGACGATTTCCACTCTCACTGCAGCCTGCTTGCACATTATCTAGCCAAGTAAAGGTATAAGCCATTTCCTGAATAAGGGAAGACTTCCAAGTCTGTCTGAAAGAAGTGAAATAAAATCCTCTCTTGAAGCACATGCAAATTCATAAAACAAGGCTGGCACATCTAGCTTCCCACTGATCCCTTTACCATTAGTAAAGTTATAATTAAGGCATTTTTGTCAAAAGAAAATGTTTGGTAAATACCTGAGTTCACTGACATGTACAAGCAGTGCAGTCAGTATCAGATATCAGAAGATTTTTAAGGATAGCCAAGAACAATCATGGATGGTCACCCTGGAAACCTACCCAGCCAACACTGAAGTCTCAATGATTCAGGTTCAAGCTGGACTCATTACAGTACAGAGCTCCATAAAACAGATGGTCCATGGAAGGCAGAAACAACTACTACATTTTGTTCCAAAATTCCAGACCATGACAATCCAAAGGAGATAAGACTCTGCTCAAAAAGCAGAGTGAACGCACATAAAAGAGAGTGCAAGTCTTGTGTTTATACAGTACACATCACAACCTCAGGATGGCCCAAAAAACTTTACTGTCAATTAATTTCCCCTGGAATATATCCAGTGCTATAATGTTGGACAGGTTTAGCCAATTTGTACACGATGAGATAAACACCAGGATATTTTGTTCTTTCTGTGATGCTGGTTGAATGATGAACTGAGAGGAGAACAATCACACTCTACAGTGGATGCTACTTGTCTCCTAATTACTTGTATCTAATCAAGGATATACCAGTGAGAGGCAGATCAGCAAAGGGCTGCCACGGATTTGATGCAAGAGCAGAGATTAAGCAGGCTGAGCCTGTAGTCTTTAACGGAGATTGTTTGATGTCATTTCCAGTGCATGAGTGTAAAGGAGAACAGAATCATTGTTATTTCAGATCTGATGCAGCACCAAAAACACACAAGATAAAGAACAGCATAATAATAAAAAACATAAATACATAAGATAGCTTGTATACATAGATTAATTGTACGGCCAAGAAGTGGCGTCAGGTGCAGGAGTATCTATATATGAGGCGACTGATATGTGGTGGTTGGGGTTGTGGACGGATGGGTTAGCGGGTGGAGATGTTGATCAACCATTTTTGAGTCTGGTGGTCCTGGCGTGGATGCTATGCAGTCTCCTTCCTGATGGGTCTGGAACAAACAGTCCTTCACCATGTTGCTGACCCTTTTCCAGAACCTTTCTGGCTTTGATTCCAGGTAGACCGGTGATGCATCGAGCAGTTTCGGCCACTCACTGTAGGGCATGCCTGTCCGCCACAGTGCAGTTCTTATACCCTGCTGTGATACCGCTTGTCAGGATGTTCTCTACAGTGCATCTATAGAATGACATGAGTATGGATGTGCATAGTCCAGCCCTCTTCAGCCTCCTCAGAAAGTAGAGGCATTGGTGAGCTTTCCCGACTGTGTAGGATGTGTTCTGGGACCATGAGAGTTTGTGTGAGATGTACACTCCCCAGAGTTTGAAGCTGCTCGCAGGCTCCACTTATTAAAAAACATATATCGTTTTAACGGGGCCTGACACAGTAGATACAAGAATACAGATTTCACTTCATGTGGGTGGCAAGAAAAAAGTCTGGACAAAGTAAAGCATTTGTCATTTAGGAGAAAGTTGAGAAGAAATTTCTTTACCCAGAAGATGGTGAATCTTTGAAATTCTCTACCAAGGAGGCAGCCACTGAGTATAACCAAGCCATCAAGAGGTAGTTAGATATTAAGGGAGTTACATTTGAACATATGAATAAGGAGTAGCAATAGGCCACTTGGCCCCTCAAGCCTGCTCCACCATTCATAAGGTCCAGGTGGATCAGATCGCATCTTCAACTCATTGTTGCTGGCTACCCGTGGCAAAGTCGGACATACGTTACTTCTGCCTATTTCTTATGTTCTCACCATAACTGAGAGAAATTCTGCTCCATTCTTGTCCTAGACTAGCATATCTGAAACAACTAAGCAGAAGAGATGAACTATCACACACCTTAATAAAGCTTCATTATCTCCTTTTTGGTTCTCTTATTTTCCTGGTACTTCCCTCTCGAGTTCAAGCACACCCTCCCCCTCTTCCCATTGCCACTTTATTCCCTGGGTGTACACAGGGATGTGCCAGCTGTTCCAGGAGCCCTCAGACACGCAATGTATGAGAGCAGAGGTTTCTTGCATTTCAGCGAATGATTATTTCCAGGAGAAGTCGGAGAGATTCCCCTGCCATTTGCACATGGGAATGGCATGAGGGAAGTCATGCTGTTGGAGAGGAAACCCTGTTTAATTGAGCAACCAACCTTTTAAATCTACTCAGCTTTTTTTCTCCAGTCCTGTCGAAGGGTTCCGGTCTGAAACATTGACTGCACATTTTTTTCCATAGATGTTGCCTGGCCTGCTGAGTTCCTCCTAAATTTTGTGTGTGTTGCTTGGCTTTCCAGCATCTGAAAATTTTCTCTTGTTTGTGACCTGTTTAATTTATTTATTTTTACTTAGAGACGCAGTGCAGCACTGGCTCTTCCAGCCCAACGAGCTGCATCACCGAGTGACACACCTCTGTAACCCTAGCCTAAAAATCACAGGACAATTTACAGTGACCAATTATCCTACTAACCAGTATACCTTTGGAATGTGGGAGGAAACAGGAGCACCCAGGGGAAACCCACACAGTCATGGGGAGGAACATACAACTTCTTGTGGATGTGTTGGAATTGAACTTGGAACTCTGATGCCCTGGACTGTCATATCATCATGCTAACTGCTACACTACTGTGGTATCCTGGAGAACTGCACAAAATGCTCGAGGGACTCATCAGGTCAGGAGAATAAGCAGTTGATGTTTTGAGCTGAGCCCCTTCATTAGGCCCTGATCACAGATGTAGGAATACCGGCATTTTGATGAAATCTCTCCTCACTCACTCTGCCTGCTCCTGATGGAAAAGTTCTCTCTCCTTAACTATAGAGTTTGGGCAAACTCCTTAATGCAGTTGTAATCAGTGAACAGTGAGGTAGCATCATCCAGCAAATGAAAGGACAAGACTGGACATCAATGACTACAGGTCATTAATTTACGACATCAGGGTAATTGAGAAAAACTTATGGAGTTGGGGGAATTGGCAAATCACTGCCAGGGTGATTATTATAACTGCAGACCAAGAACTGGGAAGCAAAATTAGGCAGAATAGCTCTACCTTGACCAACATGTGTGCGATCAACTAATGTCATAGCTCCTGTGTTGAATTTCACTCAGACATCACAATTTACCAATCCATTGCATTTTATAATTCTTCTTTATGCTACAAATGTTGGCAGTTAGAAATGGAAGGGGTTACTCTTCAAACACCTTGATTCCTAAACCAATGTATTCCAACTATCTCCAAATTATGAAGGACACATACTCCAACATCTCTCATCGTACCCTTTCCCCACACCCACAGTCCGTGCCCCCCCAAAACACACACACACCTCTTAATCTTTCACTCAAGAAGCAAAACTTCACTCATTAACAACATTGGAATTGTGGCTAATAGCTTGGATGTTCAATATACCAAATAACAAAGTGGGAAGATAGTCTTCTGAAAGGTAATCTAACCACCCTAGGTCAATGATAAATGAATGCTAAGTTCACTCATGCACACAGTCTTGCTCCACAGTGATCTCATTAGTCTTATCAAGTCCCTTCCTCCTCCTTTCTCTGAATATCAGCTCAAATAATTTATAACTTACTTGGAATAAAAGAAACCTAAATGGAACAAATCCCAGAATGTCTTCAGCTATCAGTGAAACACCATGCAAAAAGAATGCAAAGACACTGAGACATCGTCTGTGCGGAAAAGATTTGGCACATTTTCAGGTTTTGCAGGGAGAGAAATTGCAGCTTTAAAGATTTTTATGAAATGAATAAAAAGAGTGTTGCTTCAATATTTACTTCCAAGCACAGGTCTTCTACCCAAAGTACAAGGTGGCAGATTGTTGGAGGGTGGTAGGTGTAAGTTCGATGCAAGACTGTTTTAAGAGCCTCTACTACCTACTACCCCACCTCACTAATCCAGCCCCAAGTAAAGGTTGTTTTGGCTTTCTGTAATTCATTTTAAATATAATCATATCACTGGAGTAAACAATATTTATACTAGAACAGAAGAACTACCCTTTTTGATTGAAGGATCTCAAAATATGTGAAGTCTGTTTATAATGACAGAAAAATACTTCAACCAATTCCAAATGAAGCAAGCAGAACTGCCAACAGTATCAAGCAACAAGCTTTGTTTCTTTAGATACTGCTACAGCAAATTAAGAATCAACCTCTCACCTGACTGGCTGCGTGTCACTGCTGTCACGGTTGTGATGACATTGTAATGGTTTCCAGGTGTTCTGGTAGCTGATGGCAATGTTCCTTCTGTCACAGTATCTTTAAAAGGAGGTTTAACACCCACTTTAACAGGACCTGTGCAAAACACCCAAATTAGATCCGAGATCTGGAACTGAAATATTATGTGCACATTTTCTATCTGCATATTTAATAATACATCCATTTACAGCAACTGCTTTCACTGTTTTTATTGTCCATGCTGAAAGGTCTTCCATTGAAGATGACCACCACGTACACAGAGACACCCCTGCTGAACAGCTTTATGTACAGAAAATTTCACCAATCCTCAGCTACATATACAATCACTGAAATACACTAGCACTTTCTCCTTCCACTATGTATTGAGCTGAAGGGGATGTTCAGCCATAGGTATAAACTATCTACCTTTTGATATACTTGTTGGGATCATCCATAACGCTTTTCCATTCATGCCTCTTCCATACTTTCACAGAGGCCATCTAACAATCCTCCAATCCAGGAGACTGGATTGAAATTATTCTAACCAGGGACCCGCAGGCTTGCAACTCAAAACTTAAGTGGATGCAGATCTTCTGATCAAGATAAGCAAATCTGGTTCAATTCAGCTGAAGAGACTGGATTCATGAGTACACACATATATACCTTCCTCCATCCCAAAATAATTAAACAAAATCTGGTTTAGCAAGGGGGCACAGTTTATGATTGTGCATGAATTTTTGACATAATAAGGATTAATTGGTGAATGCCTCGCTCTTCCCACATTAGAAGTAGGACGGGTGATTTTGTGAAGGCAAGAATGTGAAAGTTGTTACTGCACACGTACCTTCCATTTCAGCACAGACCACTTCTCAATAGACTGGGCTGGAATCTTTGCATGTGAGTTACCCTTAACCTTATCCCTAGCTGGGTGTGACATTATTTAACACATATTGCATCCTTGCAAAATTCTTAACCAAGGCAGAACCAATTAAATTCATTCAGATAACTTGGTGAAAAACAGAAAAAAGACAATAGCTCACCTCCTTTCATTGTTGTTTCTGCTATAGACACCTTTGTAGGGCGGGAACTGGGCAAAGGGACTTTGGTTGTTGCCCGTGGCAAACTCAAAGTGGTGCTTATCGATTTGGTCCCAAGCCCTCCCTGTGTTAGAGGTGGTAGGGTCACAGAAACATTAGTTTTGTTTGAGATCTTTGCGGTCAGCTGTTGCGTTAGCACAGTAGGCCTCGTCTTTAGCATTGCCATGTAGCGGCCACTTGGTATGGATTCTGTTTTGGCCGATTCAATAGCAGAGTTGGGTTCTCTTGATGGGCCATGTCTCCATGCCGTTAATGGTGAGAAGTACGTTGTGGTGACCACTCTGGTTGGCTCAATTGATGACAGCACATTTCTATTTCCTTTTAAGGTCAGATGCTGCAGTCTTGCTGTTGGAGAGATGGTGGCCAATCCATTGGGGAAAGAACCTCTCACTACAGAACCCTGTTTAGTATTAGTTGGTTGACCATCAAGGAACTGGGGATCTTCCACCATCTCAATGACCGTTGCTGAGCTGTCCACTGGATTGGTGTAGATATCATTTCCTTGTTCTGAGGTGAAGTATGTCTGGGTGGTTTGCTGGGAAGGTAAGAACTTATCTGTATCATATGCTGACATTCTAACCCATTGCGATGTAGACATCCTGTCCGTAGCACTGAGGACCTTCACTCGTGGATAAGCTCGATCAGTAGTTTGCCACCTCACCTGCCTCTCAGAAGCAGGTGTTGTTGTCAACTTTGGAAGGTGTTCTACACTATTGGAAGCGCGTTGGGCAAAGAATTGGGCATTGGCATCTATTGTGTTAGCTCGACTGAATGTATCTGTTCGATTATGTAGTTCAGAAACATCAGCAGCAGGTCGGCTGACTATTAATAACTTTTCACTCATCATTGCAGAATAACTAGACCCTGTGATCAAAGGAGAAGCAGAACGCATGGGTGCTGGACTCATGTGATTCACACTCAGTTTCTTTGAAACAAAATCCTGAGGCCATTTTGCAGAAGACTCAATAACCAATGGAGTAAGCACTTGATCATGATTCCTTTTGATTTCCGGAACAGGTGTTTCCTCTCCTGGTGACACATAGGAAGTAGTGATAAAGTACGGTTTCTCAGTCACCAAATGATCTGAAGTCAATGTTGGATTCATATTTCCCAGAGCTACAAGAGGTCTTGGTGTTGTTTGCATGGTTTCAGTGTGTGGAAGAGTCATATGGTGAGAATTGACCTCAAAGAATAAATCATCATTTGGAAACGTTGCTGTGGAATGTTGGAGAAAAGAGATGTCGTGCACTGTTCCACTGCCTTGAGAATGTTTGGGGTTTTGAACAGATTGGGTTGATTTATAAACTGAGGTACTATTAAATGGCTTCAACAAAGAATAATCAGAAGAAGAATTTGTATCAGCAGATATGACTGAAGGAACAGATCCATTTCCTAAAATAAATGCTTGAGATTCAGTAATGTCCTGTTTGACTTCTTCAATGTTGCTATTATCCTCACTATTGAAAACCAGATCCTCATCATCAAACACCAGATCCTCATCATCACCACTAAAATCAGATGAATTTCCCCTCGATGATGCGCTCAGGTACAAAGGGGACATGCCCGAGTGGATAGGTGGGTCAGGTTCCTCATGAGCGGAGACTTTGCTGGAGATTTCTGGCAAGGATTGAGGAGAACTGCCTGGAGGATTTGAGTTCCCAACATGAACAGCTTTGGTGGAATAAATGTAAATTGTATTGCCACCAGATGATAAATCACTTTTGGCATGAAGAGATACGGCCGTGGTTTGAATTATGCTGGAACAGAAGATAACGTGCAGCCAGGTCCATTGCACATCTGGGTGCTCCATCACCATCCTAGTCTTCCAACTTACACCGATGTCTTAAACAATCATTTCTAGTACCTGAAATTACATTCAGATTCCAAGTTATTTAGAAGTTAATCTGAATCAAAATCAGCCATATTATCACTGACATATGTTGTGAAACGTTCTGGTTTGTAAAAATTTACTTTATAAAGTATATTACAATAAAAGTATAAATAGTGTCAAATTAATACTACCTGGTGAGGTAGTATTACAGAACCAGTGGCCTGGGTTCCTTTCTGCTGCTTTATGTAGGGAGTTTCTACATTCTCCCCATGACCACGTGGGTTTCCTCTGGGTGCTACACTTCCCTCCCACATTCCAGAAATGTAAGGGTTATTAGCTTAATTAGTCACATGGGTTTAACTGGACGGTGTACTTTGTTGGGCCAGAAGGGCCTGTATCTGTGGTATATTTTTAAAATACAATTTTTAAACATCTGATGGCAGAAGGGAAAAACTGTTCCTAAGATTTTTAGTGTGTGTCCTTGGGCTCCTCTGCCTCCTCCCTGATGGTAGTAATGAGAAGTGAGCAGGTGGTGAGGAAACCAAACTACTTTGCTCCTATATGCCTCTTCGTTACCATCTGAGTGGTGTCATTGGCAACTTTTTAGATGGCGTTTGAGTTGTGCTTAGCCACATAGCCATGAGTACAGAGACAGTAGAGGTGTGGGTGGGTGAAAGATACATCACTGAAGTGTGTCAGTGCAGGACAAAATTTACAGACAGTGTGCCTATTTTCTGGATATGGCCAAGCAAATAGTTTATAAGATGACTCCACTTACTGAAACAGACATTGCATCCAGCACATTGGTACCAGTTACAGTGCGGTTGTCCGGTCATCAACTGGATTTCCTTGATTCATTTCCCATATTTTCATATCAAACTCTTTGTCATCAGGAGTGGCTAAGGAATGGGGGGGGGGAGGAGGGGTTAGGAAATGCAGGTGGCTGGGAGTGACAAGGAGCAGCACAGGGTAAAAGAGACACTCAAGTTAAGGGTAATATGCATCTCTTACTGCAATCAGCAGTCAGCCTGCAGACTGGTGAGTATTTCAAGCTGCCCTCAGGTGGCAGCACAAACTAAAATGAGAGACAAGTTGCACCTCTCACTGCCAGTTCCCATTTTTAACACCAACCCAATGGCTTACAACAGAAACACTGGGACTTGGCTTGGGAAGCCTTTGGGACTGGATGAAAAACTGGGAGGATCGAGCAAGCAAATCATAGTCAGGCAAGTACTTCTTCACAGTAATTGAAAGAAATTTCAATTAGAATCAGGTTTATTAGCACCGACATATGTCAGAAAATTGTTGTTTTTGTGGCAGCAGTACACTGTAATACACAAAAAAAATCCTATGTTACAATAAAAATAAATAAACAGCATTGAAGAGAGATAGTGAGGTAGTGTATGCGTTTTCATGGACTGCGGAGAAATCTGACGGCTGAAAAATGCTAAATGTGCATCTTTAGACTATGGTACCCAGAAGAGGGTACGTCCTGGATGGTGAAGGCCCTTCGTGATGAATGTTGTCTTCTTGCGGCGTCACCTCTTAAAGATGTCCTGGTTGGTTGTTAAACACGAGAACTGGTTTTATTCCACATGGTCCAAAACTTGGCCATTCTCTACAATCTATTACTGACGCCATTTGATTGAGCAGATTTGCAGGCACACTCTAGGGCCCCAAACAAAGTGAGCAAGAGCATGCACAGTGCCTTTATGGGGGCTTCATTGCAGAAGCACCAAGTTTTTCTTTGTACTGAGATTCTGCCTGCCTCTGCCATGGCTGGCTCAGGTAAAGTATATACAGTCGGCCCTCCTTATCCATGAGGGATTGGTTCCGGGACCCCTCGTGGATACCAAAAAACGCCAATGCTCAAGTCCCTTATTCAACCTGTCTCAATGCGGTGGACCTTAGGAGCCAGCAGAACCCCAGACCTTATTTAACCTGTCTCAGTGCGATGGACGTTAGGACCCAGCAGCGGTGCTCTGAATCCGCAGTGTTTCTGTTCACAAAAATAATCACGATCACGATTGAAAATAAAGTGGAAATAATAAAGCGATCGGAAAGAGGTGAAACGCCATCGGTCATTGGAGAAGCATCAGGCTACAGTTGGTCAACGATCAGAACAATCTTAAAGGATAAAGTAAGAAAGGGCCTGCCCTGATGAAAGCTACAATTATTACTGAGCAACGCAGTGGTTCAATTATTGGGTTTTGGGTTTTTGATCCTCCACATCAACCCGGCACAGATAGAGAGCGCACTCGGAAGCAATCTGTCACTGGATCGAACCCTGGAACTTTCGTTCCCAAGACCAACACTGAAACATATGTTCTTAAGTGTTTTATAAGCATAGAAAGGTAAAATATATACTATATACTAAAGACAAATGTTTGATTAACTGACGCTAAATAATACCGGATGTAACTGTTCCAATTTACTTGGTAAGAGAACTAATTTTTTTTTTCGATCCCGATCCACGATAACCCACACACATCCTCCCGTATACTTTATATCATCTCTAGATTACTTATAATACCTAATACAATGTAAATGCTATGTAAAATAGTTGTTATACTGCATTGTTTAGGGAATAATGACAAGAAAAAATGTCTGTACATGCTCGAGCAACGAGGGCTGGAAGAGCACTTCCGGATTTTCTCGATTCGCGGTTGGTTGAATTCGCACATGCGGAACTCGCGGATAAGGATGTATCCACAAGCTCACCTGCCCCAATTGTTGAAGTACTGGAATCTCTGTTTCAAAGGTACATTTAATGACAGAGAAATGTATACAATATACATCCTGAAATGCTTTTTCTTTCGGATGTCTGATAGATTGATGGAAGGATCACACTGCCCTAGTAAGTACTCTCACAACTTTGAAGAAATATCTGATGGAGCACCTGAATCACTGAGGCACAGAAGGCTGCAGGCCAAGTGCTGTGATGGGAGTGAGTGGTCTATATGACTGGCATGAACATTATGGTTTCCGGCAAGCACAGAAGCAGTGGCTCCTGCGGTGTCAACCAAAGGTGATATTGTCTTTTTTAAACCTTTTTTTATGATCTTAAGACCCTGGTGGACATTAAGAACTAAAAGTACTGCAAGTCTACCCCAGCAATGAGTTGCTCATTGGCAGAGAAACCGAAGGAGCTGAATTGGTTTGGCCTGTGATGCTGCCAGCAACAGAGAAGCATCAGTGCGTGAAGGAGATACGCAGTGACTGATCGTCTAAATTGCTTTTCCTGCGATCGCAAGACCCTGTTGGACGTAGGTGGTGTGGAATTCTGATCCACTGGCTATTGGTAGGTGGCAGGGGAGCTGTGTGGCTTCAGTTGTAGTGAGGACTAAACATGAAGCCACGGTGTTGCCTATTTACAACCGTCAAGAAGAGAGGTGGCGGAGTCGCTGCCCCCCAACAGAGTGCCAGAGGCAGTGAGGTGTGGCATCCATGTTGGAGTCAGTACTGCCCCCCCCCCAGTGTACACTCAAGCCAATGTGTGTTTGGCTACAGACTGCTGCAACATTCATGGATTCAGGGACTTGGTCTATATTTTTTGTGTGACTGTACTTAACTTCTATCATATCAAAGGTACAGTTAATGTCAGAGAAATCTATACAATATAAATCCTGAAATGCTTTTTCTTTACAACCATCCGTGAAAACAGAGGAGTGCCCCAAAGAATGAATGACAGTTAAATGTTAGAACCCCGAAGTCCCCCCCCAGCTCCCACCTCCCGCACGTAAGCGGCAGTGAGCATGATCCCCCCTCCCCCCACAGGCAAAATAAAACGTCGGCACCCGTCACCGAGCAAACAAACGTGCAGCACAGCAACAGCAGACACAGCCTTGCAGTACCCCAAGGACGACATGTTCACCCGGTATCTGACATATCACGGGCTCTCTCTCTCCCTCCCTAACAAAGGAGAAAGAGATGTCTCCGTTTCACGTTATATGTACCTTCTGCTGTGTCTGACTGCTGGAACTGAGTTTTGCTTCTTGGCTCCGGAGTAACACTGTTCGCTTGGATATATTCATGGTTGTTTATGTATGTTGAGTGACAATTAAACTTGAACTTGAACGATGGACCAAAGAGCCTATGATGTATGATTCCATGACTGAACCACTAGATGGCCCTCAGCCTGAAATACCACTGAGAAAGGAGAGTGTGGACTCTGTCAGTCAATGGAAATTGACAACCATCTGAACGATGGAACATTCTAACAGGCCTCAGGGTGTAGACTAGGTGGTGGTGGTGAAGGCATTCCTCCCTGCTCAATTCAAGCTTGGAAACTGAATGTCATCGCATGCCACCCTTAGAGGGTTGTGGCACTTCAGAATTCTTCAGCCCCAATAGCTGAAGAGGTTGAGTCATTCAATATTTTGAAGGGAAAGGATGGCAGGCAGTTACAGAGCAAGGGAGTTGAGGGCGGGAAGTGTCAAAATGGTGCTGACACTAAGACTGAACCAGCCATAATCTTTCTGGATGGTAGAGCAGGCTTGAGGGATGGACTATCCTGCTCCTGTGGTGAGGAATAGACAACATGTTAACCTTCCCCAGACAGAGATGGAATCCAGTCTAGTTCATCCCTAGAGTTCAATAGTTCTCTACTCCATGGACTGTTCCACCAGAGTTCAGGTACGGTTGCACGAGCAACTTGGTGAATTAGGTTCCAGGATCAGCACCGAACTGTTCTCAACAAGTACATTCAACTGTCCACGAATAACTGCTGTTGCATACTCTTAACTGAGATGTTTCCTGTACATCCAGCATATGAGGAAAGTCTGCCACAAGACCTGAGAGGACCATCCAGTCCAGGTGACCACCCCTTCTAGAGCTAATGTCTTCTACTTCAATAAAAAATAAGTATGGTTGTGTATATGTACTGTATAGTCTTGAACTTAAATTCTGCAGCATCAGCTTCTATTCTGTTCCTTTGATATATTCTGAGAGAGTTTCTATTGTGTATATACTGCAACCAGCCAAAGTTTCTGTCTGCATGAATTTTATTTTGAATACTGAATATGGACATTAAAAAATATACTTCCCAAGATTTCATTACTGATGCATCTATATCTGGGACAGGAACAAAATTAATCCAAATGTACATTCTTTCCAATTTACCTTCTTTGAAGAGAGCTGGTGAACTTCATTCCAACCTGCTAACAATAATCACTGTTGTTTAACAAAATTGCAGATATAGGGTAATGTGTACGGCTGATTATCAGACCAATAACAGTGTTCACTTCAGTACTATGCAATCTAAAAATCACTGTAGCCTGGAGTAAGTGATTTCAGTTATCTTCACTGGCAGTAAGCATGGCAGGACCATTACCCAAGGGCATACACTTACCTGATCAATCAGTCATCAGACAATGCACATTGCAACATCACCTAGAGATCACAAGTTTAAAAAAGCACAAAAGTGTCTGGAAGTCACATGAAAATCAAGGAGTATAACTCATTGAGTTCCAAATTTAAAGGCTGGTTATTTCCCATTAGAACAATGTCAACATGCGCAGAATCTGGTCAAATTGACAAGGCCACTTTCTTTGGAGTGGAACTCATTTAAAGGAATCCTCTGCAGTTTCTCTGGCCATGAGGAGTAAGATATCACACTCATCCTAATGAAGCAAGGACCATCTGCCTTGCAATGTTTGTATGGGCATCTTCCACGAAAGGGGGTATAGCCAGATGGGATGACAGGTGGGGGAGGTGGTTTTGTGCTGAGTCAATACTAGCATTAAAGATCAGTGTCTAAGGTACTGTAGATGACACTTCATTTACTTGGGTTCTGCCTTTCACCAGCATCACATTGGCTAGAACTCTCAGAGAAACTTGTTGCTCCAACAATGGACTCGCCAGGATCTTACCTCTAAGGCAGACATAACGGGTCAGGTTTCCTGGAGGGAGAACATCTCAAAGTGAATTCATTATCAAGGGATGTATATGTCACAATCTCATTTTCGTGCAGGCATTCACAATAGTCCAAAGAAATACTGTGCACAAAGACTGACTAACAATTAATGTGCAAAAGATGACAAACTGCGCAAATATAAAAAAAAATAAAAAATAGTAAATAAATGATACCGAAAAAAAGAGTTACAGAGTCCTTGACAGTGAGTCCATTGGTGGTGGAATCAGTTCAGTGTTCAGGTGAGTGAAGTTATCCATGCTGGTTCAGAAGCCTGATGGCTTAAAGATAATAACTGGTGGTGTGGGATCTAAGTCTTCTATAACTTTATTGGGGTGACATGGTAGCATAGTGGTTACCACACAGTTCCAGCAACACAGGTTCAATTCCCGTAGCTGCCTGTAAGGAGTTTGTACATTCTCCCCATGACCACATGGGTTTCCTGCCACGGTCCAAAGACATATCAGTTGGTAGGTTAGTCGGTCATTGTAAATTATCCCGTGATTAGGCCAGGATTAAATTGGAGGTAACTGGGCAGCATGGCTCAAAGGGCTGGAGGAGGTCAATTAAAAAAAGAGTTGATGGCCTTTTCTGAATATACAGGAAAGTGTTGGAAATCTATGGATATCTTCCTGTTGTGTCGCATGTACTTCACAATTTCATGGATATATTTCCAAGTAGAATTGACTATAAACCTGCTGAAAGCTGGTTGCAGCCAATACAGCAATCTATTTGAGGGGAACCGATTTGGAACAAGAGCTTTCCACAGTGACTTTCTGCAATACCCAGGAAAGTGGAATCCAGGTTCAAGGGTGCAACAGCTATTCACTTTGGTTTAGTTGCCAAAGTAATTGTGGCCTTCAATCAGTAGTATTAACAGTTCAGATTTCACTGTAACACACACAAAATGCTGGACGAACTCAGCAGGCCTGACAGCATCTATGGAAAAGAGTACAGTTGATGTTTCAGGTCAAGATCCTTCGGCAGGACTGGAGAAAAGAAAGATGAGGAAGGTGATAGGTGAAACCAGGAAGGGTGGGGGGAAGTGGTGGAGCAAAGAGCTGGGAAGTCGATTGGTTTAAAGGGTTACAGGACTAGAGAAGTGGAAGTTTGATAGGAGAGGACAAATGCCCATGGGAAAAGGAAAAGGGGGAGGAGCACCAGAGGGAGGTGATGGGCAAGTAAGGAGATAGGGTGAGGGGGGAAATGGGAATGGTGAAGGAGGGTGGGCATTACCCAAAGTTTAAGCACCTCCAACCTGAGTGTGGTCTCATCGCAACAAGAGAGGAGGCCAAGGACTGACACCGGTCACTGGGAGATCCTGTTTTTGCTGGTGGGCGGAGTGTAGGTGCTCGGCAAAATAGTCTCCCAATCTATGTCGAGTCTCACCAATATAAAGTAAGCCACATGAGGAACAGTGGATACAGAAGGTGACCCCAACAGGTGAAGGGTTCCCTCAGCTGGAAGGATTGTTTAGTGCCCTGAATGGTCATGAGGGATGAGGTGTAGGGGCAGGTGTAACACTTGTTCCACTTGCAAGGATAAATGCCAGGTGGGAGATCAGTGGGGAGGAAACAATTGGACAAGGGAGTCACTTAGGGAGCGATCCCTGTGGAAAGCAGAAAGTGGGGGGGGGGTGGGGGAAGATGTGCTTGGTGGTGGGATCCCATTGGAGATGGAAGTTATGAAGAATTATGTGCTGGAAGTGGAGGCTGGAGGGGTGGTAGATGAGGACAAGAGGAACCCTATCCCTGGTGGGGTGGCAGGAGCATGGGGTGAGAGCAGACGGTCGTGAAACGGAAGAGATGTGGTGAGGGCAGAGTTGATGATGGAGGAAGGGAAGCCTCTTTCACTGAAGGAGGACATCTCCTTTGTTCTGGAATGTAAAGCCTCATTCTGAGAGCAGATCCAGCAGAGGTGGAGGAATTGAGAGAAGGGGATGGCATTTTACAAGTAACAGAGTGGGAAGAGGTGTAGTCCAGGTAGCTGTGAGAATCAGTGGGTGTATTTAAGTAGATAACCTGTCTCCAGATATAGAGACAGAGGGATTGAGAAAGGGGAGGTAGGTGTCAGAAATGGACCAGGTAAATTTGAGGACAGGGTGGAAGTTGGAGGCAAAAATCGACAAGCTCCACATGGGTACAGAAAGCATCACCAATGCAGTCGTTGATGTAGTGTAGAAAAAGCTGGAGAGTTATTCCAGTATAGGCTTGGAGTACGGACTGTTCCACATTGCCAACAAACAGGCAGGCATAGCCATGTGCCCATGGCTACACCTTTTGTTTGAAGGAAGTGGGAGGAGCCAAAGGAGAAATTATTGAGAGTGAGGACAAGTTCCACCAGACAGAGGAGAGCAGTGGTGGAAGGGAACTGGTTGGGTCTGGTGTCCAGAAAGAAATGGAGAGCTTTGAGACCCTCCTGATGGGAGATGGAGCTGTGTAGGAACTGGACGTCCATGTTGAAAATAAGATGATTGGGACCAGTAAACTTGAAGCCATTAAAAAGATCAAGCGTATGTGAAGTGTCACTGATGTCGGCAGGAACGGACTGAACCAGGGGATTAACAACTGAGTTGAGGTTTGCAGATACAAGTCTAGTGGGGCAGAAACAAGCAGAAAAAATGGATGTACCTGAACAGGCAGGTTTGTGGATCTTGGGAAGGACATAGAAATGGGAAGTATGGGGTGAGGGAACTATGAGGTTGGTGGCAGTGGATGGGAGATCCCAGAGTCAATAAGGTTGGTGATGGTGTGGGAGGCAATAGCCTGGTGCTCCTTAGAGGGGTCTTGTTTGAGGGGTAAGTAAGAGAAGGTGTCTGAGAGATGTTGCCGGGCCTCAGCAAGGTAAAGGTCAGTACGCCAGACTGCTACAGCAACCCCTTTTATCTGCGAGTTTGATGGTGAGGTTAGGATTAGTGGAGACCAGTGAATTCAGAAGGAGTGTCAGAATTGGAGAGGAGTGGTGAAGCTGAGACGGTTGATGTCCCATCAACAGTTAGCAACGCGAAGATCCAGAGCCAACAGAAGACCAGGGTATGAGTGTCCAGGAAGAGGAGAAGAGTTAAAAGTAGGAGAAGGGGTCATCAGTGTGGTCTGGAGAGTCCTTGCCAAAGAAGTGGGCACTGAGATGGAGGTGGAAGAGCCCAGTGTTACAGTGGGCGTGGAACTCACTGAGGCCCCTACTGAACAGAACATTCTGCCTCAGAGAGGGGAAGGTCAGAGGGAAGGGTGAAGACCTGGCATGGATGAAAACTAGGATCGGGGACGGGAAGGGGGTTTGTAGTGTCTGAGGAGAGAAGAGGGGAGGGTTGGGATTTGTTAACATAATAGTGGTGACAGGAGGACAAATGAGTAGGAAACTAGGTCCTGATTATAGAATCAAATGATTATCCGCAGATAACAGCAAATCCAGTTTTCTATTGCATCGATGGGTGCACACTATAACATCATTAGTGAAGTTCCTGAAACTTGGGCATTGTCTCTGCTGTATTCCATGTCTCTATTTTGGAGTGAGGCAGGGGGTTTGCTTAATGTATAATTGGTAATACGATAGCCATTTCCATCAGTGTAGCCCCTCTTCAGTCCGGCCGAGAGGAGGGGTTTCCAACCCTTTCTCAGGCCATGGAACCTTACCATTAACCGAGAGGCCACAGAGTTTTGGATGCATTTTACTTAGTCAATAACAGCGATGCGGAGTGCAAACGAGGGTGTGCTCTACACTGAAATACAAAGATTATATTGAAGCAATACGGAGGGAATGAGACACACCCAAGAGCTGATGATGGATGAACTGAATGTTTAAGCTCACGCTCAGTTTATAGTCATTCAGCCATAGCACCAAACAAAGCAACGTTCCTCTGGGCCAAGGTGCACAACACAGTACATGTAACTCACATAGCACATGAAGTAATACTACCACAAATAAATTAACAAATAATAAGGTATATATACAATATAAGTTCAAAAGTAAACAGTACAGTGCTACTGGTGTCGAATATGTGATGAGACTCAGGTGGTGGAAAGAAATTCAGCAGCCTTACAGCCTGCGGGAGGAAGCTATTCCCCATCCTAACAGATATTGTCCTAATGCCATGGTACCTCCTCCCTGATGGTCAAAAAGAATGATAACTCAATATAAACCCATCAATCTTTTTGACACCCCCCTGAGCATGCATTTTTTCACAAGACTTTTGGTCTCTGCCATAAGCTCACAAACGCAATATGACCACCCAATCATACCATTTATAGCTTGTTAGTAATGGGCAATAAAATGAGAATGGTTTATTGTTCCACTTCCTTTATTGGAGTCTCTTCCATTTTGTTAAAATGTTTAGTCTGGTACCTTGCCACTGCAAACATCAATAAAAGACTGAGCCACACAATTACTTGAGCAACTGGGTACACACAAAGCCTTTTTACAACTCTGACTCCATAGCATTCTAACCTCTGAGTCAGAATCTTGTTTCCAAAACCCAGATAAGATTTGAATGACCCTCAGCCGACAATCAAGTGTATTATGGAGAGAATGGTGCAGTGTGAGAGGTGCCAGTATTTCCAAAAAGGGCTTCGAAATAAGATCATATATATGGGAATAATTGAAGAACAAGAGGTTATTTCAAAGAGTCAACATTTCTACCCCAATTAGTGTCATTTAAATATATAGGATTAACTAGTTACTTATATCTCAAGGACATTTCTACCTGAAAACGGTCAATATGACAACACAAGAGTCAATCATGTAGTCATAAAGAAATACAGTATGGATACAGTCCCTTCATGGTACCCATTCAGATAGTTCTAGTTTCCTACTTTTGGCCCAAACACCTCTCAGTCCATCCCCTCTGTGTTCCTATCCAAGTGCTTCTTAAACACTATGACACTCTCGTCAGCCAATTCTTCTGGCTGCTTGTTTCATATACTCACCACTCTGTGTGCAAAAAGTTGCCCCTTAGGTCCCTTAAAAACCTTCTTTCCCTTACCCCCTAGTTTCACACACCTCTGTTTTGGGGAAAAGACTATGATTATTCACCTCATCTATCCTTTTCATAATTTAAAACATGAATATAAGATTGCCCCTTAATTTTCATGTGTTCTAATGAATAGCGACCTAGCCTGGCCAATTAGTCCTGGCAACATCTTCATAAATATTTGCCGCACTCTTTACAGTTTAACCACATCTTTCATATAACAAACGGATAATCAAAATTGCATACGATACTCTGTGCACCTCACAAAATAAGTTACACAACTGCAACAGAATGCCCCAACATCTTTACTCAATGTCCTGACAGATGATGGCCAGCGCACAGTGCCTTTTTCATCACCTTGCTACCAGTGATACTGCTTTCAATTCCTAGATCCCTCTGTACCATTACACTCCATAGTGCCCAACTGTTTCTAGTACACGTCCTACACTATCTGCACACTTTCTCAAACTTATCTGATCAAAATTACCCGTTCCACCATAACCTTCTTCACTAACCATATCTCTAATTTCATGTCACCTTCAAACTTACTGATCAAGCCTTATGCATTCACATACAAAATTCACATTGATTATTTCACATATAAATAATCAATTACAAGGGTCCCGACACCAATCCCTTGTGGCACACCACTAACCTCCAGCCTCTACTCTGAGAAACAACATTCACCCATCACCCTCTGCCTTCTGCCTCCGAGGCAATTTGAATCTACGAACTGACACTCCCTGGATTCCATGGACCCAAACCTTCCAGACCAGCCTACCATGCAAGACTTTGTCAAATGCCCTGCTAAAATTCAAATAGACAGTATTCACTGCCATACACTCATCTATATTTTTGATTACCTCTTCAAAAAAACTCTAAAAGGTTCATCGGCACAACTTTCCACTCACAAAGCCGCGCTGACTCCTCCTAATCAGATGCTGTCTATCCAAATGATGGTAGACCCCTTCCCTCAAAATTCCCTGTAATATTTTCCCCGCTACTGAGATTAGGCTGATTGGCCTGTAGTTCTTTGCAGCCCTTCTTAAGCAATAGAACAATCTTAGCCATCTTCCAGTCACTGAGAACTTCACCAGAGTCTAAAGGCCCTGTATTGCACATTCCTAATTAGAGCCCTTTGTATATTGACAAGGGAAACTTTCCTAGACACAGTTCATGAATTCCACTTCATCCATGCCCTAAACACTCTGGATGGCCCAGTCAATATTGTGAAAAGAAAACCTCCCACCAATACAACTGAGAGTAATTTCTCTCCACAACTGCTCCTCAAGTACCCACTGACTATTTGGGAGTGGTACATGGTGGTGACACCGCCACCCTTCTTGTTTCTATATTAGAACCATAGAACATTACAGCGAAGAAACAGGCCTTTTGGACCTTCTTAGCTGTGCCGAACTATTTTTCTGCCAAGCTCCACTGACCTGCACCTGGACCATATCCCTCCATATGCCTCTCATCCATGTACCTGTCCAAGTTTTTCTTAAATGTTGAAAGTGAGCCCACATTTACCACTTCATCTGGCAGCTCATTCCACACTCCCACCACTGTGTGTGAAGAAGCCCCCTAATGTTCCCTTTAAACTTTTCCCCCTTCACCCTTAACCCATGTCCTCTGGTAACCCATGTTCTACCTTACAGTCTCATTAGATGATCCCCCAAGAATGTTATCTCTAAATACTGCTGTGATGTTCTCCCTTATCACAAAGACAACACCTCCTCCACTATGACGACGTTTTAAGTATTCTCCATTGACTGAAAGACATGGGTGCAGAATACGTATTATGTAAATCCTAGTCTATGGGTGGCTTGGAAGCATAGTGGTTAGCACATCACTTTGCAGCACCAGAGACCGGGGTTCAATTCCCACCACTGTCTGTAAGGAGTTTTCCCATATTCCCATGTTCTCCCCATGACCGCGTGTATGACTCCTGCCACCGTGTTTTGCAAACCAGCCCCGTAATAACGTTGCTTCATTTGGCCGTTTTCATGGGCATTCATGTATGGTTGAATGACAACTAAACCTGAACTTGAACCCGAAGAACCATCAGAACTTTAATATTCACTCTTCTGTCTCCACTACCTTCCTTTCATCAGCATGTGTGAATACATGTCATACACATCATTGCTAGAAAATATGCTATGCTCCATTTCAAAGAAACAAAAGCAGTTTACATTACATTTCCAACTTAAAGTTCAAAAATCATGGAAACCGATAATGTTGCATATTAGACCTCCATCTCAAAGGGCCAGATAGTCTGACCCTTTTCAACTTCCAGTATCTCTAGATTCCACTTCTATGCCTCCCAGAGCTTGCAATCTGCTCACCCATTCCCAGATCAGTGGCTCCCAGAGCTTGCTATTTGCCCATCCAATCCCATAGAACATAGAATAGTACAGCACAGTATAGGCCCTTTGGCCTACAATGTTGTGCTGACCCTTAAACCCTGCCTTCCATATAACCCCCCACCTTAAATTCCTTCATATACCTGTCTCTTAAATTTCAAGATTCCCAGATCTTGGAATCACCTAATTCAACAGATGATGACATAAACAAACAACCTAAAGCCCACCAAGGAACGTGTATTGGCAGAAAAAAATTTATAATGTCCAATTGGGATTTCATGGCACCACATAAACACCTTTTAGCACTTTAAGCATTTCTATAACAAAGATGACTAATGAGCTTTGCAAATTAGTTCTTTTAATAGAAAGAACATTTACTTTTCTGTAATTTTGTCTGTCTTCAAGTCATCTGCATCTTTTTTAGCCCATCCTGTAATTTACATATGGCCTTAACTATTTACAAACTTATCCTATATTCATGTTTTCTAAATCCTTTATGTCCTTGTTTTGATGTCATTGTACCTATTTCTTATCAAGAAGAAAATGTTAATACTTCACTCACTTCAGCAGAATCTTATGAGATTTCTTCCATAGTCCCCTTTGGAATCATAAAGGTTGAGTGGTATTTTCTTTTGTAATACCCTCATCAGGATTATGTGTTTCTATGTACACTTCTGTGTCATGTATACAGGCACAGTAAGATACAGCATCTTTAATTTCTTCAGAGGCTTGGTTTATCATAGTTGCTCTAGTTAACTGTACTGTTGAAAGTGTCCAGAATGACTACACTATGGTCTGGTATAGCAATCTGCAGGTACAGGAACACAAGTTGTTCAAAGTTCAAAGGACATTTATTATCAAAGCACGTATACGGTATACAACCTTGCAGGCAGTCACAAAACAAAACCACATCAAACAGCCAATGTGCAGAAATAAAACAAATTGTGCAAGCAATAAAAATAAGCAAATAGCATTCAAAACCAAGCTTCACTTCACCTGCAGAGAGTAGTGGAGTCAGCCAATTAGTGCTGGCACATTCCTCTCTACCAACAAGAATACTTACAGGAAGCACCAACTCGAGGCAAACATCCACAAAGATTCCCCACCATCCGGTTTATGCCATCTTCTCACAGTTACTGTCAGGCACAAGATACAAAAGACTGAAGTCCAATGCTACCAGGTTCAAAAGCAGCTCTTCCCTTCAGTAGTTCTGTTCTTCAACCAACCAACACAGCCATAATCACTACAGTTTAGCAACACCGACAACTTCGATCACTTGCACATATACTTGAATTATTTTTCTTGTTCTAATTGCATTTCTTCTTGTAAAATGTGAACATAATGTGTTTAATTTATGTTTTCTTTGTGAATGTTGCTTATATGATTGTGTGCCCCTGACGTTGCTATAAGTGTTTCACTGCATCTGCCAATGACAATAAACAACTTTAATTTTGTACAGTACAATGAAAAACTTGCTTGCAGGCACATGGGTAGACCACTTTTCTCCAACATCCAATTTCTTAACACTAGATCTCACCAAACATACAATCAGTTGATAACGTGTGTGTTTGAAAAACTAGTTTCATTATGCTCAAAAACAGCATCAATCTGCCTGTGCACTTTCAACGACACAACACATCATAATATTCGGATCTCTGAAGTAGCTCCCACACGCTGTCGAGTAGCCTACTCAGGAGTATCTTCTGACAAAAGTAGGCAGTGAAAGATGATTTATTCAGTGAGATGGTTCAAAAGATCGTAATAGGTTCATTTATATCCAAAGTTCCCCAAAATTACAGGCAGCTATAAATTTGGAATGAGGAATCAGTAGGTCAGTTAACAATGATGGTGAATATAATGTTATGTTGAAGCATTTCTTGCAACACTGCCATTTCAAAAATTTTTCTAGTCTGTGTGCTTCAAGACAAAGTCATCTGTGGTTTAATTGAGAAGCAAATTCAGTCAAAGCTATTGAATTCACAGGATCTCAAACAGTATTTGCTCTTCTCTGTACCCAGTGAACTATCGTTAAATCCCAGTAAATTGCAAATCTTTCTTCTATTGTAAGTGCTCCTATTTTGGAAGGGGGAGGGTGGAAAGGGGAGAAGGGGGAGGGGGAGAGGGGGGCAGGGGTGAGGGGGCAGAGGCGGGCTAGCAAGGGGTGAGGGTTTAAGGGGTGTTAAGAGTTAGGTGCTGGGGGGTGAGGAGAGAGAGAGGGGGTGAGGGAGGGTGCAAGGGAGGGCCACAGAGGGAGCGGCAGTGGGGAGGGCACGTGGGGGAGCAATAGAGATTAAATGAGATGAGAGAAGGAGTATAAAGAATTGTACAAACATTCCACATTGCACCTTCCTCAACCCTCCAATCAGCTTGGACTCTTCTCTTGCCACTGCTCTCTCATCTCTCTGTTGTCCATCCCACCTCTCTATTCAGTCCCAATGCAGGGTTTCGACAAACACATTGACAATTCCTTCCCTCCCGGATGCTGTTCGGCCTGCTGAGTTCCTCTAGCACACTGTCTCCATTGTGCAGCTGTGAATGGTATGGTTGGAACTCTGCTACGCCTGCATGGTTAGCAGTACTGGCTCAAGATCACAGCTGCGACCACCATGCAGTCAGAGGCTCGAGCTGCTGCTCGACCCAAGATATAATTCCTGACTACAACATGGTGTCAGGCACAACAAGAGCATGTTTTTAAGGTGAGAGAAGGTAGGTTTGAAGGAGAATTGAACAATAAGAAAGTAGTTGATATCTGCAACACAATGACAATAGACTTAGCATAGTCACTAAGTTAAGAGACATTTAGATAGATACTCAAATAGGCGAGGTGCTGAAGAATATTGACCTGGTGTGAGCAAATTGTGTTAAAGTAATTGGGAATGGTTGATGTGGTAGTGGCAGGCTGATTAGCTGGTTTCTGTGCTCTCTGACCCCATGACTTAATTTCACAAGTAGACATTGGTATCGACCACCTTACTGTCTCCTGCCAGTGGCCAAAGAGTCATGGATTCCATCTGACCATAAGCAGTGTGGATGTGATCTTTACTGCATAGTAACTCAAGTGCTGGGAGCAATGCCAGTCCCTTAAAGGTTTCCAACTCCATTAACCATGAGGGACACAAGAAGCTTTCTTTACGATATTGTTGCCCACACAACTCTCCTCCATTTTATCTTCGATTCTTGACACTGTGCAAGATATGATCCTATGGTCTGGAACAGAGCCAATCTCCAGTTTAAAGCAAGACTGCAGTAATGAAAAAAACTGATGCATTCTTTCTCACCACAGTGCTGCACTTCATTTCCAATGGAGTGAAGCTAACCTACAGGTCTCGTAGGTAACTACGGCAACCCACGTAATCTCAATGACCAAACTGCAGTTCACAGACATTTGCGTACATGTGCATTTGGTGGTCCAGCTCCAGGTTGCCATCAGCTCATCACAAGACAGGAAGTATTCCAGCAATCTGCCAGCAAAGTGAAACACTGTCCTCCAACTATAAGGATCAATGGTGAGAAGCTGGAAAATGTGGACAACTTCCCAAACGTCAGCAGCCAATTCTCAGCAAAAGCAGGCATCAATGATGAAATACATTTATTGTTTTTAATGCATCAGCAAAGCCTTTGACCAAAGAAGTAAAGGCTGATGGAAGGTCTAATCTGGCAAATTAGGGGGCAAATTTGGAATGAAAGAGGATGAGAAATAACTTAATAGAGGTGTACAAGACGATAATGGACATAGATCAAGCGGACAGCAAGAGATATATTCTCAGGGTGGAAATGGCTAATACAAGGAGTATAGTTTTAAAGTGACTGGGGGTTGTTTTACACAGAGAGTGGTCAGAGCATGGAATTCCCTGCTAGGAGTGGTGGTAGAAGCAGATATTTCAGAGGCATTTAAGAAACTCTTAGATAGGCACAGGTAAAACAGAAAAATAAAGGGCCATGTAACAGGGAAGGGTTGTATTGATCTTAGAGTAGGTCAAAAGGTTGGGACAATATCATGGACCCAAGGCTTGGTACTGTGCTGAAATGTTATATGTTCTATAAAGACCATAAGATATACCATCAGAATTAGGCCATTTGGTCCAATGAGTCTGCTCTGCCATTTTATCATGGCTGATCCATTTTCCTCTCATCCCCAATCTCCTGCTTTCACCCATAACCCTTCTATACCCTGACTAATCTAGAACCTATCAACCTCCGTATTAAATATACCCAATAACTTGACCTCCACAGCTACCTGTGAAAATGACTTCCACAGATCCACCTCCCTCTGGCTAAAGAAATTACTCATCTCCATTCTAAATGGACTCCCTCTATTCTGAAGCTGTGCCCTCTGGTCCTAGGCTCCCCCACCATAGGAAATATCCTCTTCACATTCACTTTTTCTAAGCCTATCAACTTTCGGTAGGTTTCAACGAGATCACCACTCATTTGTATGAATTCCAGGGAGTACAGGCCCAGGGTCATCACGTGGTAACCTTTTCATTCCCAGAATCATTCTCATGAACTTGCTCTGGGCACTCTCCAATGTCAGCACATCCTTTCTTAGACAAGGGGCCCAAAACTGCTCACAATACTCCAAATTATAATGTGAAAAGAAGTGGTCCCAACGTATATACTTGAGGAACACTACTTGTCACAGACAGCCAACCAGAAAAGGCTCCCCTTATTCACACTCTTTGCCTCCTGCCAGTTAGCCAATCTGTGCTAGTATTTCTCCTGTAATACCATGGCCTCTTAACTTGTTAAGCAGCCTCATGTGTGTCACTTTGTCAAAGACCTTCTGAAAATCCAAATACAAAACATCAACCAATTCTCCTTTGTCTATCCTGCCTGTTAATTCTTCAAAGAATTCCATCAGATTTCCCCTTAAGGAAACCATGCAAACTTTGGCCCATTTTATCAGGTGCCTCCAAATACCCAAAACCACATCGTTAACAATCAACTCCAGCATCTTCCCAATCACTGAGACCAGACTAACGGGCTAATAGTTTCCTTTTTTCTGCCTCTCTCCCTTCTGGAAGAATGCAGTGACATGCAACTTTCCAGTCCTCTGGAACCATTCCAGAAACTAGTGATTCTTGAAAGATTATTACTGATGTCTCCAAATCTCTTCAGCCACCTCTTTCAAAACCCTGGAGTGTGGTCCAGGTTATTTCTGTACCTTCAGACCTTTCAGTTTCCCAATGCAACTTCACTCACTTCTGCCCCCCGACACTCTTGAACTTTCAGCATACTGCTAGTGTTTCCAGTGAAGGATGATGCAAAGTAGTTATTCAGTTTGTCTGCCATTTCTTGTCCCCAGTTACTACCTCATGATCAGGGTGATGAACCCTGCCCTTCCATGTTTCTGAAAAGAGCAGTATCTACATTTTTTACCGTAAGGTGCTGGAGAGATACTACTACAGAAACCTTCACAAAAATCCTCCCAGTCAACTGGCAGGATGATATGACAATACAACTGTCATGGTAATGATGTTTAACCTAGAGCATGGGTGTATCTTAACTGAGGACATAATTAAGTCAATTACAGATTCGTTCCTGTTATTATGAGTAATTCTGCTGATTGGCCTTAATTAATAGAGAAATTCATAGTTATAATTATCTATAGATATAAGTCTACATCAACAAATGCAAAAAAATGCAGCTGTCCATGATCCATAATAAAGACTCGCTGTCTGATGTACTCAATAACATCTCACCCACTATTTTCCTCAGCTGTTTGTCTTGGGAGAGCCAGGGTTTAAAGGATGAAGAAAACAATTGGCTGGGATTCTCAAGTACATTCCATTTACTTGGGACACATTGAACCAGTGCATTTTGTAATAGTTATTGGAGGAATTCATCCATTGTATACTGTTGTGTTCTTTTGATTGACTGTAAATGACCTCTAGTGCAGATAATGGACTGCCTTCATACAATGCTTTTGACAGCTACATCCTCCAAATATATACGTTCATAGTAAAATTCAAGATGATTATTGATAACTTCAAATTCTTCGTAATTGCTAACTTTCTGAAGTTGTGAAACTGTTTCCCTATCACTCCCAGCCATTTCTGGCATCTCCACGCCTGAATGCGTGAAAACGCATTGAGCAAAACAGTTCTGCGTTGTCTTACTGCTTTGCCAACTAGCAGTGACAAAAGCCACTAGTTTTCGAACACAAACACTTGCAAATGCTTTTAAGAGACTTGAAGAGTATATGGCTAATAAAGAAAAGAGACTCTAAGGTAAAAGATAATGATCTCGCTGAATCGTAACTGTGCACACGAGACGAAGAGGCTTACTTCCAGTTTTATCCCCTTACATAGAAAAGTACAATACAGAAACCCACAATGTTGTGTCAAACTAATGGCTTTTCCTTACATACTGCCCATATCTCTCCAATTCCTGCGTACTCATGTGTCTATACAAGAACTGCTGAAATGTCTTTGATGTACTTTTCTCCACTGCCACCCCTGGCAACACATTCCAAACATGCAAAAGAATCTTATCCCGTACATCCCCTTTGAACTTATCTGCTCTTGCCTTAAATGCATGCCCTCCAGTACTAGATATTTGGACCCTAGGAAAAAGATGCTAGTTGTCTACTCTATCTATGCATCTCAATCTTATAAACTAATCATATCTCCCCTCAGACTCAGCCTCTCCAGAGAAAGCAAACAAGAGAAAATCTGCAGATGCTGGAAATCTGAACAACAGACACAAAATGCTGGAGGAACTCAGGAGGCCAGGCAGCATCTATGGAAAACCTTGTATTCCGTTGGGGTAGCCTCCAACCTGATGGCATGAACATTGATTTCTCTAACCTCTGGTAACACCCCAAACCTCCCCCCACATTTCCCATTGCCTTTTCCCTCTCTCACCTCATCTTCTTGTCCCCCCCACCCATCGTCTCCCTCTGGTGCCCCCTTTTCTTTCTTCCATGGTCTTCTGTCTCTTTCACCAATCAACTTCCCAGCTCTTTACTTCATCTACCCCCTTCAGGCTCACCTACCACCTTGTACTTCACTCTCACTTGGGTAGGAAAAATAGAGTAGACAGTAGAAGTGATGAAGCCACACTCAGGTTGGAGAACAACACCTTATATTCCATCTGGCCTCCAGCCTGATGGCATAAACATTGATTTCTCAAACTTCCGGTAATGCCCCCACCTCTCTTTCCTTCACCATTACCCATCCCCTTTTCCCTCTCTCACCTCATATTCTTGTCCCCCACCCATCGCCTCCCTCTAGTGCCCCCCCCTTTTCTTTCTTCCACCGTCTTCTGTCTCTTTCACCAATCAACTTCCCAGCTCTTTACTTCATCCCTCCCCCTCCAGGTTTCACCTGTCACCTGGTGGTTCTCGCTCTCCTCCCCATCCCCCACCTTTAAATCTACCCCTCAGATTTTTTTTTTCTCCAGTCCTGCCGAAGGGTTTCAGCCTGAAACAGCAACTGTACTTTTTTTCCATCGATGCTGTCTGGCCTGCTGAGTTCCTCCAGCATTTTGTGTGTGTTGTTCAGAGAAAACAACCCAAGTTTGTCCAGCCTCTCCTCATAGCACAAGCTCTCTAATCTAGGCAGCATCCTGGGAAACCTCTTCTACGCCCTCTCCAAATACTCCACCCTCCTTTCTATAATGGGGCAATAAGAAATAAATGCAATATCCAAATACAGCCTAACCAGAGTTCTATAAAACTGCGATATTACCTCCTGTCAACACACACAAAATGCTGGAGGAGCTCAGCTGGCCAGGCAGCATCTATGGAAGAGTCTGACTCCTCATCTTGTTTTCTCCAGTCCTGATGAAGGGTCTGGGCCCAAAACATTGACTGTACTCTTTTCTAAAGATCCACCCGCCACCCCACTCGGGATAGGGTTCCCCTTGTCCTCACCTACCACCCCACCAGCCTCCACGTCCAACATATAATTCTCCGTAACTTCCGCCACCTCCAACAGGATCCCACTACCAAGCACATCTTTCCCTCCCCTCGTCTTTCTGCTTTCCGCAGGGATTGCTCCCTACGCGACTCCCTTGTCCACTCGTCCCCCTCCATCCCTTCCCACTGATCTCCCTCCTGGCACTTATCCTTGTAAACGGAACAAGTGCTACACCTGCCCTTACACTTCCTCCCTCATCACCATTCAGGGCCCCAGACAGTCCTTCCAGGTGAGGCGACATTTCACCTGTGAGTCGGCTGGTGTGGTATACTGCACCCGGTGCTCCCGGTGTGGCCTTTTATATATTGGTGAGACCCGACGCAGACTGGGAGACCGTTTCGCTGAACACTTACGCTCGGTCTGCCAGAAAAAGCAGGATCTCCCAGTGGCCACACATTTTAATTCCATGTCCCATTCCCATTCTGATATGTCTATCCATGGCCTCCTCTACTGTCAAGATGAATCCAAACTCAGGTTGGAGGAACAACACCTTATCTACCAGCTGGGTAGCCTCCAACCTGATGGCATGAACATTGACTTCTCTAACTTCCGTTAATGCCCCTCCTCCCCTTCTTACCCCATCCCTGACATATTTAGTTGTTTGCCTGTTCTCCATCTCCCTCTGGTGCTCCCCCCCCCCCCCCACTTTCTCTCTCCCGAGGCCTCCCGTCCCATGATCCTTTCCCTTCTCCAGCTCTGTATCACTTTCGCCAATCACCTTTCCAGCTCTTAGCTTCATCCCAACCCCTCCGGTCTTCTCCTATCATTTCTCATTTCCCCCTCCCCCCACTACTTTCAAACCTCTTACTATCTTTCCTTTTGGTTAGTCCTGATGAAGGGTCTCAGCCCAAAACGTCAACAGTGCTTCTCCAATCGATGCTGCCTGGCCTGCTGTGTTCCACCAGCATTTTGTGTGTGTTGTTGTTTGAATTTCCAGCATCTGCAGATTTTCTCTTGTCTGAGATATTACTTCCTGACTCTTGAATTCCAAGGCTCAAATAACAAAAGCAGATACATATACATCTTTTTCACCACCCTATCAAACAATGCAGCCATTTTCAGGATGCTAGATCTCCTTGTTCAGCAAAACTAGTACAGGTCTTACCATTAACAGGGTAATGTCCCTTTACATTCTGATCAATCTTCTGAGATGAAGGTCAGAAACATGAACACGAGAGAGAGTTGCACACAGCTAGACCTCCAATCACAGTTCAGAATTTGCAATTTTTGCAGTGCTTTAATAGGGCCTCCAGCTGGCTGGTGGCACAATGGCATCAGTGCCAGACTCCGGAGTGAAGGCTCCCGAGTTCGGGCCACCCCAAGCATGCTTTCCATCCGTGCCGGCTTGAGTGTCGAGCTAGCCACTCGGCCTCGTGAAAAATACAAGGGTTGAGTCAGGAACACTCATATCGTGACCCAGTTAATCCGAAGGGAGACCAATCCTGACTCCACGCACCAGACAAGAATGGCTGACTGTCTGGTGTAACATGCTAAAAAAAATAGGGTCTTATTCTCTGGGTGATCATGGATGATTAATAAACCAAAATCCAATAAATAATATGATTTTATACAAGGATACTAAAAATCAATGATCACAAATTACAATTTCATTCTGTCTATTGTTAGTTACTGTTGCAGATTTTAAATATTTTACATTTTACCTTTTTATGCTTTCTTTTCTATCCCTATTTTACCTCCTTTTTTCCTTTTCAGTTTCTGGACCAGGAATTAGCGGCACAAAATAAGCACGAAAGATAAAGAACACAATAATAATTTAAAAAACAATGTATAAACACACAAGGTAAATACATTGATTGTATGCCCATTAAGTGACATTAGCTGTACATAAGATGACTGATGGGAAATAATAAAGTCGTGGTGGAGTTAGTGAGTGGAGGCCCATCAAGTCTGTTTCACCAGGACTTGTTTTTCCTCTCAACCCCATTTTTTGCCTTTGATATCTTTATTAATAAAGAACATACCAAGCTCCACTTTAAATGCAGTATACTCAATGACTTGGCCTCCACAGCCATCTGTTGCAATAAATTCCACAGATTCAACACCCTCTAGCTAAAGTAGTTCCTGCTCATCTCTATTCTAAATAGGCATCCTCGTATTCTGAGGCTGTGTGCTCTGGTCCTAGGCACTGCCACTATTGGAAACATCCTCTCCACATACACTCTATCTAGACCTTTCAGTACTTGGTAGGTTTCAGTGCAAGCCCCCTTGTTCTTCGAAGCTCCAATGAGTACAAGCTCAGAGTCATCAAGTGCTCATCATGTTAACCCTTTCATTCCCAGGCTCTTTCTCGCAAACCTCCTCTGAACCCTTTTCAATGCAGCACCTCTTTTGTTGGATATGGGGCCCAAAACTGCTCACAAATGCAATCTGACCAATGCCTCATAAAGCCTCAGGTTTATATCAGTATACTTATAACGTAATCCTCTCAAAATGAATTCTAACACTGCATTTGTCTTCCTTTCTACGGATTCAAACTAATAACCAATTAGGCCACCACAGTAGTGCAGCCGTTAACACACTATTACAGCTTGAGGGTTCAGAGTTCAGAGTTCATTTCCAGCGCCATCTGTCTGTATGGAGTTTGTACATTCCTCCCCGTGAACCCATGGATTTCCCCCAGGTGCTCCGGTTCCTTCTCATATTCCATTGCTGTCCGTTAGTAGTTTAATTAGTGACTGTAAATTGTCCTGTGAATAGGATAGGGTTAAATGGTGGGCAGTGCGGCTCATTTTGCCAGAAGGGCCAGTTGCGTCCTGTATCTCTAAGGAAAATATAAAACAAATAATAACCTTCTAGTTAACCTTTAGGGAATCCTGCCTGATTTCCATTTCCCTTTGCATCTCCAAATTCTGCATTCACTCCCCATTTGGAAAATAGCCTACAGCTTTCTTCCTTCTACCAAACTGCACGACCACACACTTCTCTACACTATATTCCATCTGCCACTTCTTTGTCCATTCTCCCAAGGATGAAACAGCGACTGTTTATTCACTTTCATAGCTGCTGCCTGACTTGCTAAGTTCACCCAGCATTTTGCATTTGTTACGCTATATGAAGCCTCTTCCGTACTTTGAACAGGGATGATATTTTTGAGTAATCTTTGCCTCTGATGAGGAGGTGATGCCTTTATCAGTTTCTCATTGTCTGCTCCAACTACAAACTTCGTCTCCACAATGCAGCTGCGCACATGTTGCTAGGTTACCATCCTGGCAGGATTGAGCTCAAGGTACCAGTCTGCCAATGCTAACAGTAAAATAACACTGTTGAAATAGAACTCCCACCCTGTCAGAATAGTCCAGCTTCCAGAATATTCCTGGGAACTCATAATGTAGAGCCATACATGGCTCCGAGCCCTTGCCCGTCCTGTGATACCAATTCCCACCTTGGGATTTGGGCCAGGGTAAATACCAGGACTGACTGGTGACCACATATGGCTTATAGAGAAATCCATACATAAAGTTTCATTCTTGTACCCTCAAGTCAGTAAGTGGTATCTAGGAACAAGTACAGGAATGTTTAAGAAAGCAGAAAAAATGTATTGAATGTCACTCCTGTGATGGTTATGTGAGAGTTGAAAAGGCTTTTTGTATGCAAAGCGACATAATAAAGCCAGATGCTGACCTTGGGGTAATGTCTGAAAATTAGCAGGATTATAGGTTATGGATATCTCCGGTTAAAATAAATAATTCCACTATGGATTCAACAATATCCAGTTGGGAATGAGGGAGTGTGCACAGCTATGTTTGCAAAGAAATGCGGCTATTGGTCAAAATTTATTTTATTTTTCTCCCTGTATTAGACAGTGGAGAGTGCAAAGGTGCACAGTGATGCATCACCCCAACAGGCATCAAGAATATTACCTATCGAAAACACACAAACTGCTGGAGGAATTCAGCAAGTCAGGCAGCGTCTATAGAGAAGAATAAAGAGTCCACATTTCGGGCTGAAGCCCTTCGTCAGGACTGGAAAGAAAGGGGGAAGAAGCCAGAATAAGAATGTAGGGGATGGGAAGGAGCACAAACTGGCAGAAAAAAGGTGCGGGGGAAGGGGGTAGGTGTGGTAGGCCTGAACTCAGACACTGGCAGGTGAAAGGTGCGGGGGAAGGTGAGTGGGTGTGGTAGGCCCGAACTCAGACACCGGCAGGTGAAAGGTGCAGGGGAAGGTGAGTGGGTGTGGTAGGCATGAACTCAGGCACTGGCAGGTGAAAGGTGCAGGGGAAGGTGGGTGGGTGTGGTAGGCCCGAACTCAGACACTGGCAGGTGAAAGGTGCAGGGGAAGGTGGGTAGGTGTGGTAGGCCTGAACTCAGACACTGGCAGGTGAAAGGTGCGGGGGAAGGTGGGTGGGTGTGGTAGGCCTGAACTCAGACATGGGCAGGTGAAGGGTGTGGGGGAAGTGGATGGGTGTGGTAGGCCCGAACTCAGATGCTGGCAGGTGAAAGGTGCAGGGGAAGGTGGGTAGGTGTGGTAGGCCTGAACACAGACATGGGCAGGTGAAGGGTGCGGGGGAAGGTGGGTGGGTGTGGTAGAAGGCCTGAACTCAGACATGGGCAGGTGAAAGGGGCGGGGGAAGTGGGTGGGTGTGGTAGAAGGCCTGAACTCAGACACTGGCAGGTGAAAGGTAGAAGGCAAAAGGGATGAAGAAGGAAACTGATGGAAGAGGAGAATGGACCTCAGGAGAAAGGAAGAAAGAGGGGTAACAGATGGAGGTGATGGACACGTGAGGAGAAGAGAAGGGAACCAGAGTGGGAAATGGAAAAGGAGAGAAGGGGGATGGGGGAGAAATGCTGCAAAATGGAGAAATCTGTGTTCGTGCCGTCAGGTTGAAGGCTATCCAAACAGAATATGAGGTGCTTGTGTGCGTTTATGATTTGTATTTACTGCTAAAAAAAAGCCACCCATCTTTGCCCATGTACTCTATCTGGAGAGTTACCACAGCATCATGCCACCCTTCATGAAAATAGATTTGGCACAGGCTGTAAAGTGTGGGTGGAGAATACCAGACTGTTAGATTTAGTCATCAGTCTTTCTTAATGTCCAAAAAGCCAGAACTATTATATGACAGTTAATACAGTCGGACAAATTCACAACACCAAGAAATATATACAGTACATACGGGTAGCAGGTTGAATGCTGGAGATGGAGTCAAATCCAGCAGCACTAATTAGAAGTATTAACTAATAGGGGTCAAAGTTGTCACCTTGTCCAATGAGAAAAATGATGCACACAAGTTCTGATAAAGGATCACTGACCTAGTCCCCTTTCCACATATGCTGTCTTACCTGCCAAGTTTTTTCCGAGTATTCCGATTCTTTTTATATTTCAGACGTGTGCATTTTTTTAACAATTGCTTCGTTTGCATCTTGTTGCCACCACCCCGGATGAGAATGGTATTTTTAGGCAGGGTTGCATTCATTACAAGCCAGGTTTTCATGATGACATTGCTTTTCCGTGAATGAACCCATCTACCGCAGCAGCCATACTGCAGACTTGGACGTGGAGTGCAAGCGGCGTAGAATGTCATCTAACCTGTCCGTTTATAAACCATGCCTCGACACGAAGTTTAGCGGGGTCCCGATTCCCTTCACACTTTCCCCTGCTGCAGAACTGCCAGTAGCAAGTAAACGAGCTGCTAAAATTCTCGCAAAGGGTATGCAGATCACAGTGGCAATGTGAATGTAGAGAAGAATCGAAATGAGACCCCCCCACCCCCCAACATTGTGACAGGGTGCTCTAGATATTCTGCGAGAATGTCCACTATACGCAAACATAAGACCCACAGGAATTTTATGAGATACTTGGATAGACAGAGCTTTAAATATTTGACATGCACGTTTTTCCCACAAAGAGAAAGGAATGAAAGATATATAAATGCAAAATCATACCTGGTGTGTTTTTGGGACTCTGCACGAACTGTCATCGAATAATATCTCAATTATTCCACGGGCTCTCTGCAGTCTGGAGGTAATGCCGCCTCGTATTCTCTAACCTTCACTAAAATACAGTCTCCAGACGGAATCCCTGCTGCCAGGCAAAATCAAGGGATAACAGAACATCTGATTGTAGACCGTACAGGTGATGACAGAGTTACTGCAGTATAATGCAGATTGAGATCTAAGGCTCACCCTGAGGCTCGAACAGATTTATTCTGCTTGCAACAATTTTTGGCAATAATATCTGCTCCGAAGCTACAACGTTGAGCTTAACTTCTGCTTGCTAGGCCAAGTGGGGTCTTTGTGCGTCAATTCATGTCGCCGGTTACTTCTGGTGACCTTACACGCTTTATGTGAATGTATTCCAGTTCCTGCCAGAAATACCTCTTACAGCAAAAAATGCTTGTTTTTTTCCTTACAGGTATGGGAAATAAGATGGTGTGAAGGATTTTGAGGTAATCATAGTTTAAAACAGCAATTAGATCCATCTTAATTCATCCATGTAAAAATAACAATGTTGCTCTGTTTCTTTTAAATTAAATCATCTGCTACACGGTTGTGTTCAAGTTTAAAAATGATAGCGACATAGACGAATGCTATTCTATGCCACTTCCCAGGGGAGCAATCAGATCAGTTATATACCCCCTCCCTTTACTTTCTCTTTTCTCACACACCCATCAACTTCCTATTTGAATTTGCTGGCAACCTACACCCTAGGCCCAGATAGAGTGGATGTGAAGAGGATGTTTCCTATCACGGGGGGGGGGGGGGTAGTCTAGGTCCAGAGGGCACAGCCTCAGTATAGCGGGACGTCCATCTAGAACAGAGATTTATTTATTTTTATTTAGAGACAGCATAGAGCAGACCCTTCTGGCCCAACAAGCCTCACTGCCCAGCAACCCAAATTTATCCCTAGCCTAATCACAGGGCAATTTACAATGACCAATCATCCTACTAACCAGTACGCCAATGGACTGCGGGAGGAAACCAGAGCACCTGGAGGAAATCCACGATGCAGGGAGAACATTAAAATTCTGGCACCAGAACTGAACTCCAAACTCTGTAGCCCTGAAGCATTGTGCTAACTGCTGAGCTACCATGGTTGGAGGAGGAATTTCTTTAGCCAGAAGGTGGTGAACAGGTGGAAATTATTGCCACAGGTGGCTGTGAAGGCCAGGTCACTGGGTCTATTTAGAGCAGGTGGACAGGTTCTTGATTAGGCAGGACATTAAAGGTTACAGGGAGAAGCCAGGAGAACGAGTTGAGGAGGGTAATAAATCATGATGGTATGGTGGTGCAGAAGCAATGGGCTGAGTGATCTAATATCACCCTGATGTCTTATGGTCAAACCTACACAAAGGGGGTAATTTACACAATGACCAGTTGAGGCATTTTTAGAGGAAGCTGGAGCATCCAGGAAATCGTTGTTCTTTACAGAGAGGGCATGCAGCTACACCGAAACAACACTTGTGACTGAGAATTGAGTTCAGCAATAACATGTTTTCTTCATGAAACTCTCTTCAGAAACTTGAGAAATGTCTGATGACAACTGGATCTTTTAGGAGTTGCTCAAAGGACACAGCCCAGCTGACTACCTGTTGTTCTGTATGTTTCCTGCAGCTTTGAACACAAGAACAGAAGCTCCACTAGCTGTTTCACCACCTGAGGCTAATAGGGTAAGGAGAAGACAAAAAGAAACCATCTTCTTGAAGTGTGATGAATCCCAGCAATGCAATTCATAGGGAGTTCCAGAATCTTCCAGGATAGGGTGGGAGCTTGATGTTGGTGGCCTCAGCCTAATGCCCGACTCTGTAGATGGTGGAGGAAGCATAGATGGAGTGTGTTGCAGAGAGTTCGCCTGTGCAGCATGCCCTATGCAGAGGGCGGAGGGGGAGTATTAGGTGCCTATTAGCCTATTAAATGCATGGACCTCAAAATAGATTTTTTTTTTGGTTGAGGAGACTGTTGATATGTTTAAAGGAACCCAAGTCAATCTCTATCAATATGAACCACCACGTGGGGAACAATGTTATTACAGCTCAGAGTATTCTAGAGTACAGATTTCAATTCCAGCGTCATCCTTAAGGAGTTTTCCCGAGACTGTATGGATTTCCTCCAGGTGCTCTGATTTCCTCCCATGGTCCAGAGATGTATCAGTTAGTGGGTTCATAGGTCATGATAGATTGTCCTGTGATTAGGCGAGTGTTAAATTGGTAGGTTGCTGGGTGGTGTTGTTTATTAGGCTGGAAGATCCTGTTCCACACCGTCTCTCCAAATAAAATAAAAATATAATATTATTAATAGTAGATGAATAAAAGAGGTATATTTAATATTAAATATGTTAATTTGAAAAACTACACAAAACAGCTCTCTACAATCCACAGGGTTCAAGTTATTTCCAGGAGGAAAAAAACGAGCATTGAAGCTAGAAATCAGAAAAAAACCAGGACTTTTTAGGCTTGCGACTGTACTGCCACACACAGCTCCAATCTGCTGATCAAGTTCGCAGTTGACACAACACTGACTGCCTTATTTCTAGTGGTAATGAGACGGCCAACAGAGGAGATGTTGACACCCTGACACAGTGGTGCAGGATAACAACCTCTCCCTCAGTGTCCAAAAAACAAAAGAGCTGATCATGGATAACAGGAGGAATGGAGACAGGCTCGGCCCGGTCAACATCAATGGGTCTACAGTTCAGCGGGTGAATAGTTTATTTTTCAATATTTTTTTCTTTTTCAAATTTTTTATTAATTTCTACATAGAAGAATACAGAATTCAAGAAAATACATACTATAAAACAAAAGAAAGATATAATACCAAATACATTATATTTGAATCTCATTAATGGAATCCTTACCCTATATTTATGTAGATTAGATTCATTCGCATGTTGAGATATGAATAATTTATATATATAAAATCTAAACCCACTACCAAAGCTGAAGCTGTTTGGTAAAGAAGAAAAGGGAAAAAAAACTTATCAGTTAGTGAAATATGCTATTAACCAGCATCTGTGCTTTAACAGGAAATCAAAGGTTTTGAAAATAATTCAAAAATGGTCCCTACAAATTTTGAAAATCTTGGTTAGATTCAGAAATTGAACAACGAATCTTTTCTAAACTTAAGCACGCCATAACGTCCCGTAACAACTGAGCGTGATTAGGTGGAGCAGCATCCGTCCATTTAAGCAGGAGCGCCCTCCTCGCCATGAGAGAGATAAAAGCCAGAATGTGCAGGTCAGATGTTCTTCAAAAAGATATCTTCCCTTCCAACAATACCAAATAAGGCGGTCAAAGGGTTAGGCTTAAAATTTACTTTAAAAAGTACAGAAAGTTTGGAATACTTCCTTCCAATATTTTTCAAGACTTGGATATGTCCAAAACATACGAATGAATGAAGCTTCTCCATTGTTACACCTATCACAGTAGGGAGATATATCCATATAAAAACGAGATTGCTTATCCTTGGTCATATAAGCTCTATGGATCACTTTAAATTGTAGGAGGGAATGACGGGCACATAATGAAGTATTAAGCCGTTTAAAAATTTCATTCTGTTTCTTCAGAAATTGAAGTCTGTAAATCTTGTTATTCCTCATTCCCATCAACACATCGTAAGTATTGGATATTAAGCCATTATAAAAGATTTCAAATTAAGAATTTCATCTAATAAATTCTAAACAGGACTTTTAAGAAATGTATATAATTGAGATTGTAGAAAGTCTCTAATTTGAAAATATCAAAAAAAAGTGGGTTTTTGGTAAACTATATTTAGTTTATGGTTGGTCAAACGAAGAAAGACTTCCTCTAACAAACAGATCCTGGGAACATTTAATACCCAATCTATCCCATTGTTTAAAAACTACACCAGTCATAGAGGACTTAAAAAGTCATTAAGAAAAATGGGACTAGAGAGGGAAAATCTCAATAAACCGAAGTGTTTTCTAAACTGTATCCAGATCCTCAAAGTATGTTAAACTACCACATTTTCAGTTATTGTACTTAAAGGAAGTGAAGATCCCAAAAGAGAGATGATAGTAAATTTATTAACAGAGTTAGCTTCTAAAGAAACCCACCCTAGATAGTTCTCATGATTAATGTAATATAACCAAAACGTAAGATTCCGTATATTAACTGCCCAATAGTAAAACCTAAAATTTGGTAAAGCTAAACCTCCATTCTTTTTAACTTTCTGGAGATGAACTTTATTCAGTCGAGGATGTTTATTTTTCCATATATAAGAGGATAAAATAGAGTCAAGAGAATCAAAAAAGGATTTAGGAGTAAAGAGGCCTGGAAGAGGTATATAAATTTTTTAAGATACTAATTTTAATAGACAACACACACAAAATGCTGGTGGAATGCAGCAGGCCAGGCAGCATCTATAGGAAGAAGTACAGTCGACGACGAAGAGTCTCAGCCCAAAACGTCGACTGTACTTCTTTCTATAGGTGCTGCCTGGCCTGCTGTGTTCCACCAGCATTTTGGGTGTGTTGCTTGAATTTCCAGCATCTGCTGATTTCCTCGTGTTTTCATTTTAATAGAATTAATTCAGCCAATCAATGATAACGAAAGAGGTGACCAATTTGATAATGTTCTTTTTACATAATTTAATAAAGTAAGCAAATTTTCTTTAAATAGGTATTTATAATTAGTAATTGTTACACCTAAATAAGTAAATTGGTTTCTTACAATTTTAAAAGGAAGATTAGTAATAGTTGATACCAAGTTAATCAAAGGAAAAAGTTCACACTTATGTAGGTTCAATTTATTTCCAGAAAACTGGCTAAAACAAGAGAGCAGAGAAAGTGCATAAGGTAATAAAGTCTTGACATTGGAAATAAAAGGCAATAAGTCACCCACATAAAGTGAAACTTTGTGGGTAGTACCCTTCCGCAAAATACCAGTGATATCACTTGATTCTCGAAAGGCGATAGTTAAGGGTTCTGAGGCCAGATCAAAGAGCAAAGGGCTCAAAGGACAACCTTGTCTGGTTCCACGTTGAAGTTTAGATGGTTAGAATTCTGTGAATTAGTAAGAACCTGAGCAGTAGGAGATAAGTAAAGCAATTTAATCCACTGAGTAATATTGGGCCCAAAATTAAATTTTTCTAAAATTTTAAATAAATAGCCATTCAGCCTGATCAAAAGCCTTCTCAGCAACTAAGGATATCACACATTCCGATATCTCCTTAGAAGGAGAATAGATAACATTTAATAACTGGTGAATATTAAAATGGGAGTATCGATTTCTAATAAATCCAATCTGATTGTCAGAAATGATAGATGGTAAGATATTTTCAAACCTACAAGCCAGAACTTTAGATAGGGTTTTAGTATCAACATTAACTAAGGAGATTGGTCTGTATGAAGAGCATTCAGTTGGGTTCTTATTCTTTTTAAGGATAAGCGAAATAGAAGCTTCATAAAAAGATTGCAGCAACCTACCCAATTTAAAAGAATCAGAAAAGACTGAACATAAATGTATAAGCAGTGAAGAAAAAGCCATATAAAATTCACCAGAAAACCCATCAGGGCCTGGAGCCTTCTCTGAGTGTAGTCAACATACAGCCTCAGCAATTTCTTCATGAGAAATAGGTTGATCCAACTGTTTTCGGTTATCCACAGAAAGTGTAGGAATATTTAATCGGTCTAAAAATTATTCATTACAGTATTATCTTTAGGAGGGTCAGAACTATAACGATTAGAATAAAATTCTCTAAATGTATCAATTATTTCTAAATGATCAGTTGTCCTGACACCATTAGCTTTACAAATTTCTTTAATCTGTCACTTAGCAATAGAAGATTTAATTTCGTTAGCCAATAATTTATCTGCTTTATCTCCGTGAATATAAAATTGACTTTCATCCTTTGGGAGTTGAGTTTCAATCGGATATGTTAATTAAAGATCATATTTAGTTTTAATTTCTGTTACGTACCCCGTAACTGGGTCACTTACCAGCAAAGATAGAGAGGTCTGTTTAAGTCTGATGGTACTATTTTTCACAGTATTTATTGATAAAAATACACAAAAATAATATCAATGCAAACATACAGATAATATACGTCGTCAATACTAAATCTAAAAGTGCGGGTATAATAATAATCAGTAAGAAATAGCTCTATGGTTGTCTAGGGGATAATGTATTGTCCGATGGAAATATAAAAGTCACTCAAGTTCATTCAAGCTGCAGCTTTTTGGTTGGAGAGAAAGACGGAGGTTTAACTTGCCCATTCCATTTATGATGTCAATCCTTTGAGAGTCGTTGGGGACTGATTTCTCCTTTGTTGTTAGCTAAAACCGTGCTTCCATGGTAAAGGCCCCACCAATTCCGAGGCAAATGGAAAAGGACTCACATGGGCTTTTCCACCGGCTTTCGCTGTTACAGGAGTTCTAGCATTTATTCTGGTGCGTCTGAAGGGGCTGTTCCCCAGACCCTCTTTTATCCTGACTCATAGTGTCTCAGATGTCAATCAGGTTGGGATGATGCAATCCCTCCACCACCCCCCACCTCGGTTCATTACCTGGGGGCTTTGATGCATCGTACAGTATTCAATACACAATTCTGTCTCCAAGAGACAATAGCCGTTATCAATGGTTCCGCCTTTCGGAGGCCAAAACACATTCCAAACTCTTTGTGGATTCTGCATGTCTTTCTCTCATTTCCTGGGTCTCCTGTACTGACTTAATAGTAATCTTGCGATTCTCAAAAGGGAGGGGGCCACGCACGTAACATTTCAATCATCTTTTATACAGAACAGGATCTGAAGCCAAGGCATATTCTTGGTCTAATTGTTTCAGCTGATAGGCTAAATTAATTCTCTCTTTATTAGCTTTTTTCTTAACAATTGCAGTATAAGAAATGATTTGTCCTCTAGTATATGCCATAAAGGCATCCCATATAACAAGGCTAGAAATCTCCTCCACCGTATTCTCTTCAAAAAAGAGAATAATTTGTCTCTCCAAGAACTTTAAAAAATCCTTGTCAGATGACAAAGTTAGATTAAAATGCCAGAATCTGTTTGATGAAAACCAGGAAAATTTAAAGGTAAAAGCACAGGAGCATGATCAGAGATAGCAATCTCTTTATATTCACAAGATCGAACTAGTGGAATTATTTGGCTATCAATAAAAAATAGTCAATTCTGGAATATGTATGATGAACATGAGAGAAAAATGAATATTCTCTATCTGCTGGATGTAGAAAGTGCCATACATCAACAATACCACATTTCATTAGAAATGAATGAATAAACAAAGCTGATTTATTAAATGCTGCTGGTTTAGAAGATGATCGGTCTAGAACTGGATCTAATCAGCAATTAAAGTCTCCTGCCATCACCAATGAGTACAAACTCAAATCAGGCAGAAACAAAAAAAACCGCTCAAAGAATCGAGGTTCACCTACAATGTTTGTATATTTGGGGCATATACATTAGCAAATACCATTAATTTATTCGCTAACTTCCCTGATACTATAACAAAATGCTCATTAGTATCAGAGACTACCTTGTGTTGAAGAAAGGCAACTGTATTATCTATAAAAATCGAAACTCCCCTAGTCTTGGCCTGAAAACAAGAGTGTAAGTGAAATCCCCTCCATCAGCTAAAAAGGCATGAATTATCAGAGTTATGTACGTGAGTTTCTTGTAAGAAAAAAATAATTGGGACCTTAAGTTTTTTAATATAGGCAAAAATCTGATTTTGTTTCACAGGGTGATTTAACCCTTTCACGTTAAGACTAAGTAAATTAGTAGTATAATCCATTTCAATACTATTTCAAAGAAAAGTTAGAGGGATAATCGCTGAAATGATTAATAAAACTTAACAATGACCTTTGAGATAAAGTAACCAAGCAACAGATTTGGCTAAGAATCCAAAACACAATTCCAGGAAAAAAACCCAACCCCCCCTCCCCTCTTCCAGAACCTACTACCCCACCAACCTCCGGGTCCAACATATAATTCTCTGTAACCTCCAGCGGGATTCCACCACCAAGCAATTCTTTCCCTCCCCCACTTTCTGCTATCCGCAGGGATCGCTCCCTAAGAGACTCCCTTCTCCATTCGTCTAACCCCCCCCCCCCCCCATTCCTTCCCATCGATCTCCCTCCTGGCACTTACCCTTGTAAGCGGAACAAGTGCTACACCTGCCCTTACACCTCCTCCCTCACCACCATTCAGGGCCCCAGACAGTCCTTCCAGGTGAGGCGACACTTCATCTGTGAGTCGGCTGGTGTGGTATACTGCGTCCGGTGCTCCCGGTGTGGCCTTTTATATATTGGTGAGACCTGACGCAGACTGGGAGACCGTTTCGCTGAACACCTACGCTTTGTTTGCCGGAGAAAGCAGGATCTCCCAGTGGCCACACATTTTAATTCCACATCTCATTCCTATTCTGAAATGTCAATCCATGGCCTCCTCTACTATCAAGATGAAGCCACACTCAGATTGGAGGAACAACACCTTATATTTCATCTCGGTAGCCTCCAACCTGATGGCATGAAAATTGATTTCTCTAACTTCTGTTAATGTCCCTCTGCCCCTTCTTACCCTATCCCTTATTTATCTATCTATCTATTTCTTAATTATTTTCCTTTTTTCTCTCTCTAAGTCCCTCTCACAATCACTCCTTGCCCACTCTCCATCTCCCTCTGGTTTTCCCCTCACCTTTTCTTTCTCCCTAGGCCTCCCATCCCATGATCTTTTCCCTTCTCCAGCAGTGTATCCCTTTTGCCAATCAACTTTCCAGCTCTTAGCTTTATCTCTCCCCCTCCTGTCTTCTCCTATCATTTCAGATATCCCTCTCCCCCTCCCCCTCCCACTCCCAACTCTCTTACTATCTTTTCTTTAAGTTAGTCCTGTCGAAGGGTCTCGGCCCGAAACGTCGACAATGCTTTTTCCTATAGATGCTACCTGGTCTGCTGTGTTCCACCAGCATTTTGTATGTGTTGCTTGAATTTCCAGCATCTGCAGATTTCGTGTTTGCGTTTTTAACCCTAACCTAATCACTGGACAATTTGCAATGACCAATCAACCTACCTGGTAGGCCTTTGGACACTGTGAGCTGTAACAGCGTTGCACTAACTGCTGTACTCCTGTGACATTATCTGCTAAAGGAGCAAGGTTCAATATCAAATCCCGATGAAAGGTCTCAGCCTGAAACATTGACTGTTTCCTCCTCTCTATAAATGCAGCCTGACCTGCTGAGTTCCTCCAGCACTTTGTGTGTGTTGCTCTGGATTTCCAGGATCTCTTGTATTTAGGTTCAATATCAAGATACTTTGGTTGCTACTGCACCTATGATATCTACACCAGCAAGGGAAGCCTCATGGCCCCACAGCCTTCCCCGCCCAGTTATTTCTAAATATCAGGGAACAGAGAACTTAGAAGGGGGAACAATTATGAACTGAAGGAAGGAAGACAGACCTGAAGGGATTGCTTAATGTCATTTCCAGTACACAAGTATAAGGGCAAACAAAATAATTGTTAATCTGACCCAATGTAACATAAAAGGTACAATATGATAAAAAAACAATAAATAGGGAAAATCTACAGATATTGGAAATCCAAAGCAGTACACCCACAAAGCTGGAGGAACTCAGCAGGTCAGGCATACATAAACGGACAAATAGTCAACATTTCAGCTGACTGATGCTACATCCACACTATGCCGGATAAATCTGTAACCGAAGCTTTTTCTCTTCGTTTTTACCCTCCGTCCACACTAAAACAGCGTTTTCGTCCCCCAAAACCGGAACTTTTCAGAAATATCTTACATAAACAGATTGATTCTATCTCCATAAAGTGACACTAGGCACACCAGTACTAGCACACTAGCATTAGGATGACTGATAGAAATGATAAAATAGAGGTGGAAGGGAGAGTGGACTGGTGCATTAGTGGGTGGAAATGTTGATCAGCCTTACTGCTTGGGAAAAGTACCTGTTTTTGAGTCTGGTGTGGATGCAGTGCAGCCTGCTCCCTGGTGGGAGTGGGACAAACAGTCCATGAGCAGTGTGAGTAGGATCCTTCATGATGTCACTGGCCCTTTTCTGGCACCTCTGTATACTGTATATATCCTTGATGGCAGATAGGCTGGTGTCAGTGATGGTTTGGCTACACTTCATAATCTCTGGCTGAGGGGGATTTTGTGACTGTCCAGAGTCGTGAAAGGTGAAATGCCAGAACTGGTTTTTAATTATCAGTAACACTGTAGTTTCTACACATTGTTGGCAGAAAGTTATTCAGGTGAAGTAATGCAATTGTACAAGGACATTTTCAAAAACACACCCGTTCAAAATCACACCCACTTAACTGAATAGACAAATGGATAGAAATGCACGATGGATGCTAATTAAAGGCTTAAATGAGTGACTGGGAAAACATGCTACTTTGGGCTGATAGTAGGTTGAATATCTTAAACTAACTGACAGTCACTAATGACTAGCCAAGTTTAGCTTCTTGTTATTAAATTCAGAGACCTTTTGTTCACTAACTCTTACTGTATCTGATAACATCATGTAATTTATTATTTATTGTCACAGTCTAACAGTGTAATTGTTCAGTCGAAGTTGCAGGCATTTAATTCATAATTAAAAGCATTAACTAAGCAATGGAAGGACAATAATTTTCATTTGGATACACTATGAACCAGGATTTTTCTGATCTTTGCCGTTCCAAGAATAGTTGAAAGTTAAGATGTGCCAGTTGGGATGATTGTTTAACATGTGTCAATATCTACATGGAGGTCTCGGGTGACCAAATACCCATTTTGTTTCTGTAGCATAATCATTGATCAAATTGGTTTTCACAGAGGGCCAGCTGTTCAAAGACCACAGCAATTCAAAGCAAACTGATTATTCCCTGGAGTTCATTTCATTTCTACAAGAAGACAGCAGTCATTGCCAAGACTAACTAATCTTTTGTTTCAGCATAAAAGGAAACATGGAGTTGGATCCCATTTTGTTTTGTAAAAGAGCAAAACAGTCAAGAAATTTGTAAAGATCTTGTTTAATAGCAAAGGTTTGTTTTATTGAGCTTTAAAGCTGAAGCAGGAGTTCTGAAATGTAACATGTGAATGTGAAAGCACAACACACTTAACTCCACTAACTAGGTAGTGTATTGATGAACAAATACTGGGTTGTACACCACGATAACTCCCTATCTGTCTCTAAAATCTTCTGTAACTGGGAGGAGAGATCCCCAATCTGCTTCTTCGTATTCTTTAATTATGCTTGAAATTGACAGTCTAAATTATTGTGTTCAAAGCGCTGGAGTGGATTTTGGATTCAGAACCTTCTGACTCAGAGGCATTAGTGCTATTAAGTGAGTCATGACCGTCACTACAAAGGTGAAAAGTCATTAATCCATTGTTTATAGCCATCATAGAACAACATTTTATTTGTGGGTTCAATCCCACTCCTGCTTTGCCTCTTTCAGACTGGGTAAACCAATAAGACCAAAGCAGAATTGTTGCTAGGAGTATTTCTGTTTCTATAATGGCAGCAATTTTCATAAACACAAGAGATTCTGCAAATGCTGGAAATCCAGAGTAACACACACAAAATGCTGGAGGAACTCAGCAGGTCAGGCAACATCTATGAAGGAGGCTAAACAGTTGGTGTTTTTGTCTGAGATTCTCTTCAGCAAAAGTGGAAAGAATTTTATTTAGAGATTATAGCACAGTAAAAGACCGTTCCAGACCATTGAGCTGTGACTCCCAATTACATCCAAATGACCAATTAATTTGTTAACCTGTCTGTCTTTGGAATGTAGAAGGAAGCTAGAGCACCTGGAAGAAATATGTGGTCACGGGAGAATATAAGCTCCTTATAGAGAGCAGCAGGTGATTTGAACCCAAGTCACTGGTGCTGTAATTGTGTTACACTAACCACTACGCTACCATGCTGCCACAAGCCAAAATAGGAAGGTGAGGGAGGGGAAGGAAATAAGCTGGCGAAAATAAAAAGATTTCACAGAGTTCACCCTTGTTGTTTTGGCTGCCTCTTTCCTCAGGTGAACCAGTAATTTAAAATGTAGAAATAAGTTTTACGCTTCTGTCCAATTTGTGATTTTGTTGCCTTAAATGCATTGTTTGAGTAACATTGGAAGTAACTATACAGCATTCCTTTCTCAGATGCTGCTTGGCCCCCTAAGCTCCCGGTATGGGAGGTTGCAAGTGAAAGTTCATTATTAGCTACTGACAAGTATACTCGAGGTTCAGACAAACTGATCTAGACTGGCACGTTGCTGCAACACGGAAGACACAGGAGCAGGATTAGGCCATTCGGCCCATTGAGTCTACTCCACCATCCCATCACAACTGATTTATCATCCCTCTCAATCCCATTCTTCTGTCTTCTCCCTGTCTCCTTTAACACCCTTATTAATCGTAGGATTCTGAGATTTTTAATCCAAGGGTCTTTCAGAAGTCAAGAAAGAGGCACAAAACTTGTTGCTTCCCAATCATTTTCTTAAGCGTTAACAGAACAAAGGAATTGGAAACACAAGGTTGCAAAAGACTAGTAGCTAAAAACAAAGAACAGAAAAAGACTAAGATGAATAAAGTGGTCTGATCTTTTTATATGATAGATTAGAAAAATTCGATTCAAATTTGTAGAAAGAAATTAGCCAATCAAGTTGCCCTTATTCAAATAATGCAACACCAGAGAAACTTCCAGAATCAAATGTAACTGAACAATTGCATACACATACTGTGACCACTTGGAAATACTATATACTAAACAGTTACATGTATATAGGTAGTTATATAAAAAAACAAGCAGACAATTAATTGTTAAACTGCAAAGAATTTAGCAATTATATAATCTAATCCAACATAATCCAGAACCTTTCAATTTCTGAAGAAGGGTTACATCCTCTTATATTCTCTCATATCCTCTTATAGATAAGATCATAAACAAGGGCCTTATGTGTCATCACAGACAAACTTAAAATAAATTTTGGAGAAAATATTAGGAGTCCGATATTGATGCTAACACGAGGAAATCTGCAGATGCTGGAAATTCAAACAACACACACAAAATGCTGGTGGAACACAGCAGGCCAGGCAGCATCTACAGGGAGAAGTACAGTTGACGTTTCGGGCCAAGACCCTTTGTCAGCACTATCTGAAAGAAGAGATAGAGATTTGGAAGTGGGAAGGGGAGATCCAAAATGATAGGAGAAGACTGGAGGGGGGTGAGGTGAAGCTAACAGCTGGAAAGGTGATTGATAAAAGGGGGAGGATCATGGGACAGGAGGACTAGGGAGAAAGAAAGGGGGAGGGGAGCACCAGAGGGAGATGGAGAGCAGGCAAGGAGTGATTGTGAGAGGGACAGAGAGAAAAAAGGGGAATAAATAAATAAATAAATAAATAAATAAACAAACAAATACATAAATAAATCAGGGATAGGATAAGTAGGGGAGGAGGGGCATTAACAGAAGTTAGTGAAATCAATATTCATGCCATCAGGTTACTTTACTTTATTGTCACCAAACAATTGATACTAGAGCGTACAATCTTCACAGCAATATTTGATTCTGCGCTTCGCGCTCTCTGAAGTACAAATCGAAGTAAATATAATAAAAATTTAAATTATAAATCATAATTAGAAAATAGAAAAGGAGAAGTATGGTAGTGTAAGTCAGGTCCAGATATTTGGAAGGTACGGCCCAGATCCGGGTCAGGATCTGTTCAGCACTCTTATCACAGTTGGAAAGAAGCTGTTCCCAAATCTGGCCGTTCGAATCTTCAAGCTCCTGAACCTTCTCCCAGAGGGAAGAGGGACAAAAAGTGTGTCGGCTGGGTGGGTCGTGTCCTTGATTATCCTGGCAGCACAGCTCCCACAGCGTGTGGTGTAAAGTGAGTCCAAGGATGGAAGATTGGTTTGTGCGATGTGCTGGAGTGGAGTGGATCTGCTGATGGGTTGGAGGCTACCCAGACGGAATATAGGGTGTTGTTCCTGCAACCTGAGTGTGGCTTCATCTTGACAGTAGAGGAGGCCATGGATTGACATATCAGAATGGGAATGGGATGTGGAATTAAAATGTGTGGCCTCTGGGAGATCCTGCTTTCTCTGGCAGACAGAGCGTAGGTGTTCAGCGAAATGGTCTCCCAGTCTGCGTCGGGTCTCACCAATATATAAAGGCCGCACCGGGAGCACCGGATGCTCTCAGGATGAGGCTTTTCATTCCAGGATGAAGAAGATGTCTTTTTTTAAAGAAAGGGGCTTCCCTTCCTCCAGCATCAACCCTGCTCTCAAGCGCATCTCTCCCATTTCATGCACATCTGCCCTCACCCCATCCACCCGCCACCCCACTAGGGATAGGGTTCCTCTTGTCCTCACCTACTACCGCACCAGCCTCCGGGTCCAACATATAATTCTCCGTAACTTCCGACATCTCCAACGGGATCCCACTACCAAGCACATCTTTCTCTCCTCCCCCCCACTTCTGCTTTCCACAGGGATCACTCCCTATGTGACTCCCTTGTCCACTCATTCCCCCCCCCCCCATCTCTTCCCACCGATCTCCCTCCTGGCACTTATCCTTGTAGGTGGAACAAGTGCTACACCTGCCCTTACACTTCCTCCCTCACCACCATCCAGGGCCCCAGACAGTCCTTCCAGGTGAGGCGACACTTCACCTGTGAGTCGGCTGGTGTGGTACACTGTGTCCGGTGCTCCCGGTGTGGCCTTTTATATATTGGTGAGACCCGACGCAGACTGGGAGACCGTTTCGCTAAACACCTACGCTCGGTCCGCCAGAGAAAGCAGGATCTCCCAGTGGCCACACATTTTAATTCCACGTCCCATTCCCATTCTGATATGTCTATCCATGGCCTCCTCTACTGTCAAGATGAAGCCACACTCAGGTTGGAGAACAGCACCTTGTATTCCGTCTGGGTAACCTCCAATCTGATGGCATGAACACTGACTTCTCTAACTTACATTAATGTCCCTACTCCCCTTCTTACCCCAGCTCTTATTTATTTATTTATTATCCCTGCCTTTTTTCCCTCTCTTTTTTCTCTCTCTGTCCCTCTCACAATCACTCTTTGCCTGTTCTCCATCTCCCTCTGGTGTTCCCCTCCCCCTTTCTTTCTCCCTAGGCCTCCCGTCCCATGGTCCTTTCTCTTCTCTAGCTCTGTATCCCTTTTGCCAATCACCTTTCCGGCTGTTAGCTTCACCCCAGCCCCTTCTGTCTTCTCCTATCAGTTCGGATTTCCCCCTCTTCCTCCCACTTTCAAATCTCTTACTATCTCTTTTTTCAGTTAGTCCTGATGAAGGGTCTCAGCCCGAAACGTCGACTATAATTCCTCCAATAGATACTGCCTGGCCTGCTGTGTTCCACCGGCATTCTGTGTGTGTTGTCAGATATTGACATCAGGTTGGGTGACGCCAGAACTAAGGGTCATAGGTTAAGAAATACTTAAAGAGAAAAGAGAAATACTTAAGGGGAAGCCTCTTCACTCAGAAAGTATGCAAGTGTGGAAGAGCTACCGTCATGACCTTCTGCTAGTGAGAGCCTAGAGTGACTGCCGTGCTCAAAGTGAATTTATTATCAAAGTATATATATGTCAGCATTTACAACTCTGACATTAATTTTCTTGCAAGCATCCACAGTAAATACAAAAAAACCCAAAACACAAACAAAATAATAATTAATAAATAACCAATAAGTTCTGAGAACATGAGATGAAAGTGAGTCCACAGATTGTGGGAAGAGTTCAGTGATGTAGTGAGTGAAGATATCTCCTCTGCTTCATGAGTCTGACGAGTAAGAGGCATCAGAATCAGGTTTATTATCACCGGCATGTGACGTGAAATGTGTTAACTTAGCAGCAGCAGTTCAATGCAATACATGATCTAGCAGAGAAAAAAAAGTAATAAGTAAACAAGTAAATCAATTACATATATTGAATAGATTTTTTTAAATGTGCAGAAACAGAAATACTGTATATTAAAAAAGTGAGGTAGTGTCCAAATATTCAATGTCCGTTTAGGAATCAGATGGCAGAGGAGAAGAAGCTGTTCCTGAATCACTGAGTGTGTACCTTCAGGCTTCTGTATCTCCTACCTGATGGTAACAGTGAGGAAAGGCCATGCCCTGGGTACTGAACATCCTTAATAATGTACGCTGCCTTTCTGAGACACCGCTCCTTAAAGATGTCCTGGGTACTTTGTAGGCTAGTACCCAAGATGGAGCTGACTAGATTTACAATCTTTAAAGAAAGGGGCTTCCCTTCCTCCAGCATCAACTCAATTATTGTATTTACAATACAGTAAACCACTGCTTAAACGTGTGAGAGCAGAGAAAAGACAGATAAGGGTCTGGCCAAAAGGAACAGCCACAGCACTACGAGACTGTTTTTTGCACACAGACTGGGACATATTCAAGACAGCAGCCTCCTATGATGACCATACAGACATTGAGGAGTATGCGGAGGCAGTAATCAGCTACATAGCTAAATGCACGGAGGATGTCACTGTGATGAAAACCTTCACCCCACATGGTTATAAAAAGCCATGGATGACACCAGAGGTGCGTTCACTACTGAAGGCCCGTGACACAGCCTATAGATCAGGGGACAGGAGTATGCTTCACTCAGCCAGGTCTGCGCTTTCACTAGGGATCGGGAAAAGGGCCTACGCAGGCAAAATACATGGAGATTTCTGTGACACAGGTGACACCAGACGGATGTGGCAGGGAATTAAAGCTCTGACAGACTACAAGATCAGACAGAAAACTGATGACAGTGATGCCTCTCTTCCTAACAGGCTTAACAAATTCTTTGCATACTTCGAAGCATCAAACACTGCAGCAAGGGGGAGAGCCAGTCCCTTCTTACCATCTGACCAGCCGGCTCCAATCATTGATTCAGAGCAAACACGGAGGTACCTTGCCAAGTGATGCACCATCAATAACTCTCTCTGAGACATGAAGGCGAGATATCTGCTTTTATTGACTGGAAGAAAGAACAAGCAGTAGTTGACCACCATACTACATCCTGGAGACTGAGGACCGGGCTCAGGCCTCAATCGCCTTTGCACCAGGGTCTGTGGGAGGAGCCACAGAAGCAGTCAGCAGAGGGCGTGTCCAGACAGGTATACGTAGTTCACCACATTCACCCCCCCTTTGTTTTAAAAGAGAGTCCCCATGGGACGAAGTTTCTTACAAGTATATTTACAGGTTAAGTCTATCAGGTGGTTGAATCTGTCGCTGCGATCTACGTAGCACCGGCTGTGATTGTACAGGTCCCAGTGGTGATGCACTGGAGATGGTGGTTGTGCTGGTTCTGGCCTAACTGGAGGTGTCAGCCCACTAGGCGTCAGTGATCCCTCATGGCTTACCGGCCGTGTCATGAGTCCGCAGCGTTGTACTGTGTCTGGGTCAAATAAAACTCTCAGTGCTGCCCGTGTCAAGCAGGCAGCTAGTCCTGTGCCCCTCCACCAGGATGTCCACCATTGACCTTGCAAGCTGGTGTGGAGCGCTTTGGTCGAGGGTTACAGTGGCCAGAGTTGAACTGCCGTCTTGGTGCCCGGTAAGCGCCAGTGGGTAGGGGGTGGGGCGAGGTGACGCCGACAAAGATGGCCGCCCCATCCAGGCATGCAAGATGGCGGCCCCCATGACTCACATGCAGCGCTGCCCGACCCCGCTCGTGGCTTGGACTTACAGACCTTGGCGAAATGGCCCTTCTTTCCGCAGCTGGAGCAGGTTGCTTCTTGGGCTGGGCAGCGTTTTCGGGGGTGCTTTTCAAATCCGCAGAAGTAACACTGCGCGGGCTTGCAACTGGCAGCAGCTGCGGTCGGGTTCGGGGAGTTCATGGAATTGTGACTGGCAGTGGTGTTGGCGAATTCGCTCGCAGGAACCGGCGGGGTCTGAGGTGTCCACGGAACCGGCGGGGGATTGCGCAGCTGGACAGTGTCAGCGTTGTGCAGAGCAGCCTCCAGCATGTCGGCAGTCTCGATCGCCGAGCAGAAGGTAAAATCAGCATTTGCCAGCAGCCGCTGGCACACTTACACTGACCTGATTCCTGTAACGAAGGTGTCTCGTACTAGCAGCTCCGCACGCTGTTCCGCCGTGAGTGTTTTGCAATCGCAAGTCTGCACGAGTGTCTGTAGGGCTTGGAGAAACTGGGTGCTCGACTCTGTAGGCCGCTGTCATCGCGTAGCTAAGCGATGTTTTGCGTAGACGGTGTTCACCGGCTGCAGGTACTGTCTTTTGAGGGCGTCCAGTGCCCCTTTGTAGGTTGGCAGGCCTCTGATAAGTGAGTAAACTTTTGGGGTGACCCTCGAGAGGAGAATTCGGTGCATAACAGCGGGTTCAGTTGCACAAACCTCCTCCAAGTATGAGTGGAAGCATGCAAGCCAGACTTCAAAGGCAAGAGCTGCTTCAGGGTCTTGGGGGTCCAAATCCAATCTTTCCGGACGTAAAACGCTTTCCATGTTTTAAAACTTCCAGTCAATAAAATTGATGCACCATCAATAACTCTCTCTGAGACGTGAAGTCGAGATATCGGCTTTTATTGACTGGAAGAAAGGACAAGCAGTAGTTGACCACCATACTACAACCTGGAGAATGAGAGGCCGGGCTCAGGCCTTGATCGCCTTTATCGTCTGTGGGAGGAGCCACAGGAGCAGTCAGCAGGGGGCGTGTCCAGACAGGTATATGTAGTTCACCACACCAGGGTTAACCCACGAAAAATGGGAGGTCCCGACAACATCCCTGGATGTGTGCTCAAGGAATGTGCTGATGTATTAGCAGATGTCCTGACAGATATTTTCAACATCTCCCTTAGTCAAGCCATTGTCCCCAGATGCTTCAAAACCTCCACAATCATCCCTGTAGCAAAGAAATCAATTGTAGCCTGTCTGAATGATTACTGTCCCGTTGCCCTGACCCCCATAGTGATGAAATGTTTTGAACGGCTTGTCAAGCCTCCTATCATAGCCAGCCTCCCCTCATCGCTGGATCCTCTACAGTTTGCTTATCGTCCAAATCGCTCTACGGAGGACGCAATATCCACCACACTGCACACAGTTCTCTCTCACTTGGACAACAATGGCACTTAAGCCAGAATCCTGTACATTGATTTCAGTTCAGCGTTCAATACCATCATCCCGCAGAGACTAGTGGAGAAACTGTCACTGCTTGGCCTTAACACTACCATGTGTCGCTGGATTCTGGATTTCTTGACAGAGAGACCACTGTCAGTTCGTGTTGGCAGGAACATCTCTGACTCCATCACACTGACTGGATCCCCATAAGGCTGTGTGCTTAGCCCATTGCTGTTTACACTGCTAACACATGACTGTGCAGCCAGATTCAAGGAGAACCTGATCATTAAATTTGCTGATGGTGGGGCTCATCAGCAAAAATGATGAAACAAAGTACAGGGAGGAGGTTAAACACCTAGTGAGCTGGTGCAGTGACAACAACTTGATGCTTAATGTCACCAAAACCAAGGAGGTGATTGTCGATTTCAGACGGTCTCAGCCTGAGCACACACCCCTCAGCGGCTCCACAGTGGAGAGAGTGGAAAACATCAAGTTCCTTGGGGTGCAGACCTCGGACAATCTCACCTGGTCCAGGAACACCACTGGGATTGTGAAATGAGCCCAGCAGAGATTGCACTTTCTGAGGAAGCTTAAACAAGCATCACTCCCCACTAACATCTTAACTACATTCTACAGAGGCGTGGTTGAGAGTGTGCTGACCTTTTGCATCACAACCTGGTTCTCCAGCTGCAGTGCTGCCGACAAAAAAGCCTTGCAGAGGGTGGTTAGGGGAGCAGAGAAGGTTATTGGGGTCTCCCTACCTTCTGTCCAAGACCTCTTTCAGAGTCGATGCCTCCAGAAGACACGGTACATCATTAAAGACCCCTCACACCCTCTCCATGAACTGTTTGTTCTTCTGCCATCAGGTAAACATTACAGGAGTATCAAAACTAAAACCACAAGGCTACGAAACAGCTTCCTCCCACAGGCAGTCAGACTGCTAAATAGCTGCTCGACCTGACTCTGCTTTGGACATTTTTAACTTGCACTGGACACTTATAACTTGTTTTCAACTGACATGTGGTTGTTGTGTTTTACTATTTATTGTTATGTTTATTATTTAGTGTTGCGTTTGTTATGTTATGATTGCACTGCTCCTGGGAAACACTGTCTCATTCTGCCCTGCAGAGCTGATGTACGGTTAGAATGACAATAAAGCTTTTGAATCTTGAATCTTCTGCAGCTTCTTTCGGTCCTGTGCAGTAGCCTCTCCATACCAGCCAGTGATGCAGCCTGTCAGAATGCTCTCCACAGTAGAAGTATAGAAGTTTTTGAGTGTATTTGTTGACATGCCAAATCTCCTCAAACTCCTAATAAAGTATAGCCACTGTCTTGCCTTCTTTATGACTACATCAATGTGTTGGGACCAGGTTAGATCCTCAGAGATCTTGACACCCAGGAACTTGAAGCTGCTCACTTTCTCCACTTTGATCCAACTGTGAGGATTGGTATGTGTTCCTTCGTCTTACCCTTCCTGAAGTCCACAATCAGCTCTTTCATCTTACTGGCTTTGAGTGCCAGGTTGTTGCTGCGGCACCATTCCACTAGTTGGCATATCTCATCCTGTATGCCCTTTCGTCACCACCTGAGATTCTACCAACAATGGTTGTATCATCAGCAAATTTATAGATGGTATTTGAGCTATGCCTAGCCACACAGTCATGTGTATACAGAGAGAAGAGCAGTGGGCTAAGCACACACCCCTGAGGTGCACCAGTGTTGAGTGTCAGTGAGGAGGAGATATTATCACCAATCCGCACAGACTGTGGTCTTCCAGTTAGGAAGTCGAGGATCCAATTGCAGAGGGAGGTACAGAGACCCAGGTTCTGCAACTTCTCAATCAGGATTGTGGGAATGATGGTATTAAATGCTGAACTATAGTCGATGAACAGCATCCTGACATAGATGTTTGTGTTGTCCAGCTGGTCTAAAGCCGTGTGGAGAGCCATTGAGATTGCATCTATTGTTGACCTATTGTGGTGATAGGCAAATTACAATGGGTCCAGGTCCTTGCTGAGGCAGAAGTTCAGTCTGGTCATGACCAACCTCTCAAAGCATTTCATCACTGTCAATAGGGTCTCAGCCCGAAACATTGACTGCTCATTTCCACAGATGCTGCCCGACCTGCTGAGTTCCTCCAGTGTGTTTGTACGTGTTGATTTGACCACAGCATCTGCAGTGTACTTTGTGTCAACATTATTCTTCTTAGGCACTGGTATAATTGGTGTCTTTTTGAAGCAAGTGGGAACTTCTGCCCTTAGTAGTGAGAGATTGGAAATGTCCTTGAGTACTCCTGCTAGTTGGTTGGCACAGGTTTTCAGAGCCTTACCAGGTACTCCGTCAGGACCTTCTGCCTTGCGAGGGTTCACTCTCAGAGAGTGATTGCAGTTCCTGAACCTGGTGCTTTGACAAATGCTGTAAGTCCTTCCTGACAGCATGGGCTGGTTTGACTATAAATGCTCAGGAGTAATTCAAAAACAGAAAATGCTGGAAAATCACAGCAGTATAGGTTCCGGCTGTTGAAGGCAAACCAGTCAATGTTTCAGGGCAGAAACTCTAGAATGAATGAAGACAATGAAAATCATTGTATAAGTTCCAATACTTCTCCCTCAACCTCATTGCTTTTTCAGGATGCTTTGTAAAACAAAAAAGGATCCAAATTTGAGAGCAGCTAGTCTGATCATAAATGAGCAATTGCCACCAGCTAGTGCCACTCTACATTAGAACAGGATGGAACTCAACCCAGGATAGTCTAATGCAAAATAATCAATGTCATTTCATATTTTGCCCTTTCGAAGCAGGCCTGTCTCTCAGTGAGCAAATGTGTCAGGGAAAATTCCAAGTTCTACGACTGAAGAGAGAAAGTGAGAAGTTCAGAACACACTGGAGTGCTGCCAAACCACTTTGAGGTCTGCAGGTTGTCATAAAATTCTGTATTGAATTTGGCATGTTTAGGGCTCAAGGGCAAACTGGCGGTTAATTTAGCAGCAAATATTACGCATCATTTTACTCCCAAGCATTATTTGCAAAAACCAACATCAACACAATCACTATTAGAAAGGAGAAATTCACGCTAGGACCAAGGGGAAGCGAGATGGTTGAACTTTACCCCAAAGCAAGATTGGAAGAATGTAATTTGCCACTGGTCTTGTGATAGGTTGACATATCTGTCAATGTACTCTGGAATATGTTTATTAGAAGCCACTTGCATGAATCTAAAGGAAAAAGAAATATTACTTGTTCACAGTACATTTCATGACATTAGGCTGTTCCAAAAAGTTTTAAAGCCTGTGGTGGTAATGTGTGAATTGCAGCAGGAGTTTATACACCAATGAACTAAATGATCATCAATGTTCATCGATTTTAAGCTTTAGCCAAGAGGTTATGTTAGCACATTCTCCCTCTTTAAATAATTGTGTCAATGCCATTTGCAATATTGGTTTTGAACAATAATTGTTGCGCTGAATGAGGCAACTCACCCTTTATGGATTGTAGAAGGTGGCTGACTGCCCTTTGGCATGCAGTGATGCTCAGAAATTTTTCAAGAGTGGTCAGTGAAGAGTCCTTGAATAAAGTACATACACTTTGTTTACTCCCCTATACAATGGACAATGCTAGAACATGCAGATACCTTAGACTGACAGGTAAAACACTGTCCAGCTGTTCAGCTATCCCAATGGTTTGGCACCCAGCTCAATAGTGCTGATTCCTTACGGTAACACACCAGGGCCATGGTTCACACACTCACTTGAAGCTGGAGAGCGCGTAGAACAATTTCACAAGGAATGTAGGAAGCTCAGGGGTGACCAAGAGGGACTTTGATAAAATGGATGGTCACAGTCTTTTTCCCCAGAGAGGGCGAATCTAAAACTAGAGGACGCTGATTCAAGCAAGCAGGGAAAAATTAAAAAGGGACTTGAGAAGCAACTTTCTCCACACAGAGGGAGTTGGGTTTATGGATCAAGCTGCCAGAAAGGGGTACAATTACTTAGATAGGTCCGTGGAGAGAAAACGTTTCGAGGGATATGGGTCCAGTACAGGCAACAGGGTCTAGCTCAGATAATCACCTTGCTTAGCATGGATGAGCTGGGCCGGAAAGCTTACACCTGTGCTGTGTGACTCTGTCACTGTGAATCCCAGCTGACTCTGTTTCACACACATATCTGAAACTTTCCAGGACAATGCCACTGGTGCTCATTTAATCTCCACATGTCCTGGACCCCACCCATCCTGGACATTCTCTCTGCTCCCCTTTTCCAGTGGGTAGAAAATACAAAAGCCTGAAAGCATGTGCCCGCCAGGCTCAAGGACAAACTCTACCCCACTGTTATCAGACTCTTGTACAATAAGTCTGATTCTTGGCTTTACAATCCGCCTAGTTATGATTTTGCACTTTATCTACACTGCACTTTGTTGGTAATTGTTACATTTTGTTTTGCCTTGTTATTGTTTTATCTTATTCTAGCTCGGTTCCTTAAGGTTGTCATAGCCTGGTATTTACCCCTGCAAGTACAACAAGTGCTACACCTGCCCTTATACCTTCTCCCTCATCTCCATTCAGGGCTGCAAACAGTCCCTCCAGGTGACATTTCACTGTTGGGGTCACCTTCTGTATCCCGTGCTCCTGGTGTGGCTTCCTTTAAATCGGGGCGATCCGATATAGATTGGGGGCACTGCTTCACCGACCACCTTTGCTCTGTCCGACATGAAAAGTGGGATTTCCTAGTTACCACCCATTTCCATTTCAACATTTCAGTCCATGGGTCCCCCTACTGTCATGATGAGGCAACTCTCACCTGAAGAGCCTCCCAGCTGATGGCATGAATATCTATTTCCCAGTAATTTCTCGCCTCCTCCTTTCCACAATTTTGTCTCCCCCTTACCCCTTCTCATCACCTGGCATCACTTTCCACTGGTGCCTCTCCTTCTTTTTCTCCCATGCTCCACACTATCCTCTCCAATCAGACTTCTTCTCCAGCCCTTTACCTTTTCCAACTGTCACTCCACCAGCTTCTCACTCATCACCCCACCCACTTCCCCATCACCTGGATTCACCCATCTCCTGCCAGCTTGTCCTCCTTCCTCTCCACTTCCCTTCTTATTCCGGCTTCTTCCCCCTTCCTTTCCAATTCTGAGCAATAGTCTGCTGATTTTCTCTAGCATTTTGTGTGTGTTGCTCTGGATTTGCAGGCTCTTTTTGGGAATATAGCACTTTCTCATTCTCCTTAATACCCAGCTTGTAATGGGTAAGCAGAAAGATCAGTTTGCATGGTAAAGGAAGCATTGAGGAAGTGAGCTGAAACTACTGATGGTTGGAGGAACATCATCATAAAACACAATTTTGTAGAAAAATTAAGGAAAAATGCTGTTGCACAGGAGATTCAGGATGAAATTTAGTCCCTATTGGTCCCTAACCAAAAGTGGAAGAAAGGCAATTAAAATAAATATAAGTGTTGTGCCTTTGCGATCATCAATCTATTTATTGTCATCAGTACCATGTATACTATTTACTCTATCAGCTTCCAGCGAGCTTCAAAACTGCTGATAAAAGTTCTTCACCCGGTAACATTAACCAATTTCCCCTTCCCCAGATGCTTCCTGACCTGGTCAGTATTTGCTATTTATTTATTTTGAGATACAGAGTCGGACAGGCCTTTCCAGACCAGCAAGCCATGTCTCAGCTTAACTCCAGCCTAATCACAGGACAACTTACAATGATCACTTAACCTGCTAACCAGTATGCCTTTGACTGTGCGAGAAAACCAGAGCACCTGGAGGAAACCCACATGGTCATAGGAAGAATTCACAAACTTTTTACAGAGGACCCTGGAATTGAACTCTGAACTCTGGATGCCGCGAGCAGTTTATTTATTTATTTTATTGAGATACCGTACAGAATAGGCCCTTCTGGTCCTTCGAGTTGTGCCGTCCAGCAATCCCCCAATTTAATCTGAGCCTAATCACGGAACTATTTACAATGACCACTAACCTACAACTGGTACACCTTTGGACTGTGGGAGGGAACTGGAGCACCTGGAGGAAACCCACATGGCCACGGTGAGAATGCGCACACTCCTTACATATAGGCAGTGGTGGTAATTGAACCCAGGTCGCTGGTACTGTAAAGCGTGCTATCCACTATGCTACCATGTCATTCAGACAGTAATAGTATCTCGTTAACATGGTGCCCTTTTATTTCAGATTTCCAGTACTACACTCTTCTAGATTTCATAGTTCTACGTGTTACCTGGCCTGATGATACATACGGGCCAGAAAACAGTCACTGTATTCTGACCGAATGCAGTGTGTAAGTAGCATGATGTTGACATGATGCCTCCAGTGGGATGAACGAAGGCATCATGTCTCTTTCCTTATAGCTCTCTTCATTAGCTGCCAACATTATTTAGAGATGTGACCAGGTAGATGTCCATTTATGGCAGAACGTTCTAACCATCTGCTCTATGCTTGCATCTGGTAAGCCTGAAGAGTTCACCATCTCTCCAATATTCCAGAAGCTCTGGATATACGGGAGAGATATCAAGGTTCAAAGTAAATTTATTATCAAAGTACATATCTGATGCAACTCTGAGATTCATTTTAATACCTGCATACAAATAAACATTAAAAGAATCAAACAAAATAATAAAAAATAAATAAGCACTAAGTATTGAGAACATGAGATGAAGAGTTCCTGTAATGAGTCCATAGGTTGTGGGAACAGTTCAGTGTTGGGGTGAGTGAAGTTGTTGCCTTTGGTTCAAGAGCCTGAATGTTGAGGGGTAACAACTGTTCCTGAACCTGGTTGTGTGGGTTCTGAGGCTCCTGTATCTCCTTCCTGATGGCAACAGCGAGAAGAGAGCATGGCTTAGATGGTGGGCTTTCCTGTGACAACAATCCATGTATTTGTGCTGGGCTGTATCCACTGCTTTTTGTAGGATTCTCCGTTCAAGAGCTTTGGTGTTTCCATACCAGCCCATGACACAACCAGTCAATATACTCTCATTCCAAACCACTAAAGGCCATCTTATGTCAATTTAATATTTGCAAATCAGATATAGCTGAGTGTAGGTTCTTTCCCTTGAAGTCATTGGGTAGATATAAGAAAATGTGCCTGGCAATATTGGCCAGCAAATACAACTTACAGTTAAAAAGCATTTATAAAAGTCTTGGAAGATTCCACAGTTACAGCAAACTTATCAATTTCATCATTGCATCAGCTAAAGAGACAAATAATTTTCCAACTTCCAGCCAAACATATGAATAATAATTTGAAAAATGCAAAACATCGTCTTTGATCTGACCAACATAGTTCTGTTGCCACGTTAATTTGGACACACAAATGGAAAGAGATGCTTATTGTAAAATCAGTTTTAAAATACTTTAGTTCCAAGCCAAGAAGAGCATTTGAATAAAATATCTCTGGCTAAACAAGAGGCCTACCACCCCTACTTTGTCTTTTAAATGACATAATGCTGTGTGTAATTGTGGTTTAAAGTGATTTGCCACAAGGCCAGCTTCTGTATGAAACACTAGATTAGCGCAAAAGAATGACAATCATTGGAATTAAATAGTTGTAAATACTCAGGCAAAGAAAAATTAAATTTAAGTGAAGATGAACCTAAATTGGGCATTGTTGGACTAGGCATGCGTTAACCCTCTGGGCTTCTGAGGAAAGAAAGTCCATTGACCAATAGCATGAACTTGTTTTTTCACCCTCCACACCTGATGAGTATTTTCTGCATTCTCTTTTATTTTAGATTTCTGGATATCATGTTTCCATGCCTTTCCCTTCTTTGCAACTAGAAACTTGTTTGTTTTCTAATTTTTCCAAGATCTGATTAAATAAAAGGTCACTGATTTGGAACATACTGTGGAACATAGAACATTACAAGAAGTTTACAGGTCCCTCAGCCTTTGATGTTTTGCTGACCTTTTAACCCTTCCCTCCTACATAGCCCATAAGTCTTTCCATCATACATGTACCTTTCTCTTAAATGTTCCTAATGTATCTGTCTCTACCACCACCTCTGCAGGCCGTTCAACATGCCCAGCGTTCTCTGTAAAGACCCATTCACTTCGTTTTTCTATCTGCAGACATTGCCTGACGTGCTGAGTATATCTAGCTCTTTCTCTTAAGCTGGTATTAATTATCCAGTCCTTGTTGTTCTTCATAAAGCAGTTGTGAAGCACCACTTTAACTGAGCCAAGCCACTTGGAGAAGATCAGGAAAAGAGGTCCAATAATTTAACCCAGCATAAATGAAAGAATTATTCAGCTACCTGTATATAGATAGGGAAGGTGCTCAGAATGAACTGAACAAAGACCCCATTTCTGTTTCAGACTCAATGTCACTCACTTATCAAACTTTCCAGGCCACTTTATTAGGCACACCTGTACACATACCCATTAATGCAAGTATCTAATCAGCTGGTCATGTGGCAGCAACTCAATGCATAAAAGCATGCAGACATTGTCAAGAGTTGCATTTGTTGTTTCGACTAAACATTAGAATGGAGAATAAATATAATCGAAGTGACTTTGACCGTAGAATGATTGTAGGTGCCAGATGGGGTGTTTTGAGTATCTTAGAAACTGCCGATCTCCTGGGATTTTCACGCTCTATAGTCTCAAGAGTTTACAGGGAATGATGCAAAAAAAAACAGAAAGAAATCTGCATGTACAAACAAGCTAGATGAACTCAGCAGGTTGGGCAGCATCCGTTGAAAGGAGCAGTCAACATTTTGGGCCGAGACCCTTCATCAGGACTGAAGGAGGAGGGGGCAGGGGCCCTATAAGTTGATTTGACCACAGCATCTGCAGTGTATTCTGTGTTTACAAAAAAAATCTGTCAAGTGGCAGTTCTGTAGGAAAAGTGGGAAATGTCAGAGGAGAATGGCCAGACTGGTTCAGGCTGATGGGAAAGAGACAGTAACTCAAATAACTATGTTAGAACAGTGGTGTCTAAAAGACCATCTCTGAACACACATCTAGTCGAACCTCGAAATGGATGGGCTACAGCACAGAAGAACATATTGCGTTCCATTCCTGTACTTAATAAAGTGGCCATTGAGTGTAAAATCTACTGGAAAAAGCAATCTTCATTCAGGTTTAGGGAAAGAAAAAACTTTCTTGCACCAGTTTACAAGATGCTATCATGAGGTAACCAGTTTTTCATATATTCAGCTTTACTTCCACAATGGTGATAAGGTTTCCCATTACCCAGCACTGTTGTTATCCTTGGCTGAACATGACTTCAAAACAATCAGCTTCAGCACACACTGTGATGTCAATTCACAGGTTGACCAGATTAAGATATAAGGCCCTATCTTGCTGCAGAGGCAGTCATGTGTAACACATGCAGTTGACGGCAGCGTCCTGGCATGTCCCTGCCTCACAGAATTATTTTCATGACGGAATAAGCGGCAGCTGGAATTATTTCAAAAGCAGCCACTTGGAAATTAAATGAACCATGCTTGTTTTGTTTTAAGAACCTTGTCACCGCACTGGAAACCAGTTCAGATCAAGCTGTGCGCAAGGCAGACAGATATTTCACTATGCATTTCATGATAAGACTGCCTATGCACAGGGACTTGATTCAGGAATAAAATTTGCAGTGGTGGAATAATCTACTATCAAATACATTCAACAGTTTTCATTTCATTTGGGTGGTATGTGAAAAGGAGAAACTAATAAACTTAGGAAAAGAGGTAAAGTGCAGCAAAGTGCTGATAACCAAACAGCATTGATCATTTTTAGTTTTATTTACTGAATAGACAATGAGCCCATGAACCTTGCTTTCTTTTGTACTACTTAATTTATATATACAGTGTGTATTTTTCTTATTGTAACTTATAGATATTATGTATTGCAATGTACTGCTGCCGCAAGACAACAAATTTCACGACAAATGGCCGTGATATTCAACCTGATTCTGATTCAGATTGATGGAATGGTGTACAAAAGCAAGTTTTCCAACTATGTAAATTCAAATCATACTCCAACAGCTAAGGATCTTAAATGTAGTTAGCCAAAGAACGTTGGAATTTAAAAACTACTATCATTTACGAAGATTACAATCCAAGCCAGGTTAGTAGTGTGCCCTAGGGAAGGAAGTCTATCACTATAGCCATGCTGGTGTATGTGGGACTGCCCAGTGAAGTCAATGTAACCGGAGTAATACACAGAGCCATTACTGACTTGTGCACTTAGCACAAGTGACTATAGATGATTTCCTATTACCCAGACATTGTTTCTAAAAGTTATTCTTTTGTGGGATCTGGCCATCATTGGCAAAGCCAATGTTTATTGCCCTCCCCTGATTGAAATGCAGCAGGCCTTAGATGACTTGGCCGAAGTGATCATGTGTATTGTAGCCATAATTGCTGGTAGTGCTTATGGTATGAAGAAGCTACAACAATATTGCTAAGGAATCCCGTGAAGGTGGAAGACGTGATGGATGAGAAGGTCGGCTGTTTCACGGGCTGTAGGGAGTTTGGGAAGGGCTATGAAGTGCACAGCTTTGGAGAAGCGGTCCACCACGGTGGGTATGGCAGTGTTCCCATGTGAAGGGTGTAGTCCAGTAACGAAATACAACGCAATGTGAGACCAGGGCGGCCAGGGACGGGTAGGGGACAAAGCAATCCAGCAGGTGGTCGGTGGGAGGCATAAACAGAACAGGCAGAGACGAAGGAACGGGTGTCAGCATCCATGGAGGGCCACCAGAAATGTCTCTTCAGAAGTGACAGATTCTGATCAATCCCGGGATGGCAGGCAAAACGAGAAGTGTGTCCCCACTGGAGAACCTGTGACCGAGGTCAGGTTGAGTCCGTTAGGCCTCTTTGACTATGACCTCAATCTCCCAGGTGAGGGCAGCCACTACACAGGACGATGGAAGGATGGTCTTGGGGTTGGGAAGGTCCTCCGCAGAAATGTATTGATAGGAGAGAGCATGGGGCTTCCCGATCTTGGACCCCAGAGGACAGGTGATTGAGAACCTGAACTGGCCAAAAAATAAGGCCCAACGGGTTTGTCGGGAATTTAGGCATTTGGCGTTTTGGATATATGCAAAGTTCTTGTGATCGGTACAGACAATAAACGGATATTCCGCTCCCTCCAGCCAGTGCCTCCACTCCTCCAAAGCAAGTTTGACTGCCAGTAACTCCCGGTTCCCGACATCGTAGTTCCATTTGGCGGGGAACAGCCGGCGAGAAAAGAAAGCACAGGGATGAAGATTTTGGTCTGGGCCGGAACATTGGGAGGGGATCACTCCCTCCCCAGAGTTGGAGGCACCAACCTCCACAATGAGTTGACAAGAGGGGTCTGGTTGGACCAGGATGGGAGCAGAGGTGAAATGCCTCTCCAGCTCCGAGAAGGCAGTGTCCGCTTCGGGGTCCCAGTGAAAAGGGGGTTGCAGGAGAGGCGAGTCGAGTAAGGGGCACTGCCACTCGGCTGTAATCCCTGATGAAATGATGATATAAGTTTGCAAACCCCAGAAATCACTGGAGTTGCTTGCGTGTCGTGGGACTTGGCCACTCCGCCACTGCCCAGATCTTCTCGGGATCTGCTCTCAATCGCCGTGTACCCTAAGAAGCTGACTGAGGGGACATGAAGCTTGCACTTCTCAGCTTTAACAGATAGTTTGTTTTCCCAAAGCATCTACAGAACCTGACGGGCATTGTGGGTGTGCTCCTGGAGACTGCTGGAGAAGATTAAGATGTCATCCAAATAGACAAACACAAAACAGTTAATGAAGTCTCTAAGGACATTGTAAGGTCATTTACCAGGGTTTGGAAGACGGCGGGGGCATTGGTGAGGCCGAATGGTATGACCAGGTATTCGAAGTGACCAAGAGGGGTGTTAAATGCTGTTTTCCACTCATCTCCCTCCCTTATCCTGACCAGATGGTAGGCATTTCGTAGGTCCAAATTGGAGAAGATGGTGGCTCGGTGAAGTGTTTCGAAAGCAGAGTTGATAAGGGGCAGTGGATACTTGTCCTTTATGATGATGCTATTTAGGCCTCGGTAGTCAATGCAGGGGCACAGTGAACCGTCTTTCTTCCCCCTCAAAGGGGAAACCTGCACCAACAGGGGAGGATGAGGGTTGGATAATGCCCGCCAGGAGAGATTAATTTAGGTACGCCTCCATTGCTTCCCTTTCTGGCCGGGACAAGTTATACAGCCGATTGGCGGTTAGAGGGGCCCCGGGGAGAAGGTCAATAGTAAAGTCGTGAGGTCACTGTGGAGGCAGGGAAAGGGCCCGTTGTTTACTAAGCACTTGTCCCAGGTTGTGATACTCTGATGGAATCTTGGATAGTTCGGGGGGGGTCTCATCTGCAGATCACGTCGCGGTGACTTTCACAGGGGGCAGGGCCGATTGAAGACAAGTGGAGTGACAGGACGGGCTCCAGCTGGCTACCTTCCCGGTGGACCAGTCGATGTGAGGATTATGGCGGACCAACCAGGGATACCCAAGAACTATGGGAGCTCGAGGGGAGGAAATTCGGTTAAATTGTACCTGCTCCCGATGGTTGTCGGAGAGAATAAGAGACGGGGTGCTGTGCAGTGAGTGACTCAGGCCAGAAGTCTACCGTCTAGTGCCTGGGCTTCCAGAGGGGCTCTCAACGGCTCCTGAGGAATTCCGGCCCAGGAAGCTATGTCATTATCCAGAAGATTGCCCTCAGCACTGGAGTCCACCAGAGCCGACAGAGGCAGGGATTGTTGATCATAACATAAGGTTGCTGGGATCTGCATCCAGGTTTGGGGGACGGAAGGGAATGTTGTCTGGTTCATCAGGACCCCCTTTCTACTGGCGAGCTTTCCCTTTTGGCCGAAGGGGACAGGCAGAACGGAAGTGGCCACAATGGCAGCAATAGAGACATTCTCCCACTCTGAATCTCCTGAGTCGTTCAGTGGGGGAAAGACAGTTCCGTCCCAGCTGCACGGGTTCCTCTCCCGGGGCGGTGGAAATGGCCGGGAGAGAGGCCTTTCTGTCCCAGCTGCACGGGTTCCTCCCCCAGGGCAGTGGAAATGGCCGGGAGAGAGGCGGGTCCGTCCCAGCTGCACGGGTTCCTCTCCCGGGGCGGTGGAAATGGCCGGGAGAGAGGCCGTTCCGTCCCAGCTGCACGGGTTCCTCTCCCGGGGCGGTGGAAATGACCGGGAGAGAGGCGGTTCCGTCCCAGCTGCACGGGTTCCTCTCCCGGGGCGGTGGAAATGGCCGGGAGAGAGGCCGTTCCGTCCCAGCTGCACGGGTTCCTCTCCCGGGGCGGTGGAAATGGCCGGGAGAGAGGCCTTTCCGTCCCACCCAGCTGCATGGGTTCCTCTCCCGGGGCGGTGGAAATGGCCGGGAGAGAGGCCTTTCCGTCCCAGCTGCACGGGTTCCTCTCCCGGGGCGGTGGAAATGGCCGGGAGAGAGGCCTTTCCGTCCCAGCTGCACGGGTTCCTCTCCCGGGGCGGTGGAAATGGCCGGGAGAGAGGCGGTTCCGTCCCAGCTGCACGGGTTCCTCTCCCGGGGCGGTGGAAATGGCCGGGAGAGAGGCGGTTCCGTCCCAGCTGCACGGGTTCCTCTCCCGGGGCGGTGGAAATGACCGGGAGAGAGGTGGTTCCGTCCCAGCTGCACGGGTTCCTCTCCCGGGGCGATGGAAATGGCCGGGAGAGAGGCCGTTCTGTCCCAGCTGCACGGGTTCCTCTCCCGGGGCGGTGGAAATGGCCGGGAGAGAGGCCGTTCCGTCCCAGCTGCACGGGTTCCTCTCCCGGGGCGGTGGAAATGGCCGGGGGAGAGGCCGTTCCGTCCCAGCTGCACGGGTTCCTCTCCCGGGGCGGTGGAAATGGCCGGGAGAGAGGCCTTTCCGTCCCACCCAGCTGCATGGGTTCCTCTCCCGGGGCGGTGGAAATGGCCGGGAGAGAGGCCTTTCCGTCCCAGCTGCACGGGTTCCTCTCCCGGGGCGGTGGAAATGGCCGGGAGAGAGGCCTTTCCGTCCCAGCTGCACGGGTTCCTCTCCCGGGGCGGTGGAAATGGCCGGGAGAGAGGCGGTTCCGTCCCAGCTGCACGGGTTCCTCTCCCGGGGCGGTGGAAATGGCCGGGAGAGAGGCGGTTCCGTCCCAGCTGCACGGGTTCCTCTCCCGGGGCGGTGGAAATGACCGGGAGAGAGGTGGTTCCGTCCCAGCTGCACGGGTTCCTCTCCCGGGGCGATGGAAATGGCCGGGAGAGAGGCCGTTCTGTCCCAGCTGCACGGGTTCCTCTCCCGGGGCGGTGGAAATGGCCGGGAGAGAGGCCGTTCCGTCCCAGCTGCACGGGTTCCTCTCCCGGGGCGGTGGAAATGGCCGGGGGAGAGGCCGTTCCGTCCCAGCTGCACGGGTTCCTCTCCCGGGGCGGTGGAAATGGCCGGGAGAGAGGCGTTTCCGTCCCAGCTGCACGGGTTCCTCTCCCGGGGCGGTGGAAATGGCCGGGAGAGAGGCCGTTCCGTCCCAGCTGCACGGGTTCCTCTCCCGGGGCGGTGGAAATGGCCGGGAGAGAGGCGTTTCCGTCCCAGCTGCACGGGTTCCTCTCCCGGGGCGGTGGAAATGGCCGGGAGAGAGGCCTTTCCGTCCCACCCAGCTGCATGGGTTCCTCTCCCGGGGCGGTGGAAATGGCCGGGAGAGAGGCGGTTCCGTCCCAGCTGCACGGGTTCCTCTCCCGGGGCGGTGGAAATGGCCGGGAGAGAGGCCGTTCCGTCCCAGCTGCACGGGTTCCTCTCCCGGGGCGGTGGAAATGGCCGGGAGAGAGGCGTTTCCGTCCCAGCTGCACGGGTTCCTCTCCCGGGGCGGTGGAAATGGCCGGGAGAGAGGCGTTTCTGTCCCAGCTGCACGGGTTCCTCTCCCGGGGCGGTGGAAATGGCCGGGAGAGAGGCGGGTCCGTCCCAGCTGCACGGGTTCCTCTCCCGGGGCGGTGGAAATGGCCGGGAGAGAGGCCGTTCCGTCCCAGCTGCACGGGTTCCTCTCCCGGGGCGGTGGAAATGGCCGGGAGAGAGGCCGTTCCGTCCCAGCTGCACGGGTTCCTCTCCCGGGGCGGTGGAAATGGCCGGGCTGGGAGCTACTCTAGGAGCAGGAGGAGAAGAAAGGCTTGTGCTGATGAGAGACGGTAATGAGTGCCGTGGAGTGGCCAAAGGTTGAGGACAACCAGATCTTTCTCTATGGCGTTCTCGGAGACGATTGTCCAACCTGGTGTCCGGGCTGTTGGTGTCATCTCTTGCCGCCAACTCATCTTTCACCATGTCGCTGAGACCATTTGGAAATACCCCTTGGAATGCCTTGTTCTACCACGAGTTGGCCACTAACATCTGCGTGAGCTCTGACGGAGAGAGTGTAGATGCTTAGCGCATCTTTACCACAGACGGGTGATCAAAAATCTTTCTTATTTCTGTGATAAAAGTGGGGAAAGAAGAGCAGATCTCCGGTTGATTAACCCAGACAGCTGTAGCCCACGCTAAGGCACTTCCCCACAACAACCTCATGATATAAGCAACTTTTGACATCTGTGGAGTACATGGATGACTGCTGGTCAGATACCAAGGAGCATTGCAGAAGGAAGGCCCGGCTCTTCCCCAGATCCCCAGTGTAGTGTTCTGGTTCAGGTATGTGGGGCTCTCTTGGCAGGGGTGTTGCTGACACATAGCGGGTTGCTACTACAGGCTGCCTGTGCTAGTAGACTGAGTTCCAGGAGAGGATGGGGTCAGATGAGTGGATACACGGTCCACCTGGTCACCGATTTTCATTCCATTAGCAGACGGAGAACGTAGGTTCTCCATGACCTCCCGGAGAAGTTGATCATACAGACCCAGTAGAGAGCCCTGGCTGGCAAGGGATTGTTGCAGGGTCTTTGTGTCGGCTGGGTCCATAGTCACCAGATCGTTCTGTTACAATGAGTGAATGAAGTGAACATAAGTGCAGGACACAGGCACGAAGATTTAGTTAGAATGCAGACGTGGACATGAACATCGGACAGCAAACAGGAGGAGCCTAGACACGGAGAGACTGGGTTTCATAGGTAAACCCTGAAACTGGAGTAAAACTTAGAACACATGGTTCTAAGTGGCTGGGAAATGTTAATCACCACACAGGTAAAACCAATGATCCGGCAGCTAGGGTTTGTAATGCCGGGGTTCTTAGACTGCCGGCCTTGATGGAAGCCAGGTGTGCCGTCATCAAAGAAAATTAGAAGCAATTGGGAAATTAGTGGTCAGAACCATGGCACTATCAAAGGAAAATAGAGGAAACTAGGGAATAAAAGATAAGGACTGTGACGCTATCAATTATACAAGAGAGAAGAACAAAACTGTGCAAAACAAGACTAAGTGGAAAAAGAATATTTAATTAGAGTTAAGTCCAAGAGGTGATCCACAGTATTCCGTGTGCAGATCGGTTCAAGAATGTGAGGGTTCCAGCAAAGCAGCTGTAACTGAGCCTGGTGATGTGCAACTTTAGGCTTCTATATTTCCTACCCAACAGTAGCAGAGAACAAAGGATATGTGCCCAATGGTGGAGAGGGAGAGAGGGGGACAAGAAAGAGCAAGGAAAACAGCAGATCAACTCTAAACTCCATGATGATAAGTAATTAGCAGGAGAGCAGAAGAAGTGGTTCAACAATCCCTGAAAGGTGTACCCATACACTAATATAGAACATGTCACTTGTATGCTTCGAAACAATTCAAGATGGGGTTCACAAGTAAAACAGGAAATCCCTATTCAACAGACAGATGGACATATATCTACTTTTCTGATGTGGACACATAATCTCTTTATTTTTGTAACCAGATTTTCTAGGTAGAACATATTAACTGGTTTGTTTACAGTACAAATGTTCCAAAAATACCTCCTCTCTTTTCCTTCAGCCTCCTACATCCCTTTCCTCTGTTTTACATCTTCTTCACTCTCCTCTCCTTTCATCTCAGCTCTCTTCTCCTCCTTCTTCCCTTACACTCCTTCTCTTCCTCCCTTTTTCACATTCCCTCGCCTCCCTCCCTTCATCTAGTTTTCTCTTCCTTCTTTGCTTTTCCCTCCCCATCACTCTCCCCTTCATCTGATTCTTCCCTCCACCTACCCTTTCCCTCCTCTCCCGCTCCTCTCTGAGCTCCATTTCACTCTCCTTTACGTTGAGGTTTCCTGCAGCAACTTGTTGAAGACACTGCAGATAACTGAACTGCTTTGATAATCTCTTAGCTTCACTTAGTTAAATCTTTAGCACAATGTAAACTAATGATTTCATCATACAAATGTATCCTGGTTAACCCATTCAGAACAGATGCTTATGTTTCGTATCAATAACAGGCTCCAATTTAGTTTGTCTAATTCACTATTTGACATGGTTTTCTCATCAGTCTCCCAGCCAACCGATGCCCTGCACCAGACCTCAGAGCAGAGCACAAGCTGGAATTCTTACACTTCCACTGAGCTGACCGAAATCCTTACTCACTCAGCAAGAGAAGGAAGAGGACAGGAAGCCATAACTCAAGGACTGGGAGTGGACAAACTGACACATCCAAGGCAGGAGAATATCAGAATCAGAAAACCTTAAAACTAGATCCTGGGAGTGATTCACCAGAATATAATAATTAAATTCTACAAAGACTCGATTTGAAACCTCATCATTCCAATTTTAGACACATTAATTATACTGTCTGTTCTGAGAATCATCCATCACATAATGCCACAAGTTATATAAATATAGGGGAGGAAGGGATGACAAATCAATTAAACAAAGAGCAAGAGAAGTAGAACCCTTGCTGGAAATATTTAGCAAGCAGAATTATTTGTCTTCGGGCAAAGAAAGTTCACATAGAATTTGAAAACTGATTAGATTGTTCTTGATGAAAAGCCATTGAACTGTATTAATTCTGCTCCTCTCTCTCTCTCCACAAATGCTGCCATACTTTCTGTACATCTCCAGCATTTCGGATTTACATTCCATTCATTACTACAACCACCATGACCATTCGGGTCACAGAAATTCACCCATACAGAATTCACAAGGCACTATCCAAATCCAAATATTTGATGCAGGAGCCAGTATGTGTGTGAGAAAAAGCGAATAAATTAAAAAAAAACTTGTTTCTTGACTCATTCACTGATGATGCAGCATATAATGTTATAAAAATCATGATATGTACCAGTTTCTGGAATTGTTCCCCTCCCTCGTAATAAGAGTTGTCCCTACCTTACTCTTGAATCAAACAGAATATGAGAGAACATGGAGATAGGGAATTATGCAGAGCCAATGAAATGAAGGGGGACATCTCTTCACTTATACCAGCTGTAGTGCTGGGGCCAATGAAATGAAGAGGGATATCTCTTCACTTATACCAGCTGTAGTGCTGAGGCCAATTGTCCTGAGACAATGAAATGAAGGGGGACATCTCTTCACTTATACCAACTGTAGTGCTGGGGCCAATGAAATGAAGAGGGATATCGCTTCACTTATACCAGCTGTAGTGCTGAGGCCAATTGTCCTGAGTAAGCAATGGATGTGGCTACTGCTTGGAATGAACACTCATAGAATATGGAGCATAGAACAGCACAGCACACTAATCTACTCCAAGATCAAACTAACACTTCTCTCCCAAATAATCCTCCATTTTCCTTTCAACAGTGCACCTATCTAAGAGTCCCTTAAATGTCCCTAATGCATCTGCCTCCACCCACACCCTTGGCAGTGCATTCTGCACTCACCACTCTCTGTGTAAAAAATCTACCTTTGACATCCCTCAATACATTCCACCAATCACCTTAAAATGTGTCCTTTCATATTAGCAATCACCATCCAGGGAAAACACACTGGCTGTCCACTTTATCTATGCCTCTTATCATCTTACACACCTCTACAAATTCACCTCTCATCTTCCTTTGCTCCAAAGTGAAAAACACTACCTCAGTCAATCTTTCCTCATAAGACATTTTCTCTAATCCAGCCAGCATCCTGGTAAATCTCCTCTGTACCCTCTCTAAAGCTTCCACACCTTTCCTATAGTGAGGCGACCAGAAGTGATATCAGACCATTTGAGAAGAGGGAATTGATCACAGCAGCAGATACGATACCCATAGCAAGTTTCATTTTGCCTACACTTATTCCTATGCTTGAGGTTAACAGCAATGATGACATCCCCTTTACAAGTCCTCCATATCACTACCCAAAAAACTAGTTATTAAAACTTACAGCATTACCAGCATGAGACTTACAACAATCAAAATGATCACATTGTTTATTGGTAGGACCATTCCACCTATTAAGAAATATTCCAGGAAAATGGTGCCAACTTCAGTTGGGGTAAAATTCTGAAGTAGTTGTGTCTCCATTTGGAAACTGCTGAACAAATTGGGTTTAAATACAAGAAAGCTTGTTTTCAGCATGTCAGTCCAAGCACTCAGTGGAAGGGTGGGCAGAGTGGTGGTAGTAGAGTGAGAGAGGGTTGTGGGGGGAGTCACAGTCCTTAATCCACCTCTGGTAGGATACAAATCCCCACAAGTCCAGGAACAAGTTCTAATCTTTTGGGATTGTCAGTTCAACCAAACCAGGAAAGTACAAATACATTATTGTCACCAAACAATTGAAACTAGAGCATACAATCATCACAGTGATATTTTTTTCTGCGCTTCGTGCTCCCTGAAATACAAATCAAAGTAAATATAATAAAAATTTAAATTATAAATCATAATTAGAAAAGGGAAAGCATGTTAGTTCAAGTCAGGTCCAGATATTTGGAAGGTACGGCCCAGATCAGGGTCAGGATCTGTTCAGCAGTCTTATCACAGTTGGAAACAAGCTGTTCCCAAATCTGGCCGTATGTATCTTCATGCTCCTGAACCTTCTCCCGGAGGGAAGTGGGACAAAAAGGGTGTTAGCTGGGTGGGACTTATCCTTGATTATCCTGGCAGCACTGCTCCGACAACGTGTAGTGTAAAGTGCGTCCAAGGATGGAAGATTGGTTTGTGCGATGTGCTGGGCTGTGTTCACGATCTTCTGCAGCTCCTTCCAGTCTTGGACAGGATAACTTCCATACCAGATTGTGATGCACCCTTGAAGAATGCTTTCTATGGTGCACCTATAAGAATTAGTGAAGGTTTTAAGGGACAGGCCAAATTTCTTCAGTTTTCTCAGGAAGTAAAGGTGCTGGTGGGCCTTGGCAGTGGACTCTGCTTGGTTAGACCAAGTCAGGTCATTTGTGATATTCACCCTGAGGAACTTAAAGCTTTTGACCTGTTCCACCTGCGCACCACCGATGTAGATGGGGTTATACGGTCCGCTACTCCTTCTGAAGTCAACAACCAATTCCTTCGTCTTGCTGATGTTGAGTGATAGGTTATTGTCTTCGCACCATGCCACCAGGTTCTTAATTTCCACTCTGTACTCAACTCATCATTACCCAAGATGTGGCCTACAATTGCATTAACTAGTCATCACCGAAGACCCTTGCAAATTTCTACAAATGTATCTTGGAGAGCTGGTTGCATCACTGTCTGGTATAGAGAGGATCAGAAAAAAACTGCAGAGGGTTGCAAGCTGCCAGTTCCATCATCGGCATTAGAACATGCTCTCTTCTCAGTGCTACAATATTATTTATTTATTGCACTACAGCACAGAACAGGCCCTTCTGATCCTTAAAGCCGTGCTGCCCGCCAATCCCAATTTAATTCCAGCCTAATCACGGGACAGTTTACAATGTCCAATTAACCTACTGACCAGTATGTTTTTGAACTGTGTGAGAAAACCAGTATCAGGGAGGAGGCACAGGAGCCTAAAGACACACACACTCTACATTTTAGGAATAGTTTCTTCTCCTCCACCATCAGATTTCTGAATGGACAATGAATTCACAAACACTACCCTCACTATTTTTGCTCTCTTTTTGCACGATCTTATAATTTTTATATATATTTCTTAATGTAATTTATAGTATTTGTTCATGCATTATACTGTACTGTTGCTGCAAAACAACACATTTCATAACTGATATCCAATGATAATAAACTAATTCTGCTCTGATTCAGTTTACTTACAACAGATCTTCCCAGTGAAGAATTATTTCCGCACAGAGCAAGATTCCTTACTTTCACCCAGGAGGAAAGTATTCCCAGGAAGAAGATGAAGTGGTCAGCATAAGAATCCTAACTAAACAACAAGCCACCTAAAAATCAATAGAAATTTTATTTTATGTTATTTAGAGATATAGCATGGTAACGGGCCTAACAAATTGCCTAACAGTTACACCCATGTAACCAATTAATCTACTAACCCGTACATATTTGGAATGCTGGAGCAAATCAGAGCAGAGGGTCATGTGGAGAATGTACAAACTCTGTTACTGACAGTGGGGGAATTGAACCTGGATTGCTAGTACAGTAGTAGCATTACACTAACTGTTATGTTAACATACCACCCCAAATCAGAATCGGGTTCACCAGTAAGTGACATGAAATTAGTTAATTTAGCAGCAGCAGTTCAATGTAATACATAATCTAGCAGAGAAAAAAATAAATAAAATAAAAATAATAATAGATAAACAAGTAAATCAATTACGTATATCAATTAGATTTTTAAAAACATGCAAAAACAAAAATACTGTAATTTTTTTTTAAAGTGAGGTAGCGTCCAAAGATTCAATGGCCATTTAGGAATCGGATGACAGAGGGGAAGAAGCTGTTACTGAATCGCTGAGTGTGTGCCTTCAGGCTTCTGTACTTCCTACCTGATGGTAACAGTGAGAAAAGGGCATGTCCTGGGTGCTGGAGGTCTTTAATAATGGATGCTGCCTTTCTGAGACACCGCTCCCTGAAGATGTCCTGGATACTAGTGAAGTTTAAGAGACTACTAGACAGGTATATGGAGGAATTTAAGGTGGGTGGGGGTTATATGGGAGGCAGGGTTTGAGGGTCGGCACAACACTGTGGGCCGAAGGGCCTGTACTGTGCTGTACTATTCTATGTTCTATACTTCGTAGGCTAGTACCCAAGAGGAAGCTGACGAGATTTACAACCTTCTGCAGCTTCTTTTGGTCCTGTGCAGTAGCCTCTCCATACCAGACAGTGATGCAGCCTGTCAGAATGCTCTCCATGGTACAACTATAGAAGTTTTTGAGTGTATTTGTTGACATGCCAAATCACTTCAAACTCTTAATAAAGTATAGCTACTGTCTTGCCTTCTTTATGACTACATCAATGTCTTGGGGCCAGGTTAGATCCTCAGAGATCTTGACACCCAGGAACTTGAAGCTGCTCACTCTCTCCACTTCTGATCCCTGTATGGGAATTGGTATGTGTTCCTTCGTCTTACCCTTCTTAAAGTCCATAATCAGCTCTTTCATCTTACTGATGTTGAGTGCCAGGTTGTTGCTGCGGCACCATTCCACTAGTTGGCATATCTCACTCCTGTATGCCCTCTCGTCACCACCTAAGATTCTACCAACAATGGTTGTATTGTCAGCAAATTTATAGATGGTATTTGAGCTATCCCTAGCCACACTGTCATGGGTATAGAGAGAGTAGAACAATGGGCTAAGCACACACCCCTGAGGTGCACCGGTGCTGATCGTCAGCAAGGAGGAGATATTAGCATCAATCCACACAGATTGTGGTCTTCTGGTTAGGAAGTCAAGGATCCAATTGCAGAGGGAGGTACAGAGGTCCAGGCTCTGCAACGTCTCAATCAGGATTGTGGGAATGATAGTATTAAATATCGATGAAGAGCATCCTGATGTAGGTGTTTGTGTTGTCCAGGTGGTCCAAAGCCATGTGGAGAGCCATTGAGAATGCGTCTGCCATTGACCTATTGTGGTGATAGGCAAATTGCAGTGGGTCCATGTCCTTGCTGAGGCAGGAGTTCAGTCTAGTCATGACCAACCTCTCAAAGCATTTCATCACTGTCAATGTGAGTGCTACTGGGCAATAGTCATTAAGG